>NC_092708.1:338437284-338742491 GCF_047496885.1 Scyliorhinus torazame
TCCGGGGACAACATTCTCAATCACGCTGCTCCGGGGACAACTTTTCCACTCCGGCTGCTCCGCGGACAACATTCCCAATCCGGTTGCTCTGGTGAAAACATTCCCAATCCAGCTGCTCCGGGGCCAACTTTCCCACTTCTGCTGCTCCGGGGATAACATTCCCACTCCCGATGCTCCGGGGATAACATTCCCACTACCGCTGCTCCGGGGACAACATTACCAATCCTGCTGCTCCGGGGATAACATTCCCAATCCTGCTCCTCCGGGGACATCACTTCCACTCCCACTGCTCCGGGAACAACATTCCCAGTCCCCCTGTGCCAGGAACAACATTCCCAACCCACAGCTCCTTGACAACATTCCCAGTCTTGCTGCTCTGGGGACAACATTCCCACTCCCGCTGCTCCGGGGGACAACATTCCCTATCCTGCTGCTCCGGGGTACAACATTCTCATTCCCGCTGCTCCGGGACAACATTCCCACTCCCGCTGCTCTGGGCAACATTCCCAATCACGCTGCTCCAGGGACAACATTCCCACTCCCGCTGCTCCAGCGACAACATGCCCACTCCTGCTGATCCTGGGTCAACATTCCCACTCCCGCTGCTCCGGTGACAACATTGCCACATCCGTTGCTCCGGGGACAGCATCCCCAATCCCGCTGCACTGCGGAAAACATTCCGACTCCAGCTGCTCCGGGGACAACATTCCCACTCCTGCTGCTCCAGGGACAACATACCCACTCCCGCTGCTCCGGGGTCAACATTCCAACTCCCGCTGCTCCGATGACAACATCCCCACTCCCGCTGCTCCGGGGACAACATCCCCAATCCCGCAGCTCTGCGGAAAACATTCCTATCCTGCTGCTCCGGGGTCAACATTCCCACTCCCGTTGCTCCGGTGACAACATTCCCACTTCCCTTGCTCCGGGGATAACATCCCCACTCCCGCTGCTCCGGGGACAACATCCCCAATCCCGCTGCTCTGCGGAAAACATTCCTACTGCTGCTGCTCCGGGGACAACATTCCCAATCCGGCTGCTCTGGGGATAACGTTTCCACACCCGCTGCTCCGGGGACAATATTCGCAGTCCCGCTGCTTCGGGGACAACATTCAAAGTCCCGCTTTTCTGGGAACAACATTCCCAATCCCGCTGCTCCAGCGACAACATTACAACTCCCGCTGCTCTGGGGACAACATTCCCACTCCCGCTGCTCCGGTGAGAACATCCTCACTTCCGCTGCTCCTGTGACAACGTTCCCACTTCCGCTGCTCCGACGACAACATTCCCAATCCCGCTACTCCGGGGACCACTTTCCCAATCCCGCTCCTGCCGGGACATCATTACCACTCCCGCTGCTTCGGGGACAACATTCCCACTCCCGCTGCTCCGGGGACAACATTCCAAATCCTGCTTCGCCGGGGACAACATTCCCAATCCCACTGTTGCCGGGCAACATTCCCACTCCCGCTGCACCGGGGACATCATTCGCAGACCCGCTGTTCTGGGGGACAACATTCCCACTCCTGCTGCTCAGGGGACAACATTCCCACTCCCGTTGCTCCGGGGACAATATTACCACTCCAGCTTCTCTGGGGATAACATTCCCACTCCCGCTGCTCCGCTGAGAACATTCCCACTTCTGCTACTCTGGTGACAGCATTCCCACGTCCGCTGCTCCGGGGACAACATTACCAATCCGGCTGCTCCAGGGACAACATTCCCAATCCTGCTGCGCCGGGGACAACATTCCCAATCCGGCTGCTCCAGGGACAACATTCCCACTCCCGCTGCTCCGGGGACATCATTCCCAGACCTGCTGTTCTGGGGACAACATTCCCAGTCCGGCTGCCCCGGGGGACAACATTCCCACTCCTGCTGCGCCGGGGACAACATTCCCAATCCCGCTGCTCCGGGGATAACATCACCACTACCACTGCTCCGGGGACAATATTACCACTCCCGCTGCTCTGGGGATAACATTCCCACTCCCGCTGCTCCGGTGAGAACATTCCCACTTCTATTGCTCCGGGGACAGCATTCCCAATCCTGCTGCGCCGGGGACAACATTCCCAATCCCGCTGCTGCCGGGACAACATTCCCAACCCCGCTGCTCCGGGGACATCATTCCCAGACCCGCTGTTCTGGGGACAACATTCCCAGTACGGCTGCTCCGGGGGACAACATTCCCACTCCTGCTGCGCCGGGGACAACATTCCCAATCCTGCTGCGCCGGGGACAACATTCCCAATCCCGCTGCTGCCGGGACAACATTCCCAACCCCGCTGCTCCGGGGACATCATTCCCAAACCCGCTGTTCTGGGGACAACATTCCCAGTACGGCTGCTCCGGGGGACAACATTCCCACTCCTGCTGCGCCGGGGACAACATTCCCAATCCCGCTGCTCCGGGGATAACATCACCACTCCCACTGCTCCGGGGACAACATCCCCAATCCCGCTGCTCTGGGGACATGATTCCCACTCTCGCTGCTCTGGGACAACATTGCTACTGCTGCTGCTCCGGGAACAACATTCACACTTTTGCTGCTCCGGGGACAACATTCACACTCCCGCTGCTCCGGGGACATCGTTCCCAGTCCCGCTGTTCCGGGAACATCATTCCCAATCCCGCTGCACCGGGGATAACATCCCCAGTCCCGCTGCTCCGGGGACAACATCCCCAATCCCACTGCTCTGGAGACAACATTCCCACTCTCGCTGTTCCGGCGACAACATTCCTACTGCTGCTGCTCCGAGGACAACATTCTCTCTTCCGCTGCTCCGGAGACAACATTCCCAATCCTTCTGCGCCAGGGACAACATTCCCACTCCCGCTGCTCCGGGGACATCAGTCCCAGACCCGCTGCTCCGGGTGACAGCATTCCCAGTCCCGCTGTTCCGGGGACATCATTCCCACTCCCGCTGCTCCGGGGGCCACATTCCCAGTCCCGCTGCTCCGGGATCATCATTCCCAGTCCCGCTGTTCCTGGGACATCTTTCCCACTCCCGCTGCTCCGGGGGCCAAAATTCCCAATCCTGCTGCTCCGGGGTCCAACATTCCCAACCCCGCTGCTCCAGGGACAACATTTCCAACCCCGCTGCTCCAGGGACAACATTCCCACTCCCGCTGCTCTGGGGACAACATTCCCACTCCCATTACTTCGGGGACATAATTCCCACTCCCGCTGCTCCGGGGACATTTCCCTCCCGCTGCTTTGGGGACAACATTCCCAGTCCCGCTGCTCCGGGGACAACATTCCCAGTCCCGCTGCTCCGGGGACAACATTTCCAAACACGCTGCTCCGAGGACAACATTCCCAATCCGGCTGCTCCGGGGCAACATTCCCAATCCTGCTGTTCCGTGACAACATTCCCACTCCCGCTCTTTCGGGTCAACATTCAAAGTCACGCTGCTCCGAGGACAACATTCCTACTCCCACTGCTACTGGGGACATTCCCAATCCCGCTCCTCCAGGGACAACATTCCCACTCCCGCTCCTCCGGGGACAACATTCCCAGTCCCGCTGCGCCGGCGACAACATTCCCTATCTCGCTGCTCCGGGGATAACATCCCCACTCCCGCTGCTCCGGGGACAACAGCCCCACTCCCGCTGCTCCGGGGACAACAGCCCCAATCCCGCTGCTCCGGGGACAACAGTCCCACTCTTGCTTCTCCGGGGACAACATTCCTACTCCCTCTGCTGCTGCTCCGGGGACAATATTCCCACTCCCGCTGCTCCGATGACATCATTCCCAGTCCCGCTGCTCCGTGGGACTGCAATCCCACTCCCGCTGTTCCGGGTGACAAAAGTCCCAATCCCGCTGCTCCTGGGGACAACATTCCCAATCCCACTGTTGCCGGGCAACATTCCCACTCCCGCTGCACCGGGGACATCATTCGCAGACCCGCTGTTCTGGGGGACAACATTCCAACTCCTGCTGCTCAGGGGACAACATTCCCACTCCCGTTGCTCCGGGGACAATATTACCACTCCAGCTTCTCTGGGGATAACATTCCCACTCCCGCTGCTCCGCTGAGAACATTCCCACTTCTGCTACTCTGGTGACAGCATTCCCACGTCCGCTGCTCCGGGGACAACATTACCAATCCGGCTGCTCCAGGGACAACATTCCCAATCCTGCTGCGCCGGGGACAACATTCCCAATCCGGCTGCTCCAGGGACAACATTCCCACTCCCGCTGCTCCGGGGACATCATTCCCAGACCTGCTGTTCTGGGGACAACATTCCCAGTCCGGCTGCCCCGGGGGACAACATTCCCACTCCTGCTGCGCCGGGGACAACATTCCCAATCCCGCTGCTCCGGGGATAACATCACCACTACCACTGCTCCGGGGACAATATTACCACTCCCGCTGCTCTGGGGATAACATTCCCACTCCCGCTGCTCCGGTGAGAACATTCCCACTTCTACTGCTCCGGGGACAGCATTCCCAATCCTGCTGCGCCGGGGACAACATTCCCAATCCCGCTGCTGCCGGGACAACATTCCCAACCCCGCTGCTCCGGGGACATCATTCCCAGACCCGCTGTTCTGGGGACAACATTCCCAGTACGGCTGCTCCGGGGGACAACATTCCCACTCCTGCTGCGCCGGGGACAACATTCCCAATCCTGCTGCGCCGGGGACAACATTCCCAATCCCGCTGCTGCCGGGACAACATTCCCAACCCCGCTGCTCCGGGGACATCATTCCCAAACCCGCTGTTCTGGGGACAACATTCCCAGTACGGCTGCTCCGGGGGACAACATTCCCACTCCTGCTGCGCCGGGGACAACATTCCCAATCCCGCTGCTCCGGGGATAACATCACCACTCCCACTGCTCCGGGGACAACATCCCCAATCCCGCTGCTCTGGGGACATGATTCCCACTCTCGCTGCTCTGGGACAACATTGCTACTGCTGCTGCTCCGGGAACAACATTCACACTTTTGCTGCTCCGGGGACAACATTCACAATCCCGCTGCTCCGGGGACATCGTTCCCAGTCCCGCTGTTCCGGGAACATCATTCCCAATCCCGCTGCACCGGGGATAACATCCCCAGTCCCGCTGCTCCGGGGACAACATCCCCAATCCCACTGCTCTGGAGACAACATTCCCACTCTCGCTGTTCCGGCGACAACATTCCTACTGCTGCTGCTCCGAGGACAACATTCTCTCTTCCGCTGCTCCGGAGACAACATTCCCAATCCTTCTGCGCCAGGGACAACATTCCCACTCCCGCTGCTCCGGGGACATCAGTCCCAGACCCGCTGCTCCGGGTGACAGCATTCCCAGTCCCGCTGTTCCGGGGACATCATTCCCACTCCCGCTGCTCCGGGGGCCACATTCCCAGTCCCGCTGCTCCGGGATCATCATTCCTAGTCCCCCTGTTCTGGGACATCTTTCCCACTCCCGCTGCTCCGGGGGCCAAAATTCCCAATCCTGCTGCTCCGGGGTCCAACATTCCCAACCCCGCTGCTCCAGGGACAACATTTCCAACCCCGCTGCTCCAGGGACAACATTCCCACTCCCGCTGCTCTGGGGACAACATTCCCACTCCCATTACTTCGGGGACATAATTCCCACTCCCGCTGCTCCGGGGACATTTCCCTCCCGCTGCTTTGGGGACAACATTCCCAGTCCCGCTGCTCCGGGGACAACATTCCCAGTCCCGCTGCTCCGGGGACAACATTTCCAAACACGCTGCTCCGAGGACAACATTCCCAATCCGGCTGCTCCGGGGCAACATTCCCAATCCTGCTGTTCCGTGACAACATTCCCACTCCCGCTCTTTCGGGTCAACATTCAAAGTCACGCTGCTCCGAGGACAACATTCCTACTCCCACTACTACTGGGGACATTCCCAATCCCGCTCCTCCAGGGACAACATTCCCACTCCCGCTCCTCCGGGGACAACATTCCCAGTCCCGCTGCGCCGGCGACAACATTCCCTATCCCGCTGCTCCGGGGATAACATCCCCACTCCCGCTGCTCCGGGGACAACAGCCCCAATCCCGCTGCTCCGGGGACAACAGTCCCACTCTTGCTTCTCCGGGGACAACATTCCTACTCCCTCTGCTGCTGCTCCGGGGACAATATTCCCACTCCCGCTGCTCCGATGACATCATTCCCAGTCCCGCTGCTCCGTGGGACTGCAATCCCACTCCCGCTGTTCCGGGTGACAAAAGTCCCAATCCCGCTGCTCCTGGGGACAACATTCCCAATCCCGCTGCTCCAGGGACAAAATTCACTCTCCCGCTGCTCCGGGGACAACATTACCACTCCCGCTGCTCCGGGGAACAACCTTGCCACTCCTGCTGCTCTGGAGACAACATTCCCATTCATGGAGCATTCACACTCCCGCTGTTCCGGGAGCCAACATTCCCAATCCCGGAGCATTCCTACAACCGCTGCTCCGGGGGGCAACATTACCAACCCCGCTGCTTCGGGGACAACATTCACACTCCCGCTGCTCCGGGGACAACAGCCCCAATCCCGCTGCTCCGGGGACAACAGTCCCACTCTTGCTTCTCCGGGGACAACATTCCTACTCCCTCTGCTGCTGCTCCGGGGACAATATTCCCACTCCCGCTGCTCCGATGACATCATTCCCAGTCCCGTGCTCCGTGGGACTGCAATCCCACTCCCGCTGTTCCGGGTGACAAAAGTTCCAATCCCGCTGCTCCTGGGGACAACATTCCCAATCCCGCTGCTCCAGGGACAAAATTCACTCTCCCGCTGCTCCGGGGACAACATTACCACTCCCGCTGCTCCGGGGAACAACCTTGCCACTCCTGCTGCTCCGGAGACAACATTCCCATTCATGGAGCATTCACACTCCCGCTGTTCCGGGAGCCAACATTCCCAATCCCGGAGCATTCCTACAACCGCTGCTCCGGGGGGCAACATTACCAACCCCGCTGCTTCGGGGACAACATTCACACTCCCGCTGCTCCGGGGACAACATTCCCAATGCTGTTGTGCTGGGGACAACATTCCCACTCCCGCTGCTCCGGGGGACAACATTCTCAATCCCGCTGCTCTGTGGACAACATTCCCACTCCTGTTGCTCTGGGGACATCATTCCCAGTCCCGCTGTTCCAGAGACAACATTCCCAATCCCGCTGCTCCGGGGACAACATTCCCAACCCCGCCGCTCCGGGTCAACATTCCCACTCCCGCTGCTCCGGGGGACAACATTCCTAATCCCGCTGCTCCGGGGGCAACATTCCCAATCCCGCCGCTCCGGGGACAACAATCCCACTCCCGCTGCTCCGGGGTCAACATTCCCAATCCCACTGCTCCAGGGGACAACATCCCCAGTCCTGCTGCTCCGGGTACAACATTCCCACACCCGCTGCTCCGGGTGACAACATTCCCAATCCCGCTGCTCCGGGGGACAGCATTCCCAATCCCGCTGCTCCGGGGACATCATTCCCAGACCCGCTGTTCTGGGGACAACATTCCCAGTCCCGCTGCTCCGGGGGACAACATTCCCACTCCTCCTGCTCGGGACAACATTCCCACTGCCGCTGCTCTGGGGACAACATTCCCAATCCCGCTGCTGCCGGGACAACATTCACACTCCCGCTGCTCCGGGGACATCATTCCCAGACCCGCTGTTCTGGGGACAACATTCCCAGTGCTGCTGCTCCGGGGGACAACATTCCCAATCCTGCTGCGCCGGGGACAACATTCCCAATCCCGCTGCTCCGGGGATAACATCACCACTACCACTGCTCCGGGGTCAATATTACCACTACCGCTGCTCTGGGGATAACATTCCCACTCCCGCTGCTCCGGTGAGAACATTCCCAGTCCTGCTGCTCCGGGTACAACATTCCCACACCCGCTGCTCCGGGTGACAACATTCCCAATCCCGCTGCTCCGGGGGACAACATTCCCAATCCCGCTGCTCCGGGGACATAATTCCCAGACCCGCTGTTCTGGGGACAACATTCCCAGTCCGGCTGCTCCGGGGGACAACATTCCCACTCCTGCTGCGTCGGGGACAACATTCCCAATCCCGCTGCTCCGGGGATAACATCACCACTCCCACTGCTCTGGGAACAACATTCCCACTCCCGCTGCTCTGGGGACATCATTCCCACTCTCGCTGCTCTGGGACAACATTGCTACTGCTGCTGCTCCGGGGACAACATTCACACTTTTGCTGCTCCGGGGACAACATTCCCACACCCGCTGCTCTGTGGACATCATTCCCAGTCCCGCTGTTCCGGGGATATCATTCCCAATCCCGCTGCACCGGGGATAACATCCCCAGTCCCGCTGCTCCAGGGACAACATCCCCAATCCCACTGCTCTGGCGACAACATTCCCACTCTCGCTGTTCCGGCGACAACATTCCTACTGCTGCTGCTCCGGGGACAACATTCTCTCTTCCGCTGCTCCGGTGACAACATTCCCAATCCTTCTGCGCCAGGGACAACATTCCCACTCCCGCTGCTCCGGGGGCCACATTCCCAGTCCTGCTGCTCCGGGATCATCATTCCCAGTCCCGCTGTTCCTGGGACATCTTTCCCACTCCCGCTGCTCCGGGGGCCAAAATTCCCAATCCTGCTGCTCCAGGGACAACATTCCCAACCCCGCTGCTCCAGGGACAACATTCCCACTCCCGCTGCTCTGGGGACAACATTCCCACTCCCATTACTTCGGGGACATCATTCCCGCTCCCGCTGCTCCGGGGACATTTCCCTCCCGCTGCTTCGGGGACAACATTCCCAGTCCCGCTGCTCCGGGGATAACATCACCACTCCCACTGCTCCGGGGACAACATCCCCAATCCCGCTGCTCTGGGGACATGATTCCCACTCTCGCTGCTCTGGGACAACATTGCTACTGCTGCTGCTCCGGGAACAACATTCACACTTTTGCTGCTCCGGTGACAACATTCACAATCCCGCTGCTCCGGGGACATCGTTCCCAGTCCCGCTGTTCCGGGAACATCATTCCCAATCCCGCTGCACCGGGGATAACATCCCCAGTCCCGCTGCTCCGGGGACAACATCCCCAATCCCACTGCTCTGGAGACAACATTCCCACTCTCGCTGTTCCGGCGACAACATTCCTACTGCTGCTGCTCCGAGGACAACATTCTCTCTTCCGCTGCTCCGGAGACAACATTCCCAATCCTTCTGCGCCAGGGACAACATTCCCACTCCCGCTGCTCCGGGGACATCAGTCCCAGACCCGCTGCTCCGGGTGACAGCATTCCCAGTCCCGCTGTTCCGGGGACATCATTCCCACTCCCGCTGCTCCGGGGGCCACATTCCCAGTCCCGCTGCTCCGGGATCATCATTCCTAGTCCCCCTGTTCTGGGACATCTTTCCCACTCCCGCTGCTCCGGGGGCCAAAATTCCCAATCCTGCTGCTCCGGGGTCCAACATTCCCAACCCCGCTGCTCCAGGGACAACATTTCCAACCCCGCTGCTCCAGGGACAACATTCCCACTCCCGCTGCTCTGGGGACAACATTCCCACTCCCATTACTTCGGGGACATAATTCCCACTCCCGCTGCTCCGGGGACATTTCCCTCCCGCTGCTTTGGGGACAACATTCCCAGTCCCGCTGCTCCGGGGACAACATTCCCAGTCCCGCTGCTCCGGGGACAACATTTCCAAACACGCTGCTCCGAGGACAACATTCCCAATCCGGCTGCTCCGGGGCAACATTCCCAATCCTGCTGTTCCGTGACAACATTCCCACTCCCGCTCTTTCGGGTCAACATTCAAAGTCACGCTGCTCCGAGGACAACATTCCTACTCCCACTACTACTGGGGACATTCCCAATCCCGCTCCTCCAGGGACAACATTCCCACTCCCGCTCCTCCGGGGACAACATTCCCAGTCCCGCTGCGCCGGCGACAACATTCCCTATCCCGCTGCTCCGGGGATAACATCCCCACTCCCGCTGCTCCGGGGACAACAGCCCCAATCCCGCTGCTCCGGGGACAACAGTCCCACTCTTGCTTCTCCGGGGACAACATTCCTACTCCCTCTGCTGCTGCTCCGGGGACAATATTCCCACTCCCGCTGCTCCGATGACATCATTCCCAGTCCCGCTGCTCCGTGGGACTGCAATCCCACTCCCGCTGTTCCGGGTGACAAAAGTCCCAATCCCGCTGCTCCTGGGGACAACATTCCCAATCCCGCTGCTCCAGGGACAAAATTCACTCTCCCGCTGCTCCGGGGACAACATTACCACTCCCGCTGCTCCGGGGAACAACCTTGCCACTCCTGCTGCTCTGGAGACAACATTCCCATTCATGGAGCATTCACACTCCCGCTGTTCCGGGAGCCAACATTCCCAATCCCGGAGCATTCCTACAACCGCTGCTCCGGGGGGCAACATTACCAACCCCGCTGCTTCGGGGACAACATTCACACTCCCGCTGCTCCGGGGACAACAGCCCCAATCCCGCTGCTCCGGGGACAACAGTCCCACTCTTGCTTCTCCGGGGACAACATTCCTACTCCCTCTGCTGCTGCTCCGGGGACAATATTCCCACTCCCGCTGCTCCGATGACATCATTCCCAGTCCCGTGCTCCGTGGGACTGCAATCCCACTCCCGCTGTTCCGGGTGACAAAAGTTCCAATCCCGCTGCTCCTGGGGACAACATTCCCAATCCCGCTGCTCCAGGGACAAAATTCACTCTCCCGCTGCTCCGGGGACAACATTACCACTCCCGCTGCTCCGGGGAACAACCTTGCCACTCCTGCTGCTCCGGAGACAACATTCCCATTCATGGAGCATTCACACTCCCGCTGTTCCGGGAGCCAACATTCCCAATCCCGGAGCATTCCTACAACCGCTGCTCCGGGGGGCAACATTACCAACCCCGCTGCTTCGGGGACAACATTCACACTCCCGCTGCTCCGGGGACAACATTCCCAATGCTGTTGTGCTGGGGACAACATTCCCACTCCCGCTGCTCCGGGGGACAACATTCTCAATCCCGCTGCTCTGTGGACAACATTCCCACTCCTGTTGCTCTGGGGACATCATTCCCAGTCCCGCTGTTCCAGAGACAACATTCCCAATCCCGCTGCTCCGGGGACAACATTCCCAACCCCGCCGCTCCGGGTCAACATTCCCACTCCCGCTGCTCCGGGGGACAACATTCCTAATCCCGCTGCTCCGGGGGCAACATTCCCAATCCCGCCGCTCCGGGGACAACAATCCCACTCCCGCTGCTCCGGGGTCAACATTCCCAATCCCACTGCTCCAGGGGACAACATCCCCAGTCCTGCTGCTCCGGGTACAACATTCCCACACCCGCTGCTCCGGGTGACAACATTCCCAATCCCGCTGCTCCGGGGGACAGCATTCCCAATCCCGCTGCTCCGGGGACATCATTCCCAGACCCGCTGTTCTGGGGACAACATTCCCAGTCCCGCTGCTCCGGGGGACAACATTCCCACTCCTCCTGCTCGGGACAACATTCCCACTGCCGCTGCTCTGGGGACAACATTCCCAATCCCGCTGCTGCCGGGACAACATTCACACTCCCGCTGCTCCGGGGACATCATTCCCAGACCCGCTGTTCTGGGGACAACATTCCCAGTGCTGCTGCTCCGGGGGACAACATTCCCAATCCTGCTGCGCCGGGGACAACATTCCCAATCCCGCTGCTCCGGGGATAACATCACCACTACCACTGCTCCGGGGTCAATATTACCACTACCGCTGCTCTGGGGATAACATTCCCACTCCCGCTGCTCCGGTGAGAACATTCCCAGTCCTGCTGCTCCGGGTACAACATTCCCACACCCGCTGCTCCGGGTGACAACATTCCCAATCCCGCTGCTCCGGGGGACAACATTCCCAATCCCGCTGCTCCGGGGACATAATTCCCAGACCCGCTGTTCTGGGGACAACATTCCCAGTCCGGCTGCTCCGGGGGACAACATTCCCACTCCTGCTGCGTCGGGGACAACATTCCCAATCCCGCTGCTCCGGGGATAACATCACCACTCCCACTGCTCTGGGAACAACATTCCCACTCCCGCTGCTCTGGGGACATCATTCCCACTCTCGCTGCTCTGGGACAACATTGCTACTGCTGCTGCTCCGGGGACAACATTCACACTTTTGCTGCTCCGGGGACAACATTCCCACACCCGCTGCTCTGTGGACATCATTCCCAGTCCCGCTGTTCCGGGGATATCATTCCCAATCCCGCTGCACCGGGGATAACATCCCCAGTCCCGCTGCTCCAGGGACAACATCCCCAATCCCACTGCTCTGGCGACAACATTCCCACTCTCGCTGTTCCGGCGACAACATTCCTACTGCTGCTGCTCCGGGGACAACATTCTCTCTTCCGCTGCTCCGGTGACAACATTCCCAATCCTTCTGCGCCAGGGACAACATTCCCACTCCCGCTGCTCCGGGGGCCACATTCCCAGTCCTGCTGCTCCGGGATCATCATTCCCAGTCCCGCTGTTCCTGGGACATCTTTCCCACTCCCGCTGCTCCGGGGGCCAAAATTCCCAATCCTGCTGCTCCAGGGACAACATTCCCAACCCCGCTGCTCCAGGGACAACATTCCCACTCCCGCTGCTCTGGGGACAACATTCCCACTCCCATTACTTCGGGGACATCATTCCCGCTCCCGCTGCTCCGGGGACATTTCCCTCCCGCTGCTTCGGGGACAACATTCCCAGTCCCGCTGCTCCGGGGACAACATTCCCAGTCCCGCTGCTCCGGGGACAACATTTCCACTCACGCTGCTCCTGGGACAACATTCCCATTCCGGCTGCTCCGGGGCAACATTCCCAATCCCGCTGTTCCGTGACAACATTCCCACTCCCGCTCTTTCGGGTCAACATTCAAAGTCACGCTGCTCCGAGGACAACATTCCTACTCCCACTGCTACTGGGGACAACATTCCCAATCCCGCTCCTCCAGGGACAACATTCCCACTCCCGCTGCTCCGGGGACAACATTCCCAGTCCCGCTGCGCCGGCGCAACATTCCCTATCCCGCTGCTCCGGGGATAACATCCCCACTCCCGCTGCTCCGGGGACAACAGCCCCAATCCCGCTGCTCTGCGGAAAACATTCCGACTGTGCTGCTCCGGGGACAACATTCCCAATCCGGCTGCTCTGGGGATAACGTTCCCACACCCGCTGCTCCGGTGACAATATTCGCAGTCCCGCTGCTTCGGGGACAACATTCAAAGTCCCGCTTTTCTGGGAACAACATTCCCAATCCCGCTGCTCCAGCGACAACATTACCACTCCCGCTGCTCTGGGGACAACATTCCCACTCCCGCTGCTCCGGTGAGAACATCCCCACTTCCGCTGCTCCTGTGACAACGTTCCCACTTCCGCTGCTCCGACGACAACATTCCCAATCCCGCTACTCCGGGGACCACTTTCCCAATCCCGCTCCTGCCGGGACATCATTACCACTCCCGCTGCTTCGGGGACAACATTCCCACTCCCGCTGCTCCGGGGACAACATTCCAAATCCTGCTTCGCCGGGGACAACATTCCCAATCCCACTGTTGCCGGGCAACATTCCCACTCCCGCTGCACCGGGGACATCATTCGCAGACCCGCTGTTCTGGGGGACAACATTCCCACTCCTGCTGCTCAGGGGACAACATTCCCACTCCCGTTGCTCCGGGGACAATATTACCACTCCAGCTTCTCTGGGGATAACATTCCCACTCCCGCTGCTCCGCTGAGAACATTCCCACTTCTGCTACTCTGGTGACAACATTCCCACGTCCGCTGCTCCGGGGACAACATTACCAATCCGGCTGCTCCAGGGACAACATTCCCAATCCTGCTGCGCCGGGGACAACATTCCCAATCCGGCTGCTCCAGGGACAACATTCCCACTCCCGCTGCTCCGGGGACATCATTCCCAGACCTGCTGTTCTGGGGACAACATTCCCAGTCCGGCTGCCCCGGGGGACAACATTCCCAATCCCGCTGCTCCGGGGATAACATCACCACTACCACTGCTCCGGGGACAATATTACCACTCCCGCTGCTCTGGGGATAACATTCCCACTCCCGCTGCTCCGGTGAGAACATTCCCACTTCTACTGCTCCGGGGACAGCATTCCCAATCCTGCTGCGCCGGGGACAACATTCCCAATCCCGCTGCTGCCGGGACAACATTCCCAACCCCGCTGCTCCGGGGACATCATTCCCAGACCCGCTGTTCTGGGGACAACATTCCCAGTACGGCTGCTCCGGGGGACAACATTCCCACTCCTGCTGCGCCGGGGACAACATTCCCAATCCTGCTGCGCCGGGGACAACATTCCCAATCCCGCTGTTCTGGGGACAACATTCCCAGTACGGCTGCTCCGGGGGACAACATTCCCACTCCTGCTGCGCCGGGGACAACATTCCCAATCCCGCTGCTCCGGGGATAACATCACCACTCCCACTGCTCCGGGGACAACATCCCCAATCCCGCTGCTCTGGGGACATGATTCCCACTCTCGCTGCTCTGGGACAACATTGCTACTGCTGCTGCTCCGGGAACAACATTCACACTTTTGCTGCTCCGGGGACAACATTCACACTCCCGCTGCTCCGGGGACATCGTTCCCAGTCCCGCTGTTCCGGGAACATCATTCCCAATCCCGCTGCACCGGGGATAACATCCCCAGTCCCGCTGCTCCGGGGACAACATCCCCAATCCCACTGCTCTGGAGACAACATTCCCACTCTCGCTGTTCCGGCGACAACATTCCTACTGCTGCTGCTCCGAGGACAACATTCTCTCTTCCGCTGCTCCGGAGACAACATTCCCAATCCTTCTGCGCCAGGGACAACATTCCCACTCCCGCTGCTCCGGGGACATCAGTCCCAGACCCGCTGCTCCGGGTGACAGCATTCCCAGTCCCGCTGTTCCGGGGACATCATTCCCACTCCCGCTGCTCCGGGGGCCACATTCCCAGTCCCGCTGCTCCGGGATCATCATTCCCAGTCCCGCTGTTCCTGGGACATCTTTCCCACTCCCGCTGCTCCGGGGGCCAAAATTCCCAATCCTGCTGCTCCGGGGTCCAACATTCCCAACCCCGCTGCTCCAGGGACAACATTTCCAACCCCGCTGCTCCAGGGACAACATTCCCACTCCCGCTGCTCTGGGGACAACATTCCCACTCCCATTACTTCGGGGACATAATTCCCACTCCCGCTGCTCCGGGGACATTTCCCTCCCGCTGCTTTGGGGACAACATTCCCAGTCCCGCTGCTCCGGGGACAACATTCCCAGTCCCGCTGCTCCGGGGACAACATTTCCAAACACGCTGCTCCGAGGACAACATTCCCAATCCGGCTGCTCCGGGGCAACATTCCCAATCCTGCTGTTCCGTGACAACATTCCCACTCCCGCTCTTTCGGGTCAACATTCAAAGTCACGCTGCTCCGAGGACAACATTCCTACTCCCACTGCTACTGGGGACATTCCCAATCCCGCTCCTCCAGGGACAACATTCCCACTCCCGCTCCTCCGGGGACAACATTCCCAGTCCCGCTGCGCCGGCGACAACATTCCCTATCCCGCTGCTCCGGGGATAACATCCCCACTCCCGCTGCTCCGGGGACAACAGCCCCAATCCCGCTGCTCCGGGGACAACAGTCCCACTCTTGCTTCTCCGGGGACAACATTCCTACTCCCTCTGCTGCTGCTCCGGGGACAATATTCCCACTCCCGCTGCTCCGATGACATCATTCCCAGTCCCGCTGCTCCGTGGGACTGCAATCCCACTCCCGTTGTTCCGGGTGACAAAAGTCCCAATCCCGCTGCTCCTGGGGACAACATTCCCAATCCCGCTGCTCCAGGGACAAAATTCACTCTCCCGCTGCTCCGGGGACAACATTACCACTCCCGCTGCTCCGGGGAACAACCTTGCCACTCCTGCTGCTCCGGAGACAACATTCCCATTCATGGAGCATTCACACTCCCGCTGTTCCGGGAGCCAACATTCCCAATCCCGGAGCATTCCTACAACCGCTGCTCCGGGGGGCAACATTACCAACCCCGCTGCTTCGGGGACAATATTCACACTCCCGCTGCTCCGGGGACAACAGCCCCAATCCCGCTGCTCCGGGGACAACAGTCCCACTCTTGCTTCTCCGGGGACAACATTCCTACTCCCTCTGCTGCTGCTCCGGGGACAATATTCCCACTCCCGCTGCTCCGTTGACATCATTCCCAGTCCCGTGCTCCGTGGGACTGCAATCCCACTCCCGCTGTTCCGGGTGACAAAAGTCCCAATCCCGCTGCTCCTTGGGACAACATTCCCAATCCCGCTGCTCCAGGGACAAAATTCACTCTCCCGCTGCTCCGGGGACAACATTACCACTCCCGCTGCTCCGGGGAACAACCTTGCCACTCCTGCTGCTCCGGAGAAAACATTCCCATTCATGGAGCATTCACACTCCCGCTGTTCCGGGAGCCAACATTCCCAATCCCGGAGCATTCCTACAACCGCTGCTCCGGGGGGCAACATTACCAACCCCGCTGCTTCGGGGACAACATTCACACTCCCGCTGCTCCGGGGACAACATTCCCAATGCTGTTGTGCTGGGGACAACATTCCCACTCCCGCTGCTCCGGGGGACAACATTCTCAATCCCGCTGCTCTGTGGACAACATTCCCACTCCTGTTGCTCTGGGGACATCATTCACAGTCCCGCTGTTCCAGAGACAACATTCCCAATCCCGCTGCTCCGGGGACAACATTCCCAACCCCGCCGCTCCGGGTCAACATTCCCACTCCCGCTGCTCCGGGGGACAACATTCCTAATCCCGCTGCTCCGGGGGCAACATTCCCAATCCCGCCGCTCCGGGGACAACAATCCCACTCCCGCTGCTCCGGGGTCAACATTCCCAATCCCACTGCTCCAGGGGACAACATCCCCAGTCCTGCTGCTCCGGGTACAACATTCCCACACCCGCTGCTCCGGGTGACAACATTCCCAATCCCGCTGCTCCGGGGGACAGCATTCCCAATCCCGCTGCTCCGGGGACATCATTCCCAGACCCGCTGTTCTGGGGACAACATTCCCAGTCCCGCTGCTCCGGGGGACAACATTCCCACTCCTCCTGCTCGGGACAACATTCCCACTGCCGCTGCTCTGGGGACAACATTCCCAATCCCGCTGCTGCCGGGACAACATTCACACTCCCGCTGCTCCGGGGACATCATTCCCAGACCCGCTGTTCTGGGGACAACATTCCCAGTGCTGCTGCTCCGGGGGACAACATTCCCAATCCTGCTGCGCCGGGGACAACATTCCCAATCCCGCTGCTCCGGGGATAACATCACCACTACCACTGCTCCGGGGTCAATATTACCACTACCGCTGCTCTGGGGATAACATTCCCACTCCCGCTGCTCCGGTGAGAACATTCCCAGTCCTGCTGCTCCGGGTACAACATTCCCACACCCGCTGCTCCGGGTGACAACATTCCCAATCCCGCTGCTCCGGGGGACAACATTCCCAATCCCGCTGCTCCGGGGACATAATTCCCAGACCCGCTGTTCTGGGGACAACATTCCCAGTCCGGCTGCTCCGGGGGACAACATTCCCACTCCTGCTGCGTCGGGGACAACATTCCCAATCCCGCTGCTCCGGGGATAACATCACCACTCCCACTGCTCTGGGAACAACATTCCCACTCCCGCTGCTCTGGGGACATCATTCCCACTCTCGCTGCTCTGGGACAACATTGCTACTGCTGCTGCTCCGGGGACAACATTCACACTTTTGCTGCTCCGGGGACAACATTCCCACACCCGCTGCTCTGTGGACATCATTCCCAGTCCCGCTGTTCCGGGGATATCATTCCCAATCCCGCTGCACCGGGGATAACATCCCCAGTCCCGCTGCTCCGGGGACAACATCCCCAATCCCACTGCTCTGGCGACAACATTCCCACTCTCGCTGTTCCGGCGACAACATTCCTACTGCTGCTGCTCCGGGGACAACATTCTCTCTTCCGCTGCTCCGGTGACAACATTCCCAATCCTTCTGCGCCAGGGACAACATTCCCACTCCCGCTGCTCCGGGGACATCAGTCCCAGACCCGCTGCTCCGGGTGACAGCATTCCCAGTCCCACTGTTCCGGGGACATCATTCCCACTCCCGCTGCTCCGGGGGCCACATTCCCAGTCCTGCTGCTCCGGGATCATCATTCCCAGTCCCGCTGTTCCTGGGACATCTTTCCCACTCCCGCTGCTCCGGGGGCCAAAATTCCCAATCCTGCTGTTCCAGGGACAACATTCCCAACCCCGCTGCTCCAGGGACAACATTCCCACTCCCGCTGCTCTGGGGACAACATTCCCACTCCCATTACTTCGGGGACATCATTCCCGCTCCCGCTGCTCCGGGGACATTTCCCTCCCGCTGCTTCGGGGACAACATTCCCAGTCCCGCTGCTCCGGGGACAACATTCCCAGTCCCGCTGCTCCGGGGACAACATTTCCACTCACGCTGCTCCTGGGACAACATTCCCATTCCGGCTACTCCGGGGCAACATTCCCAATCCCGCTGTTCCGTGACAACATTCCCACTCCCGCTCTTTCGGGTCAACATTCAAAGTCACGCTGCTCCGAGGACAACATTCCTACTCCCACTGCTACTGGGGACAACATTCCCAATCCCGCTCCTCCAGGGACAACATTCCCACTCCCGCTGCTCCGGGGACAACATTCCCAGTCCCGCTGCGCCGGCGCAACATTCCCTATCCCGCTGCTCCGGGGATAACATCCCCACTCCCGCTGCTCCGGGGACAACAGCCCCAATCCCGCTGCTCCGGGGACAACAGTCCCACTCTTGCTTCTCCGGGGACAACATCCCCAATCCTGCTGCTCTGCGGAAAATATTCCTATCCTGCTGCCCCGGGGTCAACATTCCCACTCCCGTTGCTCCGGTGACAACATTCCCACTTCCCTTGCTCCGGGGATAACATCCCCACTCCCGCTTCTCCGGGGACAACATCCCCAATCCCGCTGCTCTGCGGAAAACATTCCGACTGTGCTGCTCCGGGGACAACATTCCCAATCCGGCTGCTCTGGGGATAACGTTCCCACACCCGCTGCTCCGGTGACAATATTCGCAGTCCCGCTGCTTCGGGGACAACATTCAAAGTCCCGCTTTTCTGGGAACAACATTCCCAATCCCGCTGCTCCAGTGACAACATTACCACTCCCGCTGCTCTGGGGACAACATTCCCACTCCCGCTGCTCCGGTGAGAACATCCCCACTTCCGCTGCTCCTGTGACAACGTTCCCACTTCCGCTGCTCCGACGACAACATTCCCAATCCCGCTACTCCGGGGACCACTTTCCCAATCCCGCTCCTGCCGGGACATCATTACCACTCCCGCTGCTCTGGGGACAACATTCCCACTCCTGCTGCTCAGGGGACAACATTCCCACTCCCGCTGCTACAGGGACAATATTACCACTCCCGCTTCTCTGGGGATAACATTCCCACTCCCGCTGCTCCGCTGAGAACATTTCCACTTCTGCTGCTCCGGTGACAACATTCCCACATCCGCTGCTCCGCGGACAACATTCCCAATCCTGCTGCTCCAGGGACAACATTCCCAATCCTGCTGCGCCGGGGACAACATTCCCAATCCCGCTGCTGCCGGGACAACATTCCCACTCCCGCTGCTCCGGGTACACCATTCCCAGACCCGCTGTTCTGGGGACAACATTCCCAGTCCGGCTGCTCCGGGGGACAACATTCCCACTCCTGCTGCGCCGGGGACAACATTTCCAATCCCGCTGCTCCGGGGATAACATCACCACTACGACTGCTCCGGGGACAATATTACCACTTCCGCTGCTCTGGGGATAACATTCCCAATCCCGCTTCTCCGGGGACAACATTCCCAATCCTGCTGCGCCGGGGACAATATTCCCAATCCCGCTGCTGCCGGGACAACATTCCCAACCCCGCTGCTCCGGGGACATAATTCCCAGACCCGCTGTTCTGGGGACAACATTCCCAGTCCGGCTGCTCCGTGGGACAACATTCCCACTCCTGCTGCGCCGGGGACAACATTCCCAATCCCGCTGCTCCGGGGATAACATCACCACTCCCACTGCTCCGGGGACAACATCCCCAATCCCGCTGCTCTGGGGACATCATTCCCACTCTCGCTGCTCTGGGACAACATTGCTGCTGCTGCTGCTCCGGGGACAACATTCACACTTTTGCTGCTCCGGGGACAACATTCCCACTCCCGCTGCTCCGGGGACATCATTCCCAGTCCCGCTGTTCCGGGGCCATCATTCCCAATCCTGCTGCACCGGGGATAACAGTCCCAGTCCCACTGCTCCGGGGACAACATCCCCAATCCCACTGCTCTGGCGACAACATTCCCATTCTCGCTGTTCCGGCGACAACATTCCTACTGCTGCTCCTCCGGGGACAACATTCTCTCTTCCGCTGCTCCGGGGACAACATTCCCAATCCTTCTGCGCCAGGGACAACATTCCCACTCCCGCTGCTCCGGGGACATCAGTCACAGACCCGCTGCTCCGGGTGACAGCATTCCAAGTCCCGCTGTTCCGGGGACATCATTCCCACTCCCGCTGCGCCGGCGACAACATTCCCTATCCCGCTGCTCCGGGGATAACATCCCCACTCCCGCTGCTCCGGGGACAACAGCCCCAATCCCGCTGCTCCGGGGACAACAGTCCCACTCTTGCTTCTCCGGGGACAACATTCCTACTCCCTCTGCTGCTGCTCCGGGGACAATATTCCCACTCCCGCTGCTCCGATGACATCATTCCCAGTCCCGCTGCTCCGTGGGACTGCAATCCCACTCCCGTTGTTCCGGGTGACAAAAGTCCCAATCCCGCTGCTCCTGGGGACAACATTCCCAATCCCGCTGCTCCAGGGACAAAATTCACTCTCCCGCTGCTCCGGGGACAACATTACCACTCCCGCTGCTCCGGGGAACAACCTTGCCACTCCTGCTGCTCCGGAGACAACATTCCCATTCATGGAGCATTCACACTCCCGCTGTTCCGGGAGCCAACATTCCCAATCCCGGAGCATTCCTACAACCGCTTCTCCGGGGGGCAACATTACCAACCCCGCTGCTTCGGGGACAACATTCACACTCCCGCTGCTCCGGGGACAACAGCCCCAATCCCGCTGCTCCGGGGACAACAGTCCCACTCTTGCTTCTCCGGGGACAACATTCCTACTCCCTCTGCTGCTGCTCCGGGGACAATATTCCCACTCCCGCTGCTCCGTTGACATCATTCCCAGTCCCGTGCTCCGTGGGACTGCAATCCCACTCCCGCTGTTCCGGGTGACAAAAGTCCCAATCCCGCTGCTCCTTGGGACAACATTCCCAATCCCGCTGCTCCAGGGACAAAATTCACTCTCCCGCTGCTCCGGGGACAACATTACCACTCCCGCTGCTCCGGGGAACAACCTTGCCACTCCTGCTGCTCCGGAGAAAACATTCCCATTCATGGAGCATTCACACTCCCGCTGTTCCGGGAGCCAACATTCCCAATCCCGGAGCATTCCTACAACCGCTGCTCCGGGGGGCAACATTACCAACCCCGCTGCTTCGGGGACAACATTCACACTCCCGCTGCTCCGGGGACAACATTCCCAATGCTGTTGTGCTGGGGACAACATTCCCACTCCCGCTGCTCCGGGGGACAACATTCTCAATCCCGCTGCTCTGTGGACAACATTCCCACTCCTGTTGCTCTGGGGACATCATTCCCAGTCCCGCTGTTCCAGAGACAACATTCCCAATCCCGCTGCTCCGGGGACAACATTCCCAACCCCGCCGCTCCGGGTCAACATTCCCACTCCCGCTGCTCCGGGGGACAACATTCCTAATCCCGCTGCTCCGGGGGCAACATTCCCAATCCCGCCGCTCCGGGGACAACAATCCCACTCCCGCTGCTCCGGGGTCAACATTCCCAATCCCACTGCTCCAGGGGACAACATCCCCAGTCCTGCTGCTCCGGGTACAACATTCCCACACCCGCTGCTCCGGGTGACAACATTCCCAATCCCGCTGCTCCGGGGGACAGCATTCCCAATCCCGCTGCTCCGGGGACATCATTCCCAGACCCGCTGTTCTGGGGACAACATTCCCAGTCCCGCTGCTCCGGGGGACAACATTCCCACTCCTCCTGCTCGGGACAACATTCCCACTGCCGCTGCTCTGGGGACAACATTCCCAATCCCGCTGCTGCCGGGACAACATTCACACTCCCGCTGCTCCGGGGACATCATTCCCAGACCCGCTGTTCTGGGGACAACATTCCCAGTGCTGCTGCTCCGGGGGACAACATTCCCAATCCTGCTGCGCCGGGGACAACATTCCCAATCCCGCTGCTCCGGGGATAACATCACCACTACCACTGCTCCGGGGTCAATATTACCACTACCGCTGCTCTGGGGATAACATTCCCACTCCCGCTGCTCCGGTGAGAACATTCCCAGTCCTGCTGCTCCGGGTACAACATTCCCACACCCGCTGCTCCGGGTGACAACATTCCCAATCCCGCTGCTCCGGGGGACAACATTCCCAATCCCGCTGCTCCGGGGACATAATTCCCAGACCCGCTGTTCTGGGGACAACATTCCCAGTCCGGCTGCTCCGGGGGACAACATTCCCACTCCTGCTGCGTCGGGGACAACATTCCCAATCCCGCTGCTCCGGGGATAACATCACCACTCCCACTGCTCTGGGAACAACATTCCCACTCCCGCTGCTCTGGGGACATCATTCCCACTCTCGCTGCTCTGGGACAACATTGCTACTGCTGCTGCTCCGGGGACAACATTCACACTTTTGCTGCTCCGGGGACAACATTCCCACACCCGCTGCTCTGTGGACATCATTCCCAGTCCCGCTGTTCCGGGGATATCATTCCCAATCCCGCTGCACCGGGGATAACATCCCCAGTCCCGCTGCTCCGGGGACAACATCCCCAATCCCACTGCTCTGGCGACAACATTCCCACTCTCGCTGTTCCGGCGACAACATTCCTACTGCTGCTGCTCCGGGGACAACATTCTCTCTTCCGCTGCTCCGGTGACAACATTCCCAATCCTTCTGCGCCAGGGACAACATTCCCACTCCCGCTGCTCCGGGGACATCAGTCCCAGACCCGCTGCTCCGGGTGACAGCATTCCCAGTCCCACTGTTCCGGGGACATCATTCCCACTCCCGCTGCTCCGGGGGCCACATTCCCAGTCCTGCTGCTCCGGGATCATCATTCCCAGTCCCGCTGTTCCTGGGACATCTTTCCCACTCCCGCTGCTCCGGGGGCCAAAATTCCCAATCCTGCTGCTCCAGGGACAACATTCCCAACCCCGCTGCTCCAGGGACAACATTCCCACTCCCGCTGCTCTGGGGACAACATTCCCACTCCCATTACTTCGGGGACATCATTCCCGCTCCCGCTGCTCCGGGGACATTTCCCTCCCGCTGCTTCGGGGACAACATTCCCAGTCCCGCTGCTCCGGGGACAACATTCCCAGTCCCGCTGCTCCGGGGACAACATTTCCACTCACGCTGCTCCTGGGACAACATTCCCATTCCGGCTGCTCCGGGGCAACATTCCCAATCCCGCTGTTCCGTGACAACATTCCCACTCCCGCTCTTTCGGGTCAACATTCAAAGTCACGCTGCTCCGAGGACAACATTCCTACTCCCACTGCTACTGGGGACAACATTCCCAATCCCGCTCCTCCAGGGACAACATTCCCACTCCCGCTGCTCCGGGGACAACATTCCCAGTCCCGCTGCGCCGGCGCAACATTCCCTATCCCGCTGCTCCGGGGATAACATCCCCACTCCCGCTGCTCCGGGGACAACAGCCCCAATCCCGCTGCTCCGGGGACAACAGTCCCACTCTTGCTTCTCCGGGGACAACATCCCCAATCCTGCTGCTCTGCGGAAAATATTCCTATCCTGCTGCCCCGGGGTCAACATTCCCACTCCCGTTGCTCCGGTGACAACATTCCCACTTCCCTTGCTCCGGGGATAACATCCCCACTCCCGCTGCTCCGGGGACAACATCCCCAATCCCGCTGCTCTGCGGAAAACATTCCGACTGTGCTGCTCCGGGGACAACATTCCCAATCCGGCTGCTCTGGGGATAACGTTCCCACACCCGCTGCTCCGGTGACAATATTCGCAGTCCCGCTGCTTCGGGGACAACATTCAAAGTCCCGCTTTTCTGGGAACAACATTCCCAATCCCGCTGCTCCAGTGACAACATTACCACTCCCGCTGCTCTGGGGACAACATTCCCACTCCCGCTGCTCCGGTGAGAACATCCCCACTTCCGCTGCTCCTGTGACAACGTTCCCACTTCCGCTGCTCCGACGACAACATTCCCAATCCCGCTACTCCGGGGACCACTTTCCCAATCCCGCTCCTGCCGGGACATCATTACCACTCCCGCTGCTCTGGGGACAACATTCCCAATCCTGCTTCTCCGGGGACAACATTCCCAATCCTGCTGCACCGGGGACAACATTCCCAATCCCGCTGCTGCCGGGACAACATTCCCAACCCCGCTACTCCGGGGACATCATTCCCAGACCCGCTGTTCTGGGGACAACATTCCCACTCCTGCTGCGCCGGGGACAACATTCCCAATCCCGCTGCTCCGGGGATAACATCACCACTCCAACTGCTCCGGGGACAACATCCCCAATCCCGCTGCTCTGGGGACATCATTCCCACTCTCGCTGCTCTGGGACAACATTGCTACTGCTGCTGCTCCGGGGACAACATTCACACTTTTGCTGCTCCGGGGACAACATTCCCACTCCCGCTGCTCCGGGGACATCATTCCCAGTCCCGCTGTTTGGGGGCATCATTCCCAATCCTGCTGCACCGGGGATAACATCCCCAGTCCCGCTGCTGGGGGACAACATTCCCAATCCCGCTGCTCCGGGGATAACATCACCACTCCAACTGCTCCGGGGACAACATCCCCAATCCTGCTGCTCTGGGGACATCATTCCCACTCTCGCTGCTCTGGGACAACATTCCCACTTCCGCTGCTCCAGTGACAACATTCCCACTTCCGCTGCACCGGGGACAACATTCTCAATCCCGCTGCTTCGGGGACAACATTCCCAATCCCGCTGCTGCCGGGACAACATTCCCACTCCCGCTGCTCCGGGGACATCATTCCCAGATCGCTGTTCTGGGGACAACATTCCCAGTGCTGCTGCTCCGGGGGACAACATTCCTAATCCTGCTGCGCCGGGGACAACATTCCCAATCCCGCTGCTCCGGGGATAACATCACCACTAGTACTGCTCCGGGGACAATATTACCAGTACCGCTGCTCTGGGGATAACATTTCCACTCCCGCTGCTCCGATGAGAACATTCCCACTTCTGCTGCTCCGGTGACAACATTCCCACTTCCGCTGCTCCGGGGACAACATTCCCAGTCCTGCTTCTCCGGGTACAACATTCCCACACCCGCTGCTCCGGGGGACAACATTCCCACTCCTCCTGCTCTGGACAACATTCCCACCTCCGCTGCTCTGGGGACAACATTCCCACTCCCGCTGCACCAGTGAGAACATTCCCAATCCCGCTGCTGCCGGGACAACATTCCCACTCCCGCTGCTCCGGGAACATCATTCCCAGACCCGCTGTTCTGGGGACAACATTCCCAGTCCGGCTGCTCCGGGGAACAACATTCCCACTCCTGCTGCGCCGGGGACAACATTCCCAAACCCGCTGCTCCGGGGATAACATCACCACTACCACTGCTCCGGGGACAATATTACCACTCCCGCTGCTCTGGGGATAACATTCCCACTCCCGCTGCTCCGGTGAGAATATTCCCACTTCTGCTGCTCCGGTGACAACATTCCCACTTCCGCTGCTCCGGGGACAACATTCCCAATCCCGCTTCTCCGGAGACAACATTCCCAATCCTGTTGCACCGGGGACAACATTCCCAATCCCGCTGCTGCCGGGATAACATTCCCAACCCCGCTACTCCGGGGACATCATTCCCAGACCCGCTGTTCTGGGGACAACATTCCCAGTCCGGCTGCTCCGGGGGACAACATTCCCACTCCTGCTGCGCCGGGGACAACATTCCCAATCCCGCTGCTCCGGGGATAACATCACCACTCCAACTGCTCCGGGGACAACATCCCCAATCCCGCTGCTCTGGGGACATCATTCCCACTCTCGCTGCTCTGGGACAACATTGCTACTGCTGCTGCTCCGGGGACAACATTCACACTTTTGCTGCTCCGGGGACAACATTCCCACTCCCGCTGCTCCGGGGACATCATTCCCAGTCCCGCTGTTCGGGGGCATCATTCCCAATCCTGCTGCACCGGGGATAACATCCCCAGTCCCGCTGCTCCGGGGACAACATCCCCAATTCCACTGCTCTGGCGACAACATTGCCACTCTCGCTGTTCCTGGGACATCTTTCCCACTCCCGCTGATCTGGGACAACATTCCTACTGCTGCTGCTCCGGGGACAACATTCTCTCTTCCGCTGCTCCGGGGACAACATTCCCAATCCTTCTGCGCCAGGGACAACATTCCCACTCCCGCTGCTCCGGGAACATCAGTCCCAGACCCGCTGCTCCGGGTGGCAGCATTCCCAGTCCCGCTGTTCCGGGGACATCATTCCCACTCCCGCTGCTCCAGGGGCCACATTGCCAGTCCCGCTGCTCCGGGATCATCATTCCCAGACCCACTGTTCCTGGGACATCTTTCCCACTCCCGCAGCTCCGGGGGCCAAAATTCCCAATCCAGCTGCTCCTGGGGACAACATTCCCAATCCCGCTGCTCCAGGGACAAAATTCACTCTCCCGCTGCTCCGGGGACAACATTACCACTCCCGCTGCTCCGGGGAACAACCTTGCCACTCCTGCTGCTCCGGAGACAACATTCCCATTCATGGAGCATTCACACTCCCGCTGTTCCGGGAGCCAACATTCCCAATCCCGGAGCATTCCTACAACCGCTGCTCCGGGGGGCAACATTACCAACCCCGCTGCTTCGGGGACAATATTCACACTCCCGCTGCTCCGGGGACAACAGCCCCAATCCCGCTGCTCCGGGGACAACAGTCCCACTCTTGCTTCTCCGGGGACAACATTCCTACTCCCTCTGCTGCTGCTCCGGGGACAATATTCCCACTCCCGCTGCTCCGTTGACATCATTCCCAGTCCCGTGCTCCGTGGGACTGCAATCCCACTCCCGCTGTTCCGGGTGACAAAAGTCCCAATCCCGCTGCTCCTTGGGACAACATTCCCAATCCCGCTGCTCCAGGGACAAAATTCACTCTCCCGCTGCTCCGGGGACAACATTACCACTCCCGCTGCTCCGGGGAACAATCTTGCCACTCCTGCTGCTCCGGAGAAAACATTCCCATTCATGGAGCATTCACACTCCCGCTGTTCCGGGAGCCAACATTCCCAATCCCGGAGCATTCCTACAACCGCTGCTCCGGGGGGCAACATTACCAACCCCGCTGCTTCGGGGACAACATTCACACTCCCGCTGCTCCGGGGACAACATTCCCAATGCTGTTGTGCTGGGGACAACATTCCCACTCCCGCTGCTCCGGGGGACAACATTCTCAATCCCGCTGCTCTGTGGACAACATTCCCACTCCTGTTGCTCTGGGGACATCATTCCCAGTCCCGCTGTTCCAGAGACAACATTCCCAATCCCGCTGCTCCGGGGACAACATTCCCAACCCCGCCGCTCCGGGTCAACATTCCCACTCCCGCTGCTCCGGGGGACAATATTCCTAATCCCGCTGCTCCGGGGGCAACATTCCCAATCCCGCCGCTCCGGGGACAACAATCCCACTCCCGCTGCTCCGGGGTCAACATTCCCAATCCCACTGCTCCAGGGGACAACATCCCCAGTCCTGCTGCTCCGGGTACAACATTCCCACACCCGCTGCTCCGGGTGACAACATTCCCAATCCCGCTGCTCCGGGGGACAGCATTCCCAATCCCGCTGCTCCGGGGACATCATTCCCAGACCCGCTGTTCTGGGGACAACATTCCCAGTCCCGCTGCTCCGGGGGACAACATTCCCACTCCTCCTGCTCGGGACAACATTCCCACTGCCGCTGCTCTGGGGACAACATTCCCAATCCCGCTGCTGCCGGGACAACATTCACACTCCCGCTGCTCCGGGGACATCATTCCCAGACCCGCTGTTCTGGGGACAACATTCCCAGTGCTGCTGCTCCGGGGGACAACATTCCCAATCCTGCTGCGCCGGGGACAACATTCCCAATCCCGCTGCTCCGGGGATAACATCACCACTACCACTGCTCCGGGGTCAATATTACCACTACCGCTGCTCTGGGGATAACATTCCCACTCCCGCTGCTCCGGTGAGAACATTCCCAGTCCTGCTGCTCCGGGTACAACATTCCCACACCCGCTGCTCCGGGTGACAACATTCCCAATCCCGCTGCTCCGGGGGACAACATTCCCAATCCCGCTGCTCCGGGGACATAATTCCCAGACCCGCTGTTCTGGGGACAACATTCCCAGTCCGGCTGCTCCGGGGGACAACATTCCCACTCCTGCTGCGTCGGGGACAACATTCCCAATCCCGCTGCTCCGGGGATAACATCACCACTCCCACTGCTCTGGGAACAACATTCCCACTCCCGCTGCTCTGGGGACATCATTCCCACTCTCGCTGCTCTGGGACAACATTGCTACTGCTGCTGCTCCGGGGACAACATTCACACTTTTGCTGCTCCGGGGACAACATTCCCACACCCGCTGCTCTGTGGACATCATTCCCAGTCCCGCTGTTCCGGGGATATCATTCCCAATCCCGCTGCACCGGGGATAACATCCCCAGTCCCGCTGCTCCGGGGACAACATCCCCAATCCCACTGCTCTGGCGACAACATTCCCACTCTCGCTGTTCCGGCGACAACATTCCTACTGCTGCTGCTCCGGGGACAACATTCTCTCTTCCGCTGCTCCGGTGACAACATTCCCAATCCTTCTGCGCCAGGGACAACATTCCCACTCCCGCTGCTCCGGGGACATCAGTCCCAGACCCGCTGCTCCGGGTGACAGCATTCCCAGTCCCACTGTTCCGGGGACATCATTCCCACTCCCGCTGCTCCGGGGGCCACATTCCCAGTCCTGCTGCTCCGGGATCATCATTCCCAGTCCCGCTGTTCCTGGGACATCTTTCCCACTCCCGCTGCTCCGGGGGCCAAAATTCCCAATCCTGCTGCTCCAGGGACAACATTCCCAACCCCGCTGCTCCAGGGACAACATTCCCACTCCCGCTGCTCTGGGGACAACATTCCCACTCCCATTACTTCGGGGACATCATTCCCGCTCCCGCTGCTCCGGGGACATTTCCCTCCCGCTGCTTCGGGGACAACATTCCCAGTCCCGCTGCTCCGGGGACAACATTCCCAGTCCCGCTGCTCCGGGGACAACATTTCCACTCACGCTGCTCCTGGGACAACATTCCCATTCCGGCTGCTCCGGGGCAACATTCCCAATCCCGCTGTTCCGTGACAACATTCCCACTCCCGCTCTTTCGGGTCAACATTCAAAGTCACGCTGCTCCGAGGACAACATTCCTACTCCCACTGCTACTGGGGACAACATTCCCAATCCCGCTCCTCCAGGGACAACATTCCCACTCCCGCTGCTCCGGGGACAACATTCCCAGTCCCGCTGCGCCGGCGCAACATTCCCTATCCCGCTGCTCCGGGGATAACATCCCCACTCCCGCTGCTCCGGGGACAACAGCCCCAATCCCGCTGCTCCGGGGACAACAGTCCCACTCTTGCTTCTCCGGGGACAACATCCCCAATCCTGCTGCTCTGCGGAAAATATTCCTATCCTGCTGCCCCGGGGTCAACATTCCCACTCCCGTTGCTCCGGTGACAACATTCCCACTTCCCTTGCTCCGGGGATAACATCCCCACTCCCGCTGCTCCGGGGACAACATCCCCAATCCCGCTGCTCTGCGGAAAACATTCCGACTGTGCTGCTCCGGGGACAACATTCCCAATCCGGCTGCTCTGGGGATAACGTTCCCACACCCGCTGCTCCGGTGACAATATTCGCAGTCCCGCTGCTTCGGGGACAACATTCAAAGTCCCGCTTTTCTGGGAACAACATTCCCAATCCCGCTGCTCCAGTGACAACATTACCACTCCCGCTGCTCTGGGGACAACATTCCCACTCCCGCTGCTCCGGTGAGAACATCCCCACTTCCGCTGCTCCTGTGACAACGTTCCCACTTCCGCTGCTCCGACGACAACATTCCCAATCCCGCTACTCCGGGGACCACTTTCCCAATCCCGCTCCTGCCGGGACATCATTACCACTCCCGCTGCTCTGGGGACAACATTCCCAATCCCGCTTCTCCGGGGACAACATTCCCAATCCTGCTGCACCGGGGACAACATTCCCAATCCCGCTGCTGCTGGGACAACATTCCCAACCCCGCTACTCCGGGGACATCATTCCCAGACCCGCTGTTCTGGGGACAACATTCCCACTCCTGCTGCGCCGGGGACAACATTCCCAATCCCGCTGCTCCGGGGATAACATCACCACTCCAACTGCTCCGGGGACAACATCCCCAATCCCGCTGCTCTGGGGACATCATTCCCACTCTCGCTGCTCTGGGACAACATTGCTACTGCTGCTGCTCCGGGGACAATATTCACACTTTTGCTGCTCCGGGGACAACATTCCCACTCCCGCTGCTCCGGGGACATCATTCCCAGTCCCGCTGTTTGGGGGCATCATTCCCAATCCTGCTGCACCGGGGATAACATCCCCAGTCCCGCTGCTGGGGGACAACATTCCCAATCCCGCTGCTCCGGGGATAACATCACCACTCCAACTGCTCCGGGGACAACATCCCCAATCCCGCTGCTCTGGGGACATCATTCCCACTCTCGCTGCTCTGGGACAACATTCCCACTTCCGCTGCTCCAGTGACAACATTCCCACTTCCGCTGCACCGGGGACAACATTCTCAATCCCGCTGCTTCGGGGACAACATTCCCAATCCCGCTGCTGCCGGGACAACATTCCCACTCCCGCTGCTCCGGGGACATCATTCCCAGATCGCTGTTCTGGGGACAACATTCCCAGTGCTGCTGCTCCGGGGGACAACATTCCTAATCCTGCTGCGCCGGGGACAACATTCCCAATCCCGCTGCTCCGGGGATAACATCACCACTAGTACTGCTCCGGGGACAATATTACCAGTACCGCTGCTCTGGGGATAACATTTCCACTCCCGCTGCTCCGATGAGAACATTCCCACTTCTGCTGCTCCGGTGACAACATTCCCACTTCCGCTGCTCCGGGGACAACATTCCCAGTCCTGCTTCTCCGGGTACAACATTCCCACACCCGCTGCTCCGGGGGACAACATTCCCACTCCTCCTGCTCTGGACAACATTCCCACCTCCGCTGCTCTGGGGACAACATTCCCACTCCCGCTGCACCAGTGAGAACATTCCCACTTCCGCTGCGCCGGTGACAACATTCTCAATTCCGCTGCTTCGGGGACAACATTCCCAATCCCGCTGCTGCCGGGACAACATTCCCACTCCCGCTGCTCCGGGAACATCATTCCCAGACCCGCTGTTCTGGGGACAACATTCCCAGTCCGGCTGCTCCGGGGAACAACATTCCCACTCCTGCTGCGCCGGGGACAACATTCCCAAACCCGCTGCTCCGGGGATAACATCACCACTACCACTGCTCCGGGGACAATATTACCACTCCCGCTGCTCTGGGGATAACATTCCCACTCCCGCTGCTCCGGTGAGAATATTCCCACTTCTGCTGCTCCGGTGACAACATTCCCACTTCCGCTGCTCCGGGGACAACATTCCCAATCCCGCTTCTCCGGAGACAACATTCCCAATCCTGTTGCACCGGGGACAACATTCCCAATCCCGCTGCTGCCGGGATAACATTCCCAACCCCGCTACTCCGGGGACATCATTCCCAGACCCGCTGTTCTGGGGACAACATTCCCAGTCCGGCTGCTCCGGGGGACAACATTCCCACTCCTGCTGCGCCGGGGACAACATTCCCAATCCCGCTGCTCCGGGGATAACATCACCACTCCAACTGCTCCGGGGACAACATCCCCAATCCCGCTGCTCTGGGGACATCATTCCCACTCTCGCTGCTCTGGGACAACATTGCTACTGCTGCTGCTCCGGGGACAACATTCACACTTTTGCTGCTCCGGGGACAACATTCCCACTCCCGCTGCTCCGGGGACATCATTCCCAGTCCCGCTGTTCGGGGGCATCATTCCCAATCCTGCTGCACCGGGGATAACATCCCCAGTCCCGCTGCTCCGGGGACAACATCCCCAATTCCACTGCTCTGGCGACAACATTGCCACTCTCGCTGTTCCTGGGACATCTTTCCCACTCCCGCTGATCTGGGACAACATTCCTACTGCTGCTGCTCCGGGGACAACATTCTCTCTTCCGCTGCTCCGGGGACAACATTCCCAATCCTTCTGCGCCAGGGACAACATTCCCACTCCCGCTGCTCCGGGAACATCAGTCCCAGACCCGCTGCTCCGGGTGGCAGCATTCCCAGTCCCGCTGTTCCGGGGACATCATTCCCACTCCCGCTGCTCCAGGGGCCACATTGCCAGTCCCGCTGCTCCGGGATCATCATTCCCAGACCCACTGTTCCTGGGACATCTTTCCCACTCCCGCAGCTCCGGGGGCCAAAATTCCCAATCCAGCTGCTCCGGGGTTCAACATTCCCAACCCCGCTGCTCCAGGGACAACATTTCCACACCCGCTGCTCTTTGGACAACATTCCCACTCCCATTACTTCGGGGACATCATTCCCACTCCCGCTGCTCCGGGGACATTTCCCTCCCGCTGCTTCGGGGACAACATTCCCCGTCCCGCTGCTCCGGGGACAACATTTCCACTCACGCTGCTCTTGGGACAACATTCCCACTCCCATTACTTCGGGGACATCATTCCCACTCCCGCTGCTCCGGGGACAACATTCCCAGTCCCGTTGCGCCGGGGACAACATTCCCTATCCCGCTGCTCCGGGGATAACAATTCCACTCCCGCTGCTCCGGGGACAACAGCCCCAATCCCGCTGCTCCGGGGACAACAGTCCCACTCTTGCTTCTCCGGGGGCAACATTCCTACTCCCTCTGCTGCTGCTCCGGGGACAATATTCCCACTCCCGCTGCTCCGATTACATCATTCCCAGTCCTGCTGCTCCGTGGGACTGCAATCCCACTCCCGCTGTTCCGGGTGACAAAAGTCCCAATCCCGCTGCTCCTGGGGACAACATTCCCAATCACGCTGCTACAGGGACAAAATTCCCACTCCCGCTGCTCCGGGGACAACATTACCACTCCCGCTGCTCCGGGGAACAACCTTCCCACTCCTGCTGCTCCGGAGAGAACATTCCCATTCATGGTGCATTCACACTCCCGCTGTTCCGGGAGCCAACATTCCCAATCCCGCAGCATTCCTACAACCGCTGCTCCGGGGGACATTACCAACCCCGCTGCTTCGGGGACAACATTCATACTCCCGCTGCTCCGGGGACAACATTCCCAATGCTGTTGTGCCGGGTACAACATTCCCACTCCCGCTGCTCCGGGGGACATTCTCAATCCCGCTGCTCTGTGGACAACATTCCCACTCCTGTTGCTCTGGGGACATCATTCCCAGTCCCGCTGTTCCAGAGACAACATTCCCAATCCTGCTGCTCCGGGGGACATTCCCAATCCCGCCGCTCCGGGGACAACAATCCCACTCCCGCTGCTCCGGGGTCAACATTCCCAATCCCGCTGTTCCAGGGGACAACATTCCCAGTCCTGCTGCTCCGGGTACAACATTCCCACACCCGCTGCTCCGGGTGACAACATTCCCAATCCCGCTGCTCCGGGGGATAGCATTCCCAATCCCGCTGCTCCGGGGACATCATTCCCAGACCCGCTGTTCTGGGGACAACATTCCCAGTCCCGATGCTCCGGGGGACAACATTCCCACTCCTCCTGCTCGGGACAACATTCCCACTCCCGCTGCTCTGGGGACATTACCACTCCCGCTGCTACGGGGACAACATTCCCACTCCCGCTGCTCCAGTGAGAACATTCCCATTTCCGCTGCTCCGGTGACAACATTCCCACTTCCGCTGCTCCGGGGACAACATTCTCAATCCCGCTGCTTCGGGGACAACATTCCCAATCCCGCTGCTGCCGGGACAACATTCCCACTCCCGCTGCTCCGGGGACATCATTCCCAGACCCGCTGTTCTGGGGACAACATTCCCAGTGCTGCTGCTCCGGGGGACAACATTCCCACTCCCACTGCTACGGGGACATCATTACCACTCCCGCTGCTCCGGGGACAACATTCCCACTCCCGTTGCTCCGGGGACATCATTACCACTCCCGCTACTCCGGGGACAACATTCCCAATCCTGCTGCGCCGGGGACAACATTCCCAATCCCGCTGTTGCCGGGCAACATTCCCACTCCCGCTGCTCCGGGGACATCATTCGCAGACCCGCTGTTCTGGGGGGCAACATTCCCACTCCTGCTGCTCAGGGGACAACATTCCCACTCCCGCTGCTCCAGGGACAATATTACCACTCCCGCTGCTCAGGGGATAACATTCCCACTTCTGCTGCTCCGGTGACAACATTCCCACTTCCGCTGCTCCGGGGACAACATTCCCAATCCCGCTGCTCCGGGGACAACATTCCCAATCCTGCTGCGCCGGGGACAACATTTCCAATCCCGCTGCTGCCGGGACAACATTCCCACTCCCGCTGCCCCGGAGACATCTTTCCCAGACCCGCTGTTCTGGGGACAACATTCCCAGTCAGGCTGCTCCGGGGGACAACATTGCCACTCCTGCTGCGCCGGGGACAACATTCCCAATCCCGCTGCTCCGGGGACAACATCCCCAATCCCACTGCTCTGGCGACAACATTCCCACTCTCGCTGTTCCGGCGACAACATTCCTACTGCTGCTGCTCCGGTGACAACTTTCCCTCTTCCGCTGCTCCGGGGACAACATTCCCAAAGCTGCTGCGCCGGGGACAACATTCCCACTCTCGCTGCTCCGGGGACATCAGTCCCAGACCCGCTGCTCCGGGGGACAGCATTCCCAGTCCCGCTGTTCCAGGATCAACATTCCCAGTCCCGCTGTTCCTGGGACATCTTTCCCACTCCCGCTGCTCTGGGGGCCAAAATTCCCAATCCCGCTGCTCCGGGGTTCAACATTCCCAACCCCGCTGCTCCAGGGACATCATTCCCACTCCCCTGCTCCGGGGACCACATTCCCAGTCCCGCTGCTCCGGGATCAACATTCCCAGTCCCGCTGTTCCTGGGACATCTTTCCCACTCCCGCTGCTCTGGGGGCCAAAATTCCCAATCCCGCTGCTCCGGGGTTCAACATTCCCAACCCCGCTGCTCCAGGGACAACATTCCCAACACAGCTGCTCCAGGGACAACATTCCCACTCCCGCTGCTCTGTGGACAACATTCCCACTCCCATTGCTTCGGGGACATTATTCCCACTCCCGCTGCTCCGGGTCAACATTCCCAGTCCCGCTGCTCCGGGGACAACATTTCCACTCACGCTGCTCCGGGGACAACATTCCCACTCCGGCTGCTCCGGGGCAACATTCCCAATCCCGCTGTTCCGTGACAACATTCCCACTCCCGCTCTTTCGGGTCAACATTCAAAGTCACGCTGCCCCGAGGACAACATTCCTACTCCCACTGCTCCTGGGGACAACATTCCCAATCCCGCTCCTTCAGGGACAACATTCCCACTCCCGCTGCTCCGGGGACAACATTCCCAGTCCCGCTGCGCCGGGGACAACATTCCCTATCCCGTTGCTCCGGGGATAACATCCCCATTCCCGCTGCTCTGGGGACAACAGCCCCAATCCCGCTGCTCCGTGGACAACAGTCCCACTCTTGCTACTCCGGGGACAACATTCCTACTCCCTCTGCTGCTGCTCCGGGGACAACATTCCCAATACCGATGCTCCGGGGACCACAATGCCACTTCCGCTGCTCCGGGGACAACATTCCCCTCCTGCTGCTCCGGGGACAATATTCCCACTCCCGCTGCTCCGATGACATCATTCCCAGTCCCGCTGCTCCGGGGACAACATTCCCAATCCCGCTGCTCTGGGGACAACATTCCCAATCCCGCTGCTCCGGGGACAACATACCCACTCCCGTTGCTCCGGGGACATCATTACCACTCCCGCTACTCCGGGGACAACATTCCCAATCCTGCTGCGCCGGGGACAACATTCCCAATCCCGCTGTTGCCGGGCAACATTCCCACTCCCGCTGCTCCGGGGACATCATTCGCAGACCCGCTGTTCTGGGGGGCAACATTCCCACTCCTGCTGCTCAGGGGACAACATTCCCACTCCCGCTGCTCCAGGGACAATATTACCACTCCCGCTGCTCAGGGGATAACATTCCCACTTCTGCTGCTCCGGTGACAACATTCCCACTTCCGCTGCTCCGGGGACAACATTCCCAATCCCGCTGCTCCGGGGACAACATTCCCAATCCTGCTGCGCCGGGGACAACATTTCCAATCCCGCTGCTGCCGGGACAACATTCCCACTCCCGCTGCCCCGGAGACATCTTTCCCAGACCCGCTGTTCTGGGGACAACATTCCCAGTCAGGCTGCTCCGGGGGACAACATTGCCACTCCTGCTGCGCCGGGGACAACATTCCCAATCCCGCTGCTCCGGGGACAACATCCCCAATCCCACTGCTCTGGCGACAACATTCCCACTCTCGCTGTTCCGGCGACAACATTCCTACTGCTGCTGCTCCGGTGACAACTTTCCCTCTTCCGCTGCTCCGGGGACAACATTCCCAAAGCTGCTGCGCCGGGGACAACATTCCCACTCTCGCTGCTCCGGGGACATCAGTCCCAGACCCGCTGCTCCGGGGGACAGCATTCCCAGTCCCGCTGTTCCAGGATCAACATTCCCAGTCCCGCTGTTCCTGGGACATCTTTCCCACTCCCGCTGCTCTGGGGGCCAAAATTCCCAATCCCGCTGCTCCGGGGTTCAACATTCCCAACCCCGCTGCTCCAGGGACATCATTCCCACTCCCCTGCTCCGGGGACCACATTCCCAGTCCCGCTGCTCCGGGATCAACATTCCCAGTCCCGCTGTTCCTGGGACATCTTTCCCACTCCCGCTGCTCTGGGGGCCAAAATTCCCAATCCCGCTGCTCCGGGGTTCAACATTCCCAACCCCGCTGCTCCAGGGACAACATTCCCAACACAGCTGCTCCAGGGACAACATTCCCACTCCCGCTGCTCTGTGGACAACATTCCCACTCCCATTGCTTCGGGGACATTATTCCCACTCCCGCTGCTCCGGGTCAACATTCCCAGTCCCGCTGCTCCGGGGACAACATTTCCACTCACGCTGCTCCGGGGACAACATTCCCACTCCGGCTGCTCCGGGGCAACATTCCCAATCCCGCTGTTCCGTGACAACATTCCCACTCCCGCTCTTTCGGGTCAACATTCAAAGTCACGCTGCCCCGAGGACAACATTCCTACTCCCACTGCTCCTGGGGACAACATTCCCAATCCCGCTCCTTCAGGGACAACATTCCCACTCCCGCTGCTCCGGGGACAACATTCCCAGTCCCGCTGCGCCGGGGACAACATTCCCTATCCCGTTGCTCCGGGGATAACATCCCCATTCCCGCTGCTCTGGGGACAACAGCCCCAATCCCGCTGCTCCGTGGACAACAGTCCCACTCTTGCTACTCCGGGGACAACATTCCTACTCCCTCTGCTGCTGCTCCGGGGACAACATTCCCAATACCGATGCTCCGGGGACCACAATGCCACTTCCGCTGCTCCGGGGACAACATTCCCCTCCTGCTGCTCCGGGGACAATATTCCCACTCCCGCTGCTCCGATGACATCATTCCCAGTCCCGCTGCTCCGGGGACAACATTCCCAATCCCGCTGCTCTGGGGACAACATTCCCAATCCTGCTGCGCCGGGGACAACATTTCCAATCCCGCTGCTGCCGGGACAACATTCCCACTCCCACTGCTCCGGGGACATCTTTCCCAGACCCGCTGTTCTGGGGACAACATTCCCAGTCCGGCTGCTCCGGGGGACAACATTCCCACTCCTGCTGCGCCGGGGACAACATTCCCAATCCCGCTGCTCCGGGGATAACATCACCACTCTCACTGCTCCGGGGACAACATCCCCAATCCCGCTGCTCTGGGGACATCATTCCCACTCTCGCTGCTCTGGGACAACATTACTACTGCTGCTGCTCCGGGGACAACATTCCCACTTTTGCTGCTCCGGGGACAACATTCCCAATCCTGCTGCTCCGGGGACAACATTCCCAATCCTGCTGCGCCGGGGACAACAATCACACTCCCGCTGCTCCGGGGACATCATTCCCAGTCCCGCTGTTCCGGGGACCTCATTCCCAATCCCGCTGCACCGGGGATAACATCCCCAGTCCCGCTGCTCCGGGGACAACATCCCCAATCCCACTGCTCTGGCGACAACATTCCTACTGCTGCTGCTCCGGGGACAACTTTCCCTCTTCCGCTGCTCCGGGGACAACATTCCCAAACCTGCTGCGCCGGGGACAACATTCCCACTCCCGCTGCTCCGGGGACATCATTCCCACTCCCGCTGCTCCGGGGACCACATTCCCAGTCCCGCTGCTCCGGGATAAACATTCCCAGTCCCGCTGTTCCTGGGACATCTTTCCCACTCCCGCTGCTCTGGGGGCCAAAATTCCCAATCCCGCTGCTCCGGGGTTCAACATTCCCACTCCCGCTGCTCAGGGTCAACATTCCCAGTCCCGCTGCTCCGGGGACAACATTTCCACTCACGCTGCTCCGGGGACAACATTCCCACTCCGGCTGCTCCGGGGCAACATTCCCAATCCCGCTGTTCCGTGACAACATTCCCACACCCGCTCTTTCGGGTCAACATTCAAAGTCACGCTGCCCCGAGGACAACATTCCTACTCCCACTGCTCCTGGGGACAACATTCCCAATCCCGCTCCTTCAGGGACAACATTCCCACTCCCGCTGCTCCGGGGACAACGTTCCCAGTCCCGCTGCGCCGGGGACAACATTCCCTATCCCGTTGCTCCGGGGATAACATCCCCACTCCCGCTGCTCTGGGGACAACAGCCCCAATCCCGCTGCTCCGGGGACAACAGTCCCACTCTTGCTACTCCGGGGACAACATTCCTACTCCCTCTGCTGCTGCTCCGGGGACAACATTCCCAATGCCGTTGCTCCGGGGACCACAATGCCACTTCCGCTGCTCCGGGGACAACATTCCCCTCCTGCTGCTCCGGGGACAATTTTCCCACTCACGCTGCTTCGATGACATCATTCCCAGTCCCGCTGCTCCGTGGGACAGCAGTCCCACTCCCGCTGTTCCGGGGGACAAAATTCCCAATCCCGCTGCTCCTGGGGACAACATTCCCAATCCCGCTGCTCCAGGGACAACATTCCCACTCCCGCTGTTCCAGCGACAACATTCCTACTGCTGCTGCTCCGGGGACAACTTTCCCTCTTCCGCTGCTCCGGGGACAACATTCCCAAACCTGCTGCGCCGGGGACAACATTCCCACTCCCGATGCTCCGGGGACATCAGTCCCAGACCCGCTGCTCCGGGGGACAGCATTCCCAGTCCCGCTGTTCCGGGGACATCATTCCCACTCCCGCTGTTCCGGGGACCACATTCCCAGTCCCGCTGCTCCGGGATCAACATTCCCAATCCCGCTGTTCCGTGGCAACATTCCCACTCCCGCTCTTTCGGGTCAACATTCAAAGTGACGCTGCCCCGAGGACAACATTCCTACTCCCACTGCTCCTGGGGACAACTTTCCCAATCCCGCTCCTTCAGGGACAACATTCCCACTCCCGCTGCTCCGGGGACAACATTCCCAGTCCCGCTGCGCCGGGGACAACATTCCCTATCCCGTTGCTCCGGGGATAACATCCACACTCCCGCTGCTCTGGGGACAACAGCCCCAATCCCGCTGCTCCGGGGACAACAGTCCCACTCTTGCTACTTCGGGGACAACATTCTTACTCCCTCTGCTGCTGCTCCGGGGACAACATTCCCAATACCGATGCTCCGGGGACCACAATGACACTTCCGCTGCTCCGGGGACAACATTCCCCTCCTGCTGCTCCGGGGACAATATTCCCACTCCCGCTGCTCCAATGACATCATTCCCAGTCCCGCTGCTCCGTGGGACAGCAATCCCACTCCCGCTGTTCCGGGGGACAATATTCCCAATCCCGCTGCTCCTGGGGACAACATTCCCAATCCCGCTTCTCCAGGGACAACATTCCCACTCCCGCTGCTCCGGGGACAACATTACCACTCCTGCTGCTCCGGAGACAACATTCCCATTCATGGAGCATTCCCACTCCCGCTGTTCCGGGAGCCAACATTCCAATCCTGGAGCATTCCTACTACCGCTGCTCCGGGGGACAACATTCCCAATCCCGCTGCTCTGTGGACAACATTCCCACTCACGTTGCTCTGGGGACATCATTCCCAGTCCCGCTGTTCCAGAGACAACATTCCCAATCCCGCTGCTCCGGGGGACAACATTCCCAATCCCGCCGCTCCGGGGTCAACATTCCCAATCCCGCTGCTCCGGGGGACAACATTCCCAATCCCGCCGCTCCGGGGTCAACATTCCCAATCCCGCTGCTCCAGGGGACAACATTCCCAGTCCTGCTGTTCCGGGGTGAACATTCCCAGTCCTGCTGCTCCGGGGACAACATTCCCACTCCCGCTGCTCCGGGTACAACATTCCCACACCCGCTGCTCCGGGTGACAACATTTCCAATCCCGCTGCTCCGGGGACAACAATCCCACTCCCGCTGCTCCGGGGGACACCATTCCCACTCCCGCTGCTCCGGGGGACAATATTCCCAGTCCCGCTGCTCTGGGGGACACCATTCCCACTCCCGCTGCTCCGGGGGAGAATATTCTCACGCCCGTTGCTCCGGGGGACAACATTCCCAATCCCGGAGCATTCCCACTACCGCTGCTCCGGGGACAACATTCCCAATCTCGGAGCATTCCCACGCCCGTTGCTCCGGGGGACAACATTCCCAATCCCGGAGCATTCCCACTCCCGCTGCTCCGGGGGACAGCATTGTCACTCCTGCTGCGCCGGGGACAACATTCCCAATCCCGCTGCTCCGGGGATAACATCACCACTCCCACTGCTCCGGGGACAACATCCCCAATCCCGCTGCTCTGGGGACATCATTCCCACTCTCGCTGCTCTGGGACAACATTACTACAGCTGCTGCTCTGGGGACAACATTCCCACTTTTGCTGCTCCGGGGACAACATTCCCAATCCTGCTGCTCCGGAGACAACATTCCCAATCCTGCTGCGCAGGGGACAACAATCCCACTCCCGCAGCTCCGGGGACATTATTCCCAGTCCCGCTGTTCCGGGGACATCATTCCCAATCCCGCTGCACCGGGGATTACATCCCCAGTCCCGCTGCTCCGGGGACAACATCCCCAATCCCACTGCTCTGGCGACAACATTCCCACTCTCGCTGTTCCGGCGACAACATTCCTACTGCTGCTGCTCCGGGGACAACTTTCCCTCTTCTGCTGCTCCGGGGACAACATTCCCAAACCTGCTGCGCCGGGGACAACATTCCCACTCCCGCTGCTCCGGGGACATCAGTCCCAGACCCGCTGCTCCGGGGGACAGCATTCCCAGTCCCGCTGTTCCGGGGACATCATTCCCACTCCCGCTGCTCCGGGGACCACATTCCCAGTCCCACTGCTCCGGGATCAACATTCCCAGTCCCGCTGTTCCTGGGACATCTTTCCCACTCCCGCTGCTCTGGGGGCCAAAATTCCCAATCCCGCTGCTCCGGGGTTCAACATTCCCAACCCCGCTGCTCCAGGGACAACATTCCCAACCCCGCTGCTCCAGGGACAACATTCCCACTCCCGCTGCTCTGGGGACAACATTCCCACTCCCATTGCTTCGGGGACATTATTCCCACTACCGCTGCTCCGGTTCAACATTCCCAGTCCCGCTGCTCCGGGGACAACATTTCCACTCACGCTGCTCCGGGGACAACATTCCCACTCCGGCTGCTCCGGGGCAACATTCCCAATCCCGCTGTTCCGTGACAACATTCCCACTCCCGCTCTTTCGGGTCAACATTCAAAGTCACGCTGCCCCGATGACAACATTCCTACTCCCAGTGCTCCTGGGGACAACATTCCCAATCCCGCTCCTTCAGGGACAACATTCCCACTCCTGCTGCTCCGGGGACAACATTCCCAGTCCCGCTGCGCCGGGGACAACATTCCCTATCCCGTTGCTCCGGGGATAACATCCCCACTCCCGCTGCTCTGGGGACAACAGCCCCAATCCCGCTGCTCCGGGGACAACAGTCCCACTCTTGCTACTCCGGGGACAACATTCCTGCTCCCTCTGCTTCTGCTCCGGGGACAACATTCCCAATACCGATGCTCCGGGGACCACAATGCCACTTCCGCTGCTCCGGGGACAACATTCCCCTCCTGCTGCTCCGGGGACAATATTCCCACTCCCGCTGCTCCGATGACATCATTCCCAGTCCCGCTGCTCCGTAGGACAGCAATCCCACTCCCGCTGTTCCGGGGGACAAAATTCCCAATCCCGCTGCTCCTGGGGACAACATTCCCAATCCCGCTGCTCCAGGGACAACATTCCCACTCCCGCTGCTCCGGGGATAACATTACCACTCTTGCTGATCCGGAGACAACATTCCCATTCATGGAGCATTCCCACTCCCGCTGTTCCGGGAGCCAACATTCCAATCCCGGAGCATTCCTACTACCGCTGCTCCGGGGGACAACATTACCAACCCCGCTGCTTCGGGGACAACATTCACACTCCCGCTGCTCCAGAGACAACATTCCCAATCCCGCTGCTCCGGGGACAACATTCCCAATCCCGCCGCTCCGGGTCAACATTCCCACTCCCGCTGCTCCAGGGGACAACATTCCCAATCCCGCTGCTCCGGGGGACAACATTCCCAATCCCGCCGCTCCGGGGACAACATTCTCAACCCCGCTGCTCCGGGGACAACAAGCCCACTCTCGCTGCTCCGGGGTCAACATTCCCAATCACGCTGCTCCAGGGGACAACATTCCCAGTCCTGCTGTTCCGGGGTGAACATTCCCACTCCCGCTGCTCCGGGGACAACATTCCCACTCCCGCTGCTCCGGGTACAACATTCCCACACCCGCTGCTCCGGGTGACAACATTCCCAATCCCGCTGCTCCGGGCAACATTTCCAAACCCGCTGCTCCGTGGGACAACAATCCCACTCCCGCTGCTCCGGGGGACACCATTCCCACTCCCGCTGCTCCGAGGGACAATATTCCCAGTCCCGCTGCTCCGGGGGACACCATTCCCACTCCCGCTGCTCCGGGGGACAACATTCCCACGCCCGTTGCTCCGGGGGACAACATTCCCAATCCCGGAGCATTCCCACTCCCGCTGCTCCGGGGACAACATTCCCAATCTCGGAGCATTCCCACGCCCATTGCTCCGGGGGACAACATTCCCAGTCGCGCTGCTCCGGGGACAACATTTCCACTCACGCTGCTCTTGGGACAACATTCCCACTCCCATTACTTCGTGGACATCATTCCCACTCCCGCTGCTCCGGGGACAACATTCCCAGTCCCGCTGCGCCGGGGACAACATTCCCTATCCCGCTGCTCCGGGGATAAAATCCCCACTCCCGCTGCTCCGGGGACAACATCCCCAATCCCACTGCTCTGGCGACAACATTCCCACTCTCGCTGTTCCGGCGACAACATTCCTACTGCTGCTGCTCCGGGGACAACTTTCCCTCTTCCGCTTCTCCGGGGACAACATTCCCAAAGCTGCTGCGCCGGGGACAACATTCCCACTCCCGCTGCTCCGGGGACATCAGTCCCAGACCCGCTGCTCCGGGGGACAGCATTCCCAGTCCCGCTGTTCCGGGGACATCATTCCCACTCCCGCTGCTCCGGGGACCACATTCCCAGTCCCGCTGCTCCGGGATGAACATTCCCAATCCCGCTGTTCCTGGGACATCTTTCCCACTCCCGCTGCTCTGGGTCAACATTCCCACTCCCGCTGCTCCAGGGGACAACATTCCCAATCCCGCTGTTCCGGGGGACAACACTCCCAATCCCGCCGCTCCGGGGACAACATTCTCAACGCCGCTGCTCCGGGGACAACAATCCCACTCTCGCTGCTCCGGGGTCAACATTCCCAATCCCGCTGCTCCAGGGGACAACATTCCCAGTCCTGCTGTTCCGGGGTGAACATTCCCACTCCCGCTGCTCCGGGGACAACATTCCCACTCCCGCTGCTCCGGGTACAACATTCCCACACCCGCTGCTCTGTGTGACAACATTCCCAATCCCGCTGCTCCGGGGGACAACATTTCCAATCCCGCTGCTCCGGGGGACAACAATCCCACTCCCGCTGCTCCGGGGGACACCATTCCCACTCCCGCTGCTCCGGGGGACAATATTCCCAGTCCCGCTGCTCCGGGGGACACCATTCCCACTCCCGCTGCTCCGGGGGACAATATTCCCACGCCCGTTGCTCCGGGGGACAACATTCCCAATCCCGGAGCATTCCCACTCCCGCTGCTCCGGGGACAACATTCCCAATCTCGGAGCATTCCCACGCCCGTTGCTCCGGGGGACAACATTCCCAATCCCGGAGCATTCCCACTCCCGCTGCTCCGGGGGACAACATTGTCACTCCTGCTGCGCCGGGGACAACATTCCCAATCCCGCTGCTCCGGGGATAACATCACCACTGCCACTGCTCCGGGGACAACATCCCCAATCCCGCTGCTCTGGGGACATCATTCCCACTCTCGCTGCTCCGGGGACAACATTCCCACTTTTGCTGCTCCGGGGACAACATTCCCAATCCTGCTGCTCCGGAGACAACATTCCCAATCCTGCTGCGCCGGGGACAACAATCCCACTCCCGCTGCTCCGGGGACATCATTCCCAGTCCCGCTGTTCCGGGGACATCATTCCCAATCCCGCTGCACCGGGGATAACATCCCCAGTCCCGCTGCTCCGGGGACAACATCCCCAATCCCACTGCTCTGGCGACAACATTCCCACTCTCGCTGTTCCGGTGACAACATTCCTACTGCTGCTGCTCCGTGGACAACTTTCACTCTTCTGCTGCTCTGGGGACAACATTCCCAAACCTGGTGCGCCGGGGACAACATTCCCACTCCCGCTGATCCGGGGACATCAGTCCCAGACCCGCTGCTCCGGGGGACAGCATTCCCAGTCCCGCTGTTCCGGGGACATCATTCCCACTCCCGCTGCTCCGGGGACCACATTCCCAGTCCCGCTGCTCCGGGATCAACATTCCCAGTCCAGCTGTTCCTGGGACATCTTTCCCACTCCCGCTGCTCTGGGGGCCAAAATTCCCAATCCCGCTGCTCCGGGGTTCAACATTCCCAACCCCGCTGCTCCAGGGACAACATTCCCAACCCCGCTGCTCCAGGGACAACATTCCCACTCCCGCTGCTCTGGGGACAACATTCCCACTCCCATTGCTTCGGGGACATTATTCCCACTCCCGCTGCTCCGGTTCAACATTCCCAGTCCCGCTGCTCCGGGGACAACATTTCCACTCACGCTGCTCCGGGGACAACATTCCCACTCCGGCTGCTCGGGGGCAACATTCCCAATCCCGCTGTTCCGTGACAACATTCCCACTCCCGCTCTTTCGGGTCAACATTCAAAGTCACGCTGCCCCGAGGACAACATTCCTACTCCCACTGCTCCTGGGGACAACATTCCCAATCCCGCTCCTTCAGGGACAACATTCCCACTCCCGCTGCTCCGGGGACAACATTCCCAGTCCCGCTGCGCTGGGGACAACATTCCCTATCCCGTTGCTCCGGGGATAACATCCCCACTCCCGCTGCTCTGGGGACTACAGCCCCAATCCCGCTGCTCCGGGTACAACAGTCCCACTCTTGCTACTCCAGGGACAACATTCCTACTCCCTCTGCTGCTGCTCCGGGGACAACATTCCCAATACCGATGCTCCGGGGACCACAATGCCACTTCCGCTGCTCCGGGGACAACATTCCCCTCCTGCTGCTCCGGGGACAATATTCCCACTCCCGCTGCTCCGATGACATCATTCCCAGTCCCGCTGCTCCGTAGGACAGCAATCCCACTCCCGCTGTTCCGGGGGACAAAATTCCCAATCCCGCTGCTCCTGGGGACAACAAAAAGAACAAAGAACAAAGAAATGTACAGCACAGGAACAGGCCCTTCGGCCCTCCAAGCCCGTGCCGACCATACTGCCCGTCTAAACTACAATCTTCTACACTTCCTGGGTCCGTATCCTTCTATTCCCATCCTATTCATATATTTGTCAAGATGCCCCTTAAATGTCCCTATCGTCCCTGCCTCCACTACCTCCTCCGGTAGTGAGTTCCAGGCACCCACTACCCTCTGCGTAAAAAACTTGCCTCGTACATCTACTCTAAACTTTGCCCCTCTCACCTTAAACCTATGCCCCCTAGTAATTGACCCCTCTACCCTGGGGAAAAGCCTCTGACTATCCACTCTGTCTATGCCCCTCATAATTTTGTATACCTCTATCAGGTCGCCCCTCAACCTCCTTCGTTCCAGTGAGAACAAACCGAGTTTATTCAATCGCTCCTCATAGCTTATGCCCTCCATACCAGGCAACATTCTGGTAAATCTCTTCTGCACCCTCTCTAAAGCCTCCACATCCTTCTGGTAGTGTGGCGACCAGAATTGAACACTATACTCCAAGTGTGGCCTAACTAAGGTTCTATACATTCCCAATCCCGCTGCTCCAGGGACAACATTCCCACTCCCGCAGCTCCGGGGACAACATTACCACTCCTGCTGCTCCGGAGACAACATTCCCATTCATGGAGCATTCCCACTCCCGCTGTTCCGGGAGCCAACATTCCAATCCCGGAGCATTCCTACTGCCGCTGCTCCGGGGGACAACATTACCAACCCCGCTGCTTCGGGGACAACATTCACACTCCCGCTGCGCCGGGGACAACATTCCCAATGCTGTTGCGCCGGGGACAACATTCCCACTCCCGCTGCTCCGGGGGACAACATTCCCAATCCCGCTGCTCTGTGGACAACATTCCCACTCACGTTGCTCTGGGGACATCATTCCCAGTCCCGCTGTTCCAGAGACAACATTCCCAATCCCGCTGCTCCGGGGACAACATTCCCAATCCCGCCGCTCCGGGTCAACATTCCCACTCCCGCTGCTCCAGGGGACAACATTCCCACTCCCGCTGCTCCGGGGACAACATTCCCACTCCCGCTGCTCCGGGTACAACATTCCCACTCCCGCTGCTCCGGGTGACAACATTCCCAATCCCGCTGCTCCGGGGGACAACATTTCCAATCCCGCTGCTCCGGGGGACAACAATCCCACTCCCGCTGCTCCGGGGGACACCATTCCCACTCCCGCTGCTCCGGGGGACAATATTCCCAGTCCCGCTGCTCCGGGGGACACCATTCCCACTCCCGCTGCTGCGGGGGACAATATTCCCACGCCCGTTGCTCCGGGGGACAACATTCCCAATCCCGGAGCATTCCCACTCCCGCTGCTCCGAGGACAACATTCCCAATCTCGGAGCATTCCCACGCCCGTTGCTCCGGGGGACAACATTCCCAATCCCGGAGCATTCCCACTCCCGCTACTCCGGGGGACAACATTGCCACTCCTGCTGCGCCGGGGACAACATTCCCAATCCCGCTGCTCCGGGGATAACATCACCTCTCCCACTGCTCCGGGGACAAGATCCCCAATCCCGCTGCTCTGGGGACATCATTCCCACTCTCGCTGCTCTGGGACAACATTACTACTGCTGCTGCTCCGGGGACAACATTCCCACTTTTGCTGCTCCGGGGACAACATTCCCAATCCTGCTGCTCCGGAGACAACATTCCCAATCCTGCTGCGCCGGGGACAACAATCCCACTCCCGCTGCTCCGGGGACATCATTCCCAGTCCCGCTGTTCCGGGGACATCATTCCCAATCCCGCTGCACCGGGGATAACATCCCCAGTCCCGCTGCTCCGGGGACAACATCCCCAATCCCGCTGCTCCGGGGATAACATCACCTCTCCCACTGCTCCGGGGACAAGATCCCCAATCCCGCTGCTCTGGGGACATCATTCCCACTCTCGCTGCTCTGGGACAACATTACTACTGCTGCTGCTCCGGGGACAACATTCCCACTTTTGCTGCTCCGGGGACAACATTCCCAATCCTGCTGCTCCGGAGACAACATTCCCAATCCTGCTGCGCCGGGGACAACAATCCCACTCCCGCTGCTCCGGGGACATCATTCCCAATCCCGCTGCACCGGGGATAACATCCCCAGTCCCGCTGCTCCGGGGACAACATCCCCAATCCCACTGCTCTGGCGACAACATTCCCACTCTCGCTGTTCCGGCGACAACATTCCTACTGCTGCTGCTCCGGGGACAACTTTCCCTCTTCCGCTGCTCCGGGGACAACATTCCCAAACCTGCTGAGCCGGGGACAACATTCCCACTCCCGCTGCTCCGGGGACATCAGTCCCAGACCCGCTGCTCCGGGGGACAGCATTCCCAGTCCCGCTGTTCCGGGGACATCATTCCCACTCCCGCTGCTCCGGGGACCACATTCCCATTCCCGCTGCTCCGGGATCAACATTCCCAGTCCCGCTGTTCCTGGGACATCTTTCCCACTCCCGCTGCTCTGGGGGCCAAAATTCCCAATCCCGCTGCTCCGGGGTTCAACATTCCCAACCCCGCTGCTCCAGGGACAACATTCCCAACCCCGCTGCTCCAGGGACAACATTCCCACTCCCGCTGCTCTGGGGACAACATTCCCACTCCCATTGCTTCGGGGACATTATTCCCACTCCCGCTGTTCCGGGTCAACATTCCCAGTCCCGCTGCTCCGGGGACAACATTTCCACTCACGCTGATCCGGGGACAACATTCCCACTCCGGCTGCTCCGGGGCAACATTCCCAATCCCGCTGTTCCGTGACAACATTCCCACTCCCGCTCTTGCGGGTCAACGTTCAAAGTCACGCTGCCCCGAGGACAACATTCCTACTCCCACTGCTCCAGGGGGCAACATTCCCAATCCCGCTCCTTCAGGGACAACATTCCCACTCCCGCTGCTCCGGGGACAACATTCCCAGTCCCGCTGCGCCGTGGACAACATTCCCTATCCCGTTGCTCCGGGGATAACATCCCCACTCCCGCTGCTCTGGGGACAACAGCCCCAATCCCGCTGCTCCGGGGACAACAGTCCCACTCTTGCTACTCCGGGGACAACATTCCTACTCCCTCTGCTGCTGCTCCGGGGACAACATTCCCAATACCGATGCTCCGGGGACCACAATGCCACTTCCGCTGCTCCGGGGACAACATTCCCCTCCTGCTGCTCCGGGGACAATATTCCCACTCCCGCTGCTCCGATGATATCATTCCCAGTCCCGCTGCTCCGGGGACAACATTCCCAATCCCGCTGCTCCGGGGACAACATTCCCAATCCTGCTGCGCCGGGGACAACATTTCCAATCCCGCTGCTGCCGGGACAACATTCCCACTCCCGCTGCTCCGGGGACATCTTTCCCAGACCCGCTGTTCTGGGGACAACATTCCCAGTCCGGCTGCTCCGGGGGACAACATTGCCACTCCTGCTGCGCCGGGGACAACATTCCCAATCCCGCTGCTCCGGGGATAACATCACCACTCCCACTGCTCCGGGGACAACATCCCCAATCCCGCTGCTCTGGGGACATCATTCCCACTCTCGCTGCTCTGGGACAACATTACTACTGCTGCTGCTCCAGGGACAACATTCCCACTATTGCTGCTCCGGGGACAACATTCCCAATCCTGCTGCTCTGGGGACAACATTCCCAATCCTGCTGCGCCGGGGACAACAATCCCACTCCCGCTGCTCCGGGGACATCATTCCCAGTCCCGCTGTTCCGGGGACATCATTCCCAATCCCGCTGCACCGGGGATAACATCCCCAGTCCCGCTGCTCCGGGGACAACATCCCCAATCCCACTGCTCTGGCGACAACATTCCCACTCTCGCTGTTCCGGCGACAACATTCCTACTGCTGCTGCTCCGGGGACAACTTTCCCTCTTCCGCTGCTCCGGGGACAACATTCCCAAACCTGCGCCGGGGACAACATTCCCACTCCCGCTGCTCCGGGGACATCAGTCCCAGACCCGCTGCTCCGGCGGACAGCATTCCCAGTCCCGCTGTTCCGGGGACATCATTCCCACTCCCGCTGCTCCGGGGACCACATTCTCAGTCCCGCTGCTTCGGGATCAACATTCCCAGTCCCGCTGTTCCTGGGACATCTTTCCCACTCCCGCTGATCTGGGGGCCAAAATTCCCAATCCCGCTGCTCCGGGGTTCAACATTCCCAACCCCGCTGCTCCAGGGACAACATTCCCAACCCCGCTGCTCCAGGGACAACATTCCCACTCCCGCTGCTCTGGGGACAACATTCCCACTCCCATTGCTTCAGGGACATTATTCCCACTCCCGCTGCTCCGGGTCAACATTCCCAGTCCCGCTGCTCCGGGGACAACATTTCCACTCACGCTGCTCCGGGGACAACATTCCCACTCCGGCTGCTCCGGGGCAACATTCCCAATCCCGCTGTTCCGTGACAACATTCGCACTCCCGCTCTTTCGGGTCAACATTCAAAGTCACGCTGCCCCGAGGACAACATTCCGACTCCCACTGCTCCTGGGGACAACATTCCCAATCCCGCTGCGCCGGGGACAACATTCCCTATCCCGTGGCTCCGGGGATAACATCCCCACTCCCGCTGCTCTGGGGACAACAGCCCCAATCCCGCTGCTCCGGGGACAACAGTCCCACTCTTGCTACTCCGGGGACAACATTCCTACTCACTCTGCTGCTGCTCCGGGGACAACATTCCCAATACCGATGCTCCGGGGACCACAATGCCACTTCCGCTGCTCTGGGGACAACATTCCCCTCCTGCTGCTCCGGGGACAATATTCCCACTCCCGCTGCTCCGATGACATCATTCCCAGTCCCGCTGCTCCGTGGGACAGCAATCCCACTCCCGCTGTTCCGGGGGACAAAATTCCCAATCCCGCTGCTCCTGGGGACAACATTCCCAATCCCGCTGCTCCAGGGACAACATTCCCACCCCCGCTGCTCCGGGGACAGCATTACCACTCCCGCTGCTCCGGAGACAACATTCCCATTCATGGAGCATTCCCACTCCCGCTGTTCCGGGAGCCAACATTCCAATCCCGGAGCATTCCTACTACCGCTGCTCCGGGGGACAACATTATCAACCCCGCTGCTTCGGGGACAACATTCACACTCCCACCGCTCCGGGGACAACATTCCCAATGCTGTTGCGCCGGGGACAACATTCCCACTCCCGCTGCTCCGGGGGACAACATTCCCACTCCCGCTGCTCCGGGGGACAACATTCCCAATCCCGCTGCTCTGTGGACAACATTCCCACTCACGTTGCTCTGGGGACATCATTCCCAGTCCCGCTGTTCCAGAGACAACATTCCCAATCCCGCTGCTCCGGGGACAACATTCCCACTCCCGCTGCTCCAGGGGACAACATTCCCAATCCCGCTGCTCCGGGGGACAACATTTCCAATCCCGCCGCTCCGGGGACAACATTCTCAACCCCGCTGCTCCGGGGACAACAATCCCACTCTCGCTGCTCCAGGGTCAACATTCCCAATCCCGCTGCTCCAGGGGACAACATTCCCAGTCCTGCTGTTCCGGGGTGAACATTCCCACTCCCGCTGCTCCGGGGACAACATTCCCACTCCCGCTGCTCCGGGTACAACATTCCCACACCCGCTGCTCCGGGTGACAACATTCCCAATCCTGCTGCTCCGGGGGACAACATTCCCAATCCCGCTGCTCCGGGGGACAACATTCCCAATCCCGCTGCTCCGGGGGACAACAATCCCACTCCCGCTGCTCCGGGGGACACCATTCCCAATCCCGCTGCTCCGGGGGACAGCATTCCCAATCCCGCTGCTCCGGGGGACAACAATCCCACTCCCGCTGCTCCGGGGGACACCATTCCCACTCCCGCTGCTCCGGGGTACAATATTCCCACTCCCGGTGCTCCGGGGGACAATATTCCCAGTCCCGCTGCTCCGGGGGACAATATTCCCACGCCCGTTGCTCCGGGGGACAACATTCCCAATCCCGGAGCATTCCCACTCCCGCTGCTCCGGGGACAACATTCCCAATCTCGGAGCATTCCCACGCCCGTTGCTCCGGGGGACAACATTCCCAATCCCGGAGCATTCCCACTCCCGCTGCTCCGGGGGACAACATTGCCACTGCCAGTGGCGGCGCGCGGCGCTCGGGATTGCTGGCGGTTGCCATGGGGAGGGGCTGTCAATCAGGTGACGTCGCGGTGTTTCCGGTGGGTGTCTTTGTCGCTGGATTCACTGCGCGGTGTCGGTGAGGGAGCCGCGTCCAGCCGAGACCGAACCCCGCCGCGCCTCTCGGCCGTCCGCACTCATCCCGGCCAAAGCAGCGGCGCGACGGTGGGCAGCCGCGGGGAGACAGAGGCCAGCAGCCAGGCAGAGGCCGGCATGAGCGCCGCCGGATTCCCACTGAGGACAAGACGCCCAGGCGCTTGAGGCGGCAGAGCCGGGAGATGAGGGACGGACGCACTTGAGCGGACCAGCTGGCGGCGCGGGCCGGGCTTCAGCTCAACTTGGTTTATTTTTTGTTGGAGGAGGGGGTCGGGGTGCAGTCGGAGGGAGGGGGGGGGTGGGGGTTGTGAGTGAAGGAAGCGGTGTGACCAGCTGGGCCTGAGCCCACTTCAATCCTTTTTGCCTTTTAACTTCAGCCGTGAAAATGTCAGTTGCTGCCTTTTTTTAAAACGTGAAATAAATCACTGCTTTGATCCCTTCCGGGTAACTGGACGCGGCTCGGTGGTCGCCTTTTGAGGAAGGATCTTTTTTTTTGGGGGGGGGGGGGGGGAAGATAAACTTGAGAGGATAAAATGTCAGCGAAGGTTCGCCTGAAGAAGTTGGAGCAGTTGCTCCTGAACGGACCCCAGATGAATGCAAGTTCAATCAGTGTGGAGACTTTGTTGGATATTTTAATCTGTTTGTACAACGAATGTAGCAGCTCGCCTAGCCGACGGGAAAAATACATTGCTGAATTCCTGGAATGGGGTAAGCAAAGCCTTAAAATGATCCCAGTCTGAAACGGTATCGCGCTTTGAACTGCGCCCAGATTCGAGAAATAAATGTTTGTTTACTTTTGTACAACAGACTGGGCTAAATCTCACTGTATTTTCCATTAAACGTCGAAAAATGAACTATTTCCACACTTATTGAGAGGGGCTTATCAAAATTTTCAATTAATAACTTGGATTATAATGTTTTGAAATGTTACAAAGTTTCCTAAAACACGATTGCTTGTATTAAAAGAAAAGTCCAGACTTGGACAAAAAAATTTGGAATGGGAGACAATTCATCAACATGTTCAGGCACACATCTACTTGACTCCTTTTTGCTCAATAGCTTTCCTTAGAACTAACCAGGACCAGCAGCAGTTTAATCCACTGCTGCTTTTGCAGCCCTATTGGCTTTTTATTAACGAGTACTTCACTGTACATACAAGTTTCACAATTGCAAGTCAGTAAGTAGACATGTGATGGGAATAAAAGCTCTTCTGTTTCTTCTACCACCAGTTTATCAATTCTTAATGTGCTATTGCTAGAGATTAGCTTGCTGGAAGCAGGCATAATGTTATTACAGAAACGTAGTAACAGTTATATTTAGTTTAGTTTATAATTAAATGTCTAATGTTCTGTAATATGTTCACAAACTAAAAGGATTCACTTCCTGGCCTGTTTTATTGACCTTAGTCTTAGGATTGGCAACTGAATGGTGAGCCATTGCATTCACTTTTAACTTGGCTTAAAAAGGATGCAAACAGTAAAAGATAGTAGTTTGACAACTTGCACAGTTCCATTTCTGGAAGGTCATCTTCCGTATTATTTGAGATCTGACATCATTGGGTGGTGCTAGCAATGTCTATTATGGTTTGGGGATTTGTTGTAATCCATGCTGCTAATTCCATATACTCTGTTTTTTAACATGTAATTGAACCATTTTCAGACATGCAATTCTTGAATCTGAACAGTTTAAAATTTCTATTGATCATAAATAGACACACGTTTAGAATATATATTTTACAATTTTTTGTATCTGCAAGTATGCATAAATCAGCTAGGTTGTTGTGAATGGTCCATCATATTGCTACTCTTTTCATTAGGAATATGAACATGACCTATCACTGGAAAGTTTTAATCAGTTTCCAACATGCTTTCTAAATCACATAATTTTAATTTTAATTGAAGTTGGTCAAGATATTAAAGTAAAATAATTAGTTTTGATATTTAATATTCCATCTATAACTTCTGGATCATTGTTTTGGGGCTGGTTTAGCACAGTGGGCTAAATCGCTGGCTTGTAATGCAGAACACAGCCAGCAGCTTGGGTTCAATTCCCATACCAGCCTCCCCGAACAGGCGTTGGAGTGTGGCGACGAGGGGCTTTTCACAGTAACTCCATTGAAGCCTACTTATATAGAACATACAGTGCAGAAGGAGGCCATTCGGCCCATCGAGTCTGCATCGACCCACTTAAGCCCTCACTTCCACCCTATCCCCATAACCCAATAACCCCTCCAAACCTTTTTGGTCACTAAGGGCAATTTATCATGGCCAATCCACCTAACCTGTACGTCTTTGGACTGTGGGAGGAAACCCTCGCTGACACGGGGAGAACGTGCAGACTCCGCACAGACAGTGACCCAACGGGGAATTGAACCTGGGACCCTGGTGCTGTGAAGCCACAGTGCTATCCACTTGTGCTATCGTGCTGCCCAATACTTGTGACAGTAAGTTATTATTATCTTTTTTTCTGATAAAATCTATCATTAACAATGCAGCTTAACTATATTAGAATACCTTTGCAGGCACTTGTATGAAATTTTGCAGAGACCCTAAATGGGGTCTTTGCTTTTTCACCGGGTTCAGAAAAGGAACATTTCCCTCTTGAGAATATAAATAAGACTTGGCACGTGCGTAGATGCTTCTTTGTGAACCTTACAAAACCTCTTGTTTGGGGCTCCCTTTTTGACTGCAACACATGAATTGTATAGTTGACTAGTCAACTATATTGTAGATTAGATTTCATTTGTGAAGAGATTTGTAACTATATACACTGCTGATTTATGCAGAGTGAATATGTGATTTTTAAATGTTTTTATTTCAGTACTAACTGGACCATAAAAAGTGCGGTACGTCCCTAAATATTGATTCATCCATTAATCTTTACAATTCAATTAAAATGTCATTTTAATATTTAGTTAAATGTAAGTGGTTTTGAAGAAGTGACTGGATCGATTAAGGACATGCAGTAGATGTGGCGTACGTGGAATTTCAGAGCGCATTTGAGAAGGTGCCTTTAAAATGGCTCTTTGCAAAGCAAGTTGTTTGGACAAGAAACAAAGTGGTGGAATCTCCCAGGGCTTCTCCTGGTCCGCTGTTGCAACTTCAACAGAAGCACTGTATGTTTGTTAGTGAGGTTTCCACCATGGTTGCATGTGATTGGGGGAGAGTGCATGGAGATTCACCACTAAAGAGTATGCATTGCTTGGGCTATACAAGGTTTGGAAGTGGTTTACCTCAATATGTTAACACTTGAGCCACTTTTGTTTTTGGCATATATATATATATAGATGATTTGAACTTGCACGTAGAGACCACAATAACAAAGTTTATTGATGACAACGGAAAGGGTGGGAGATTTGACGAACAATTAAGAAACATTTGCGATACTGGAGCAATCTCCATTGAATCTGATAAGGCTTGGGAGGTTTATTTGAGGTTTTTAATAGCAGCACTTTTGATGCATTAAGGCCGATGATCAGCCATGATATTGAAAGGTGGAGAGGCTTGAGGGGCCATGCGATTTACTATCTTTTGTGCTCTTACGGATAGCAAATTATTATTTCCCTAGCTGGGGTATGAGCAATGAGTTTAAAAAAATAAATTTTAGAGTACACAATTATTTTTTTTTTCCAATTAAGAGGCAATTTAGCATGACCAATCCACCTAACCTGCACATCTTTGGGTTGGGGGGGTGAAATCCACGCAGACACTGGGAGAATGTGCAAATTCCACACAGACAGTGACCCAGGGCCGGAATCGAACACCGGTCCTCAGTGCTGTAGGCAGCCGTGCTAACTACTACGGCATTGTGTCGCCCTGAGAGATGAGTTTTAATTAATTAATAATTATCATTGGGATGAGAAGAGAGCATTGGAGCAATTTCTTTATATAGAAGGTTGTTGGGACACAGATTGCTCCATCACGGATAATTGAATGGAGTTCATTGCATTTTAAGGACAATTGGCCGTATATTTGAAATAGTGGAAGATTGAGTTCTGTGGTGAGACGGCAGGACAGTGGGATTTGTTTGGATAACTCTAGTAAATAGCACAAACATGATGGGCTGAATGGTAGCTTCTGCGCTGTTTAAGTTTCTATCTGCATGCTGGAATTAAATTAAAGCTGGAAGTTGATTGAATTTCTTTGGCCAAGGCTTTTGCCTGAAAGATAGAAAACTTTCATTCACGTATTGCCAACAGTTAAAGCTATTTACACTAGATGACTTAATTACTCTATTGTACAATGTTTGTGATCTTGTGGTGGAATGGTTTATTCATTGGTTGTCTATTTGAAATATTTTCTATTTATAGCCAATTCCTCAAATTCTGAAATGAAGGGACGAAATGCAATTTTAATCATAGTAATCTGGAGTCACTTACCGTTTAAATGCTTTTGTGATATATTGACAGGGTTTTGTCTGGCTGACATCTGTTCCATTGTTCCAAATTCTGACATTGCAGTTGTTTCTCCAACAAACTAAACTTGTAACTTACAAAAAAAAATCAGTCATTTTAAAAAAAAAGCTCAAATAAAAAGCCTGATTTCAATTGAATCCCTGACAGAACATCCTCCAACATAACTTTCAAAAGGTTAGATTAGAGGTGTTGAAGAGGTGGGTTTGATGTCGATTAGTTGTCCCATAATTACTGGGGTTGTTAGAAAAATGCCAGCTGTTGTTTTTAAAAGGGCCTTTTTATCCAAACTGTGAGCATTGTGAACAGTTTATGTATTTGAATTTGTGTAAAATGGTCTTTGAGTTGAGCGTTTTGGGAATGCAGAGTGCCATGTATATTGCAAAATGTATATAATTTCAGCATATTTAAAGCAAGATTAGATATTGAGACTTGATTGTCCACGTGATTTTCTTTTAGCAATACACTGTCTGCAATTGTGTCTGACGTGCTTTTGCCATCACAGTTTTCTCATAGTATTTTGTAATTTGGATCGCTAAGTTGGTTAGTAAGTGCCTGAATATATGTACACGAGTAGGAATTTGTCACAATCACTGGAGTATAGATCCCTGTGGCATTCAGTTTTCAGTTCAGAAAATAGCAATAATAAGGTTGCTTTAACCCTAAATATAGTTTTGTTCATGCCCACCCTATTATTGTCTCTCAAGGGATATATAAATTAACATCAGGCACTAGCACGATTGGAACTTGAAGAAATAGAGCACAAAGGAGATGACAGCACTTACTGTACAGTTGCTGCTTAATGTTATTTATTTTATATGTGCTACTCTTTGTGATTTATCTTAGGCATTAATAAGTCCACAAATTTATTTACATTTGGAAGTTTTGAACAACCTTTTGATTTGAAAATCTCACCCTATTCTTTTAATTGCAGCTAAATAGTTGTCTTTAACCTAAATCTTCCATTTATATCAGCCAATGAGCAACATGTAAATGTGAAAAAAGGATGGGAAAAAGCCACCCATCCAGACATGGTGCAATCACGTACGCTGTTGACCCATCCCAACCATGCAAAGGCCTGGGAGAAGCAAATAAAGCAGAAAGACCTGCAACCATTCAGAAAAAAACTCCTTTGTGACTCCCTAAGGTAATCAAGCAAGGCTCCTGGAGACCGTGTCAGTCTGTAACTCCAATTAATCCCATCTAATTAGCAACCTACCCTCTGTAACTAGAAATGCCATGTTTGCTCAGGGATTTGTCATTTCTCTTTTAAAAGACAGGAAAGGATCCATAGCCACTGCATGTTTTGGCAGTTGTGGAGGGCTAAAGAGATTTTATGCATAGCCAATATTCCTTTTGTGCTATTCACAATCAAATAACCTATTCAACCTAACTGTATTCAATTCTTTCACCTTCTTAAAAGCATCAATCATATTCCCTCAAAGCATGTATTTCTATAATTAAATAGTCCTAGCTTGTGGATCTTTGGAGAGGAACATGGGGTTAATGTTTCTGATTGATGAGCTTGTATCAAAAGTTTCTGTTTTTATTTTCAGATTTCCAACATCTGCAGTAATTTACTTCCTGATGAACTAAATCTAAAAGGCACAATATAATTTTTGATCTTCTCCAGCGCCCTGATATTATTTGCTAATATGTGGGGACCAAAAGTAGACCCAATACTCCAAAGTGAGAAATACAAAACCTTTATGTAGTTATGACACGGTTTATTTTTTACTCCATGGTGCAGAAAGGCAACTTCCTAAAAGTGCATTTGCCTTCGTATAGTCATATCACACAATGCTCATGTACCTTGTAATGAGTTATTGCATACTATCCCTAGGTCTTGATCTGTTACCTTTTCTGAGTACTCATGCATGGTACAAACATGCCTGTGGTTTCCCAAGTGCATTTGTCACATGGAAGGACATCTGCTACACTTAGTTCTAATCAGCTTACTTAGCGAAATTAGCCCGCAACCTATTGATTCAGTCCAAATTACTAACCTTAATGTCATCGGTGAAATTACAAATGGTTCCATTAATATCCCCTCCAAATTATCAAAGAAAGTGCTGGGCAATAGTGGCCCCGTTAAGAGGACTTGTGGCATTCCACTTCAGCGTCTCCTATCCTATTATTAATGACCCCTTTTTAAAAATATGATATCAAATAGTTTCTTATCCAGCATAATATCTGTCCCATAATCCTGTAAGAACTGATATCCTGAAGGGGTAAACCAGGCTCATAAATGATGCCCTGTTGTAATACTCTAAAGTTGCTTCTGTTTGTAATTCCAACTCTCTCTCAAATTGATATTTTTACAGCATTTCTGCAGAAACATTTGAGTGGGTACAAAGTGATAATACCTCGTCCCTCTTAACTTATCAACCATTTACTAATTTTGCCCCATTTTGACAAGATATAGTAATAAACTAATGTGAAATTAATTCCAGCCATTGCTATTATTTTAGAACCATGATGATGGCCAATTGCTTTTCTCAAATATTCAAATGTAACTGGAATTCAAGTTACAGTATGCATGTTTTATGGTTAAAAACAAGAAGCTTGCATAGGACAGTTCAACAAACAATTCACAATTTCTATTGACCTGACAAATTAGTACCAAACAAAGCCTAATGACTGTTCCTGTAATTGAGCCTATAACTAATTATATTTTGTTTAAGATGTAGTACAGGGGACCAATTTTTGATGGACTATGCAGAAATTAATACATGCACGTCACTTCATAACTGCTGTTTACTTTGCGAGATTTATCTGAATATTATACAATGCTGATTTGTAGGAGACTAGGAAGTGAGTGGCATCTGCAGAGTGAAAGACAACCATTTAGATGGTGCATACAGAAAGTTTTCTCTTTGGCCTACTATAGCATTGCTTAAAGGCACTGTTTTTATGAAAGGAATTCATGTAATGAATATTTAATTTAAAATCTGTCTTCAAATACCTGGAAAGTAATTTAACTGCACATTATAATAGGAAGTCCCAGAACGCACTCTTGTTTATGGTTGACATACTTCAGTCAAACTGTGATGTGCCAAAATAAAACTACCAAATTATCCATCAAAGCTTTACCCTGTACCTTCTGTGCAAAGCATGAAATAAGTAGACAGATCAGCATTATATTATTTTTGCTAAACGTGTATACGGCCGTTAACACTTATTTAATATAATTGAATAAAGATTGCACATATTATGCCTAAAGATCAAAAGCAGCTCAGTTCTATTTGAAAACTGCTCCCTCCTAGATTAATGTCATGCCTGCTCTTGGTGTCTCATCAACATACATCGGTGATTGAGTGCATGCAGAATTTCATTCTGATAGTTCAGCAATCTTTTTTAAAGTTCATTCTTGGGATGTAAGCATCACTGGCAAGGCTAGTATTTATTGTCCATCCCTAATTGCCTTCAAGAAGGTGATGAAGAGCTGTTGTCTTGAACTGATGCAGTCCATGTGGTGCAGATATATCTACAATGCTTTTAGGAAGGGAGTTCCAGGATTTAGACCCAGCCACAGTGAAGGAACAGCAATATAATTCCAAGTCAGGATGAACTTGTAGGTGGTGGTGTTCTCTTGCATCTGCTGCCCTTGCCCTTCTCAGTGGTAGAGTTTGCAGGTTTGGAAGATGCACCTCGAGCCTTGGCACATAGCATCTAGTTAATGGTGCACATTGCTACCGCAGTGCAAGGGAGTGAATAATGAAGGTGATAGATGGGTTGTCCAATAAGCAGGCTACATTGTCCTGGTTGGTGGTGTTTGAGCTGCACTCAATCAGACTCCTGACTTGTGACTTGTGCCTTGTAGATGGTGGGGAGGTTTTTGCAGGGAGTTGGAGGATGGGGTGTGGGGGATGAGTTACTCCTTCCAATATTCTCAGCCACTGACCTGCTCTGATAGCCCCAGCATTTATAAGACTGGTCCAATTCAATTTCTGATCAATGGCAACCCCCCAGAAAGTTTATGGGGGATTCATGGATGGTAACAATATTGAATGTTAAGGGAAGAGGTTTAGATTCTCTCTTGCTGGAAATAGTAATTGCCTGGCACTTGTGTGACACAAATGTTACTTCCCAAGCCTGAATACTGTTCAGGTCTTGCTCTATGTGGATACTGACTGCTTCAATATCTCAAGAGTTGCAAAGGTACTGAACATTGTGCAATTACCAATGAATATCCCTGCTCCTGACCATTGTTGACTCCGAGAAGACTGCAGGGAGTTGTAATTGACCGGATTGGATTTGTTCTGCTTTGTGGACAGGACGTGCTTGAGGCAATTTTCCACAATATTTGGTGGATGCCAGTGTTGTAGATGTATTGGTACAGCTTGGCTGAGGGCATGACTAGTTCTGGGATGCACGTCTTCAATACTGCAGCTGGGATGTTATTGGGACTTATAGTTTTTAATGTACTCACTACCGTCAGCTATTTCTTGGCACCACGTGGAGTGAATCAAAGTGGCTATGGTGTGGGGACCTCGGGAGGAAACTGAGATGAATCATCCACTCAGCACTTCAGTTCGAAGATGGTTGTGGTCCTGAGTTTGGCTTCACCAGATTGGCACCTCATTTTTGTGTATGCCTGGTGCTGCTCCATCACTTCTCACTGAACTACGATTGGTCTCCTGACTTGATGGTAATGGTAGAATGAGAGCGATGTTGAGCGTACGGTTTCAAATTGTGGTTGACTGCAGTTCTGCTGCTGCTGATGACCCACAGCTCCTCGTACATTCCCAGTTTTGACCGACTAGATCTGTTCTGAGTGTCCCATTTAGTGCCGTACAACATCATAGTCTCCACAAGGACTGTGTGGTCGTCACTCTGCCAATACTATCATGAACAGATGCATTTGTGACCGGTAGATTGGTTAGCATTAAGTAAAGTTGTTTTTCAATTTCTTTTAGCATTTTCATAAATGCCAATATTTCAGTTATTGAAATAATAGACTGATAATAAGTTGTGGGTGATGTTGTGAATATTGGTGATGTGTTTCCATAATGGTTTCAGGTAGGGAATTCCAGGACTATTGACCAGTTGGTGATATATGATCAGTGAATATCTGCAAATAAGGATAGTGCGTGACTTGGAGAACTTTGGGGTGATGATATTTGCACTACATTGTGTTGTCTTTCTCAACAGTAAAGGCACTCACCGATGAAGGAGCTACGCTCCGAAAGCTAGTGATTCCAAAAAAACCTGTTGGACTTTAACCTGGTGTTGTAAGACTTCTTACAGTGCTCACCCCAGTCCAACACCTCTCCACATCAACAGTAAAGGTAGCAAGGAAGGGTTTGCTGGATTGCATCCTCTACCCACAGGCTGGTGATTGAGAAGATGGAAATTCATTTGTGTCTTTTGGATTGTGTCAGATGACTTGAGTAACATTGTGGCTACACCCATTCAGGTGAATGGTGAGTATTTCATTGCACAGCTAATTGAGCTTGAAGCTCAGGTAGAGGCATCGGAGATTCAGGATGTGAGCTGCTCACCATGGAGTAGGCAGCACCTGCTCTGCTTGTGTAGCCATGGTGTTGATATTATGAGTTCAGTTAAGCTTTGGGTTGGTGGTGATGAAAGCTTAAAGGGCATGATTAGCTTCCTTTTGTTCAAAAAATTATCTGCCACTTATCTGCGGTTGAGGTTACCTGCCACTTGTCCGCTGAAGCCTGGATGTTTTCCAGGTCTTGATGTCGGCTGGTTTCAAGCTTCTTAAGAGTTAAGCTCCATGTCTGGACTTATGACAGAGGGAAGGTTGTCAGTGAAATAGTTGACAATGCTGGATCCAAGGAACTTTCACTGAGGAACTTCTGTAGTGAAGTTTGAGACTTTGCCATCTGACTGCTAGAATTTTCTTTTGACCCTAATTGATGTCAGTTTTGCTTGGGCTTCTTGTGTGTAATGGTGATGAAGTAAATCCAATGCCACAAGGCTGTCAATGCAATACCCATTATTTACGTTTAGCAATTAACCTAAAAAAGTGAACCCAAGGTGCCTGTGCTGCAGTGTACTTTGTGTCCGTTTATAATAAAGCTCATAAATAATACTTTGTGAGTTTAGCGTTCCTTAATAGTGTACATAATTTGTTTTGTCTTGTGCTGTGAATAACCATCCTATGAAAACTGAAAGCTTATGTTATAAGGAGTAACATATTGGCATGGATATTGGTTAGCTAACAGGCTTAAACGGGTCATTTTCTGGTTGGCAATATAACGCATCATGCGCAACGGGGATCAATACTGGGGCCTCAACCTTCTACAATTTATACAAATGACTTGAGAAAGAGACTAAAGGTATGGTTGCTAAATTTTCTTTTGATACAAAGGTAGAATCATACTTACAATGATACAGCACAGAAGGAAGCCATTCAGCCCATCGTGTCTGTGATAGCTCTTTGGGAGAGTCACAGTCTCTGCTCTTTTCCCACTCCCCTCCAATTTTTATCTTTTCAAAGAAAAATTTCAGGTTTTTCTTGTGTATAAAAATTATTAACCTTGTGCCCAGCAGCCAATACCATCACTATGGCAACAGCTGTGACTGTTCCGTTATCAACTGTGCGCTGCATGGGCAGATTCTGTTCAAAATTAAGATTTAATTTTAAAGAAAAACAGAAATTGACAAATGTTTTAGCAACTTCTCTGATGAAGTATGTTTCTATTTCTACAAAGCTGGTATGTGCAAACTGGGGCAAATGGTAGCCGGAATGCAGTGTCAAAGCTGCAAGCAGCACCCTGTATTTTCTGTCGACCATAATGTGGCATTTTCACCCTCCTGAGTCACTGCCAAATTTAAATTCAACCTGATGTTAACACTGGGTTAAAGTCCCAGCAGTTTGGTTACCCCCAGATTTGGAAAGGGTTTGCTTGTCTGTAGAGACAATGATTCCAGTTGCGGATGAGGCCAGAACAAGCGGTCATCAACATACGATGGTCACTCCAATAGGGAGAATTCAGGAAACGCATAACTACACTGAGTGATGAGAATGTGGCACTCACTACCACAGAGTGAATGGAGGCCTGCCTCCTCACCCTAGCTCACAATTCCTTAATGGTGCCCCTCAAGTTCTATAACCAATTATCTTTCTCCAATGGTGAGAAATGCCTATGGTCCTGTGTGAATAATAATATTAGCTGTTACTCAGTGGGGCACATTCCCCTGAGTCTGAAAGGTGTGGGTTCAAGCTCCATAAACAAGGCTAACATGCCCAATACAGTACTGAGGGAATGCCTTCTTCCAGTGGAGCACCAAGACCCCCCCCCCCCCCCCCCCCAAATGTTCCCTCGGGTAGTTTTATAAGATCCCAAGACTATTTCGGGGGAAAAGCAGAATTATCCCCGGTGTCCTGGCCAATATTTGTCCCTCAGTAAACACCATGAGAACAGATTATCTAGTCATTGTCACATTACAAAAATGTTTGATGAATGTTTATCAACCTGGAATGCTAACTTTCTCTCTACACATGTCAGACCTGCTGAGTATTTCCAAATGAATAGTTAGAAAGTAAGTTGTGAAGAGGACATAGGGGCATAGACAAGTGAGTGGTAATAGGGGCATAGATAAGTGAGTGGGAATAAGAGCATAGATAAATGAGTGGGAAGAGGTCAGGAAAATGGAGTATAATATGAGAAAATGTCCATTTTGGCAGGACAAATAAAGTATAGTATTCTAAATGATGAGAGATTGCAGAGCTCTGAGATGCAGAAGGATCTGGATGTCCTTGTGCATGAATCACAAAAGGTTAGTATGCAAGGACAGCAAGTAATTAGAAAAGTTAATCGAGCGCTTCAGTAATATTGGGTATTGGTCTACTTATTTAAAGAAAGGTGAATGCGTTGGAAACAGTTCAAGGAGGTTTACTAGACTAACATCTGGAATGGATGAATTGTCTTCTGAGGAATGGCTGGACAGGCTAGGCTTGTGTCCACTGGAATTTAGAAGAGTCAAGAGGCGACTTAATTGATACACAAACTCCTGAGGGGTGTTGACACAAACTCCTGAGGGGTGTTGACAGGGTGGGTGTGGAAGATCCTAGAACTAGAGATCACTGTTTAAAAATAAGGGGTCATAGTTTGAACGTATGTATGTTTGTATGAAGTTTAAGTTTCAGAGGGATAGTTTAACGTGATATTCTCTCAAGGCATAAGTGAATCTAGTTTATTCTAGTTGTTGCGGTTTATTTCATTGTTCCACGATGTGTGAACCTAATAATGCCAAGAGTTGTCTTATTTGATATATTCTTCAAATTAAAAAAAAAATGCTGGACAAAGGTCGGGAGTATTGGCAAAAGGCAATTGACCAGAGACAACTGTTTCTATTTCCAGCGATGCTGTCTGACTTGAATATTCCCAACATTTTCTATTTTTATTTCTGATTTGTAGCATCTGCAATATTTTGTTTTTGCATTAACCTTGTCTGATCAATATTTTCCTTCTGACGAGTAATTTTTCACATATAGGTTTAAAGAGTGCCACTATAGTATGTTGGACAGTTCTCCCTCCCCACTTTTAACTGCATGAGATGGCTTTCCCTTGATCATGGAGTCACTTGTTCGCAACATTGAACATTCCTCAAATAAAGTTTCAAATTAAAAGGTTTTAGTGCTGGTGAAAATCCAGATAGCGTACATCTGCAAGTTTCCTTGCAAAGCTACAGTGCAGTTCTTGATTCTGATAGGTGGCATGGTAGCACAATGGTTAACACTATTGCCTCACAGCACCAGGGTCTCTGGTTCGATTCCTGGCTTGGGTCACTGTCTGATTGGAGTCTGCACGTTCTCCCTGTGTCTGCGTGGGTTTCCTCCGGGTGCTCTGGTTTCCTCCGACAAGTCTCAAAAGAAGTGCTGTTAGGTAATTTGGATATTCTGAATTTTCCCTGTGTACCCGAACAGGCGCCGGAATATGGCGACTAGGGGCGTTTCACAGTAACCTCATTGCAGTGTTAATGTAAGTCTGCTTGTGACAAAGATTATTATTATTGATATTGAATAATCAGTGGCAGTAAATTTTAATAATTGCAATGAAATATAAAAGCTATAAACTACATACTAAGTTCTTGAGGCTTTTTTTCTAGTTCTAATATGGAAGAAGGTGGGATTTTGCATCCAGTAATTAATGCTTTAGCTTTTGGAAAGTTGCTGTTCTTAATGGCATGTGAAAGAAACAGTACTCCGTTCTGGTACTAGTTTAATAATAGCAGAAAGTTCAGTTCTTGATAACAGTAATGAGATGGGTGCAATTTTTGAAGACTTCTGGCAAATAGAATTTTCCTTCAAAATCTGTGGTGTCTTCTTTTGCCCTCTGGCACTTTTATTGATGGTCAGGAAGATTGACCGTGATTTAATCACTCTATGGAAAGGAAAGCACATAAAGTACTGATGTTGAGAACAAATGTAGCTATTAGACTTATAAATAGAATGATTTAAAGATTCTGAACACCTGCTGGATAGATCAAATGACACTAGGATATTTCTGAACTTAAGTCTTACTTACCTAGAAATATCTAAAAAGAACCTTTGCATGTACTTAGTGCATGGAAGGTTGGCTGTAGCTGACCCTTGCTGAAATTGCTAAAGAATTTGATTGAAACATTCATTCCAAATGTGATGTTATCTGACGTGATATCCGTTGATTATTTTGAATTGTTTATTTACACAAAGCACTAAAGAAATAAGATACGTTCCAACAGATTGGGTAAACTATTTTATAATCAAAATATTGAATTGCTTGAATTTTGCAATACTTTTTATTCTTTTGGACATACATTACAACTGTCTTCCATCCTGTAAATTAATTGTGCCAAATATTGAAAATAGAATGGTCAGGAATAATTTTGATCCCAACCACCTCAATTGGCATCTGATACCAGACAAATCATCTGATTTCAGCATTTTTGTACATGATTAAAAGTACATTTTAAATACAGTTTACCTGTTATTACTTAGATCATTTAACAGTACGGAACAAAGATTGTAACCTTAAGTGTGTTTCTAGTGAGTGACTGGTTGTAGGGACATACGACGATATTGAGATGTTAATATTCAGTGTTAATAGAAACTTGCATGCGTTAAATCAGTAAATCATCTTTGTGATACTTTTAGCATTTAAAATTGAAAGTGTACTTGATATTGGGTAAGTTTGTACTTGGCCTCTGAATATGGTTTCACATTAAATACAGCACAAACAACTGCCTTACAATAAACATCCTACAACTAACTGGCTTAAGGTTGGCTGGGTGATGGTCACATGCTTTGTGGAAAAAAAGCTAGCTATCTGAACATTGTCGAAAGCAGGAACTTGACTTTCACTGACCTTTAATTTGAGACTTAACTGCTGAGGAAGTTCTGCATGAACTGGGTGTGTGTTGGCAAAAAAAAACAATGTTAGTTTACTGGCATTGGAGAATAAGTATAATTTATTACCCACAACCACCACACCTCTTTGGGAAATGTCCGAGCAAGGATAAGGGTGTGTGCATTTTTTTTCTTAAGATTTTTCTGTAATCAGGCCTTTTAAAAAAAAAAAAACATTGAAATTGTTTTTCCTCAAGTAAAAAATGTGACGTGTTTTTTCATGTCTGAACATTAATATGTCCTTCAGCAATCAAACCAATTCAAAGACTAATAATAATGTAGATACACATTCTTTTAGTTTTGATCTATATATGTTGGCCTAACCAAATCAGTATTTTGATTTTTTAAACCATGTGCCATTAGCGCTGGAGAAACTGACTTGTAAAAGTTACTGTAGGGTTCAACAACAACTGGCACTTGTGTAGCAGTTTTAGCACTTTGAACATCCTCCAAGGTGCTTCGCACGATTGGTTTACCAACCAAAATTTGACGTGAGCTACATAAGGAAATATTGGGACAGGTGATCAACAACTTTGCCAAAGGTGTAGGTTTTATGAAGTGTCTGAAAATAGGCAAGAGAGGCAGTGAGGTTTAGGGAAGAAATTACAGAATTTAGGGCTTGGGCAGCAACATCATTATCACCTGTGGTGGAACAATGAAAATAGGGGATGAGCAGAAATTTTCTTTGGCCAGAATTGGACTAGCAAATAGATCTTGAAGGATTGTAGGAGGTTACGAAGATAGGGGAGGGTGAGTCCATGGAAGGTTTTGAAAACTAGGATGAGAATTTTACAGAGTAGGTGTTGTCAGACCAGGAGCTAATGTTTGTCAGTGAGAATAGGGGTGATGGGTAAACAGAACTTTGTGAAAGTTAGGATGTGGGTAGCAGAACTTTGGATGAACTCCCGTTTATGGAGGTTGCAACGAGGCGGACCTGATGGTAGAGCATTGGAACAGTTGAGTCGAGAGTTAATGACACGGATGAGGATTTCAGCAGGAGATGAGCTGAGAGACGGGCAATGTAACGGAGAGACAGCCTTGGTGATGCAGAGGGATAGGAAGCACAGCTCTAAGTGAAATGTGACTCCCAAAATTTGAACTGGGCAAAGCTCAGGGAGCTGGAGTTCAGTGGATGGAGTACCAAGTTTCTGCTGAGGATCAAAGATATCGAATTTTTAGCCCTTCCAATATTTTTAATTGGAGAAAATTCCTGTTCATCCAACACTGGATGTCGAACAAATGATATGGGAAATCCGAGATGGGGCAGGGGTTGAGATGGATCGTGCTTGGAGTTGGTTGATGTTGCAGACATCTGAAACCTGATGTGTTTTTGGATAATGTTGGCAAAGTACATCATATAGATGAGAAGTAAGAGGGAACCAATGAAAGATCATTGGGGACCTCATGTGGGTGCTGAGAAGAAAAGCTTTTTTTTTGTGTTTCTTTGGTTACAATTGAGTAGTGATGGAACTAGACAAGGGCAGTCGCATCCAGTTGGGCAGCAGAGGTGTTGGAGGAGGATGATGTGGTCATCCATGTCAAAGACTGTAGATTGGTCGAAATAGGTGAAGATGGATAGTTTACCAAGGTCACAATCACAGAAGTCATTTATGACTTGATGTGTGGTTATCATACTCTGCAGCTGGAGGCTATTGGATGACTTCAAACATGGAGTTGCAGTAAAGATTGGAGGACTTTGGAGAGGAAAAGAAAGTAGGAGATAAGTGACAGCTTGAAGTGATGAAGGTAGGTTTTTGAGGAGGGGTGATGGTGGTAAATTTGAAGAAGTGGTCAATTAGAAAGGAAGGGGACTATAACAGTGTCAGTTGGGGATACATTCAGTGTACTCTGTTGTGTGTTGAGCCATGCTGACCTGCATGATCTCCAGTTCAATCTCTAATCTATGTTGTTAACTGAGTAAATATTTTTAACGAGGAGCCCTATTGATGAGTCTGTCGACTTTTAAACTTTGTGAAAACTATACAGCTATGGGGAGGATGTTAGAAGTTTTCATAATTTTGCAGCTATGTATTTTCAAGCAAGACTGACGATCAATTGTATATTTCTCACCCATTGAGTAATGATACCACATATGAACTAAAGGAAACAAATCTTTTTTTTTTATTGCAATGCAGAAGACGACCATTTGGTCCATTGAGTCTGCACGGGTTCTCTGAAAGAGCATTCTACCTAAGTCCCACTACCCTGCCTTATCTCCATAACCTTCCCACATTCTTTCTTTTAAGATATAAATCAAATTCCCATTGAATAGCTTGATGGAACCTGCCTCCACAACCCTCTCAAGAAGCTTGTTCCAGACTCCAGCGGCATGGTAGCACAGTAATAATAATCGCTTATTGTCACAAGTAGGCTTCAATGAAGTTACTGTGAAAAGCCCCTAGTCACCACATTCCGGCACCTCTTCGGGGTGTACCAGTTACTACCTCCTGTCATATCAGCCTGGATAGCATCATCTTCCTTTGCAAAGTACCTGCTTAATATTTCCGCTATTTCTCGAGACTCCACGTGCAAGTCCCCTTTTGATCCCTCATAGGCCCTACTCATTCTTTAACTACCCTTTTATTATTAAATGCTTTTAGAAGACCTTGGGATTCCCTTTTATGTTAGCTGACAGTTTCTTTTCATGCTCTCGCCTTATTTTCCTTATTAGATTTTTCACCCCCCCCCCCCCCGATCGTTCTATATTCAACCTAATTTCCCATTGTATTTTCTACTTGATGCCTGTTGTGCGCACACTTCATCCGTTTCATCTTCACCTCTATCTTTGTCGTCATCCAGGGTGCTCTTGATTTATTTGTCCTACCATTCCCTTTCAAGGGGTATACCTTGATATTGCCTGAAATACTTTTTCTTTGAAGGTGGTCCATTGTTCAGCCACCATCTTTTCTGACAACATTTGATCCCAACTCACTTGATCATCCGATCAAAGTTGGCTTTCCCTGAATTAATTATCTCTGCTATTGATTGTTCCTGCCCTTTTCATGGCCAAACTAACCCCTGGAGTAATTAAACAAGCAGCTTCCAAATCCATAGTATTTCCACCATTCACTCTTGTTAGGAAAACAAAGATAGTTTTAAGGGATTTATAGTTGTATTGGTAAATATTAGAAATAAGGTATCGTTTTTGGTGTGCTTATTGTTTCTGCAAAGGTAAAACCTGTAGTTAGATTCTTGCTGGATATTTGTACGTAAGGGGTTTGGTTACGTTTCCACTGTGTTTCTATTGTGCTTAGAGAGGACTATGGTGTGAAAAATAAAAGCCATACGCATGTTGGTGTTGCTTAACAACTGGAGGTCCTTGTAAGGTAAAAAGCTTTAAGTTTTAGTTTAGGTAATTTGAGAGCAGTTTGAGACAGGATCTAAGGGAGTGAACATCTCTCAACTCTGCCAGAAGAAAGACTGGACAGGATGACAGCTGCAAAAAAAGGCAGGCTTCTTAAAGCATAAGTTACAATCCAGATAACCAGGGAATTGGGGCAGAAATAATGTTTAAGACACCTGACATTAAGAGAACAGAGACCAAGGTATTCAGACAAATTCAAGGAAGAGTAAACAAAGTGTTCTACGTTAGAGACAATTACAGTAACTAGATTTAAAGAGGGACAGCAGACTTCAGAGGTAGGTGAAACATTTGATGTCATGTTAATACTGCCTGCGAATAGAAAGTTAAAGCAATTCTGAGCAGTTTACACAGCAGTCAAGACAAAGATCCTAAAAGGGTTGGTATGAAACACTGGGCTGGATTCACTGTTAAAAGTGGAACAGAAGCTTTGTTTGACGGCATCATTTGTAAAACCTGGACTGGATTTTGGAATGGAAACTGCTAAGGGACAGCATTATTATGATAGAAGACTATCAAGCGTGTTTTTGGGCAGTGGAGTTTGGAAATTCTCCTGTGACAATCATCTGAAGGGATTATGAGGAGAAATCCACAGACGCTAAGTTGGGTTCCGAGTGGAGTCTGTACTTAACCACAGTCATCTTGTGTGCTTAAAAGGGACGTTTTGTGTTAATTACACCATTGTAGATTAAGATGTACTTTGTAATCATGTAATCTTTAAATCTGTGTGTATATGTTAAGCTAAGGGGAGAAGTAAAGGAGTATTGCATTATAAACCAATTTTTCATGTTTAATATTTCTTCTTGTTGTTAAACCTAATTAGCGGTCTTGTGGCTCTGTTCCTCCATGGTATATAAAAGAAAAGTAAAAGTTACAGTCTTTTGAGCCAGGGTTCCATTCTGGAATCTCCCATCCAGTTATAACATCAACTGGTATCGTAACACTCTTCATTATTTACATTGGCAATAAACATTTTTGCCTGCATCTTGCTTTTATTACAGTTTGTAATATGTGGCCATTGCTGTAGATGCTTCTGACTGCTATTTATCTAATGTGCTCATGTATATGAAGTAGTCAGCTGCACTTAGAGAAGAGAGCCGAGGAGGACACCAAGATGGGTATCTAAGAAGAAAATCCTGGAACAGGCAGCCTGCAGCACTGAGAGGAGTGTGTGAGCAGAGGACCCTGGGACAGGCAATCAACAGCACTGAGCGGAGTGTGTGAGCGGAGGACTCTGGGACAGGCAGTCAGCAGCGCTGAGGAATGTGTGAGCGGAGGACCCTGGGACAGGTGGTCAGCAGTACAGAGGAGTGCGTGAGTGTGGGACTCTTGGACAGGCAGCCTGCAGCACTGAGAGGAGTGTGAGCAGAGGACTCTGGGACAGGCAGTCAGCAGCACTGAGAGGAGTGTGAGCGGAGGACTCTGGGACAGGCAGTCAGCAACACTGAAGAATGTGTGAGCGGAGGACCCCGGGACAGGTGGTCAACAGTACAGAGGAGTGTGTGAGCGGAGGACTCTTGGACAGACAGCCTGCAGCACTGAGAGGAGCGTGTGAGCAGGGGACTCTGGGACAGGCAGTCAGCAGCACTGAGGAATGTGTGAGCGGAGGACCCTGGGACAGGTAGTCCGCAGTACTGAGATGAGAGTGTGAGAGGCAGAAATCAAGCTAGGTAGCCAGCAGTACCTAGAACCTAACATCACAAAGGCAATATAAGTTTGTTGGTTGGATGAAACTGCTGCGAGGGAGATTTATCAAGTAGCTGAGAGTTAGACCAACATATTTTTAAAAGCGGGGACTACTTGCATTTAAGTGACAAACGAAGGCAATAGGGAAATAAAGTCAAAGCCAGGTAAAATAAAGTTGTATAAGTAAGCCAAAGTAAAATAAAGTCAAATTGAAACCAATGGCAGGATAACTTGGTCGAGTGAGACATGAATCTTGTAGTATGTGGGGAATTGTGGATGTTCCTGGCGTCCTAGACGACCAAATGTGCAGGAAGTGTCACCAGCTGCAGAACCTTCAGCACTGGGTTTCAGAGCTTGAGTGGCGGCTGGAGGCACTGGCGCATTCGTGAGGCTAGGAGCTATGTGGAGAGCACTTTGATAGAGCTGGTCGTACTGCAGCTTAAGAACCTGGAGGCAGAAAGGAAAGGGTGACTACTAGACAGTCCAAGAAAAGTAGACAGGTAGTGCAGGAGTCCTCTGGGGTCTTGCTCACCAATAGGCTTTCCATTTTCGATATCTGATAAGTGTAATTAGAGCCAGGTTTGAGGCATCACAGGTGACCCTGCTGTACGGGAGGGGAGAAAGAAGAGCAGTGGTGTTAGGGGATTTGGTTAGGGGAACAGGCAGGTGCTTCTGTGGCCAGATTTGTGACTCCAGGATGGCATGTTGCCTCCCTGGCAGCACAGTGACACAGTGGTTAGCACCGCTGCCTCACAGCACCAGGGACCCAGGATCGATTCCGGCCTTCGGTGACCGCCTGTGTGGAGTTTGTATGTTCTCCCCGTGTCTGCGTGGGTTTCCTCCAGGTGCTCCGGTTTCCTCCCACAAGTCCTGAAAGATGTGCTTGTTCGGTGAATTGGCCATTCTGAATTCACCCTCCGTGCACTTGAACAGGCAACGGAGTGTGGCGACTAGGGGATTTTCATAGTAACTTCATTGCAGTGTTAATGTAAGCTTACTTGTACACTAATAAAGATTATTATTATTAGATTTTTTTTTACAAAACCGAGACATGAGCTGGCAAGAGTGGGCTGGATACAGCCGTTAGAAGGAAAAACTGGCAAAGCAGCGGGCGGCATTCAAAGGTGAAATTCTATGGGCACAGTGTAGACCTAACCCCACAATGAACAGGGGCGATTCTGCCAAATAGAGCCCCTGTTCATTGTGCCCCAAATAGAGCCCCTTAGTTATCCAGAAACATACAGGCCAAGATAGAGCAGAAAAAGAAAGCTTATGACAGTCACAAAAGTTTACTGCTGTAGAACACCTAGAAAGTACAGGGGTGAAGTAAAAATGGAAATTATGAAAGCAAAGAAAGAATATTTTAAAAATCCTAGGATGTTTTACCAATATATTAAAAGTAAGAGACAAAATAATGAAAAGGTAGGGTCTACCAGAGATATACATGGTAACTTGTGGATTGGTTTTAAAAGATGTGGGCAGGGTTCTCCTGAGTACTTTGCCTCTGTCTTCACTAAGGAGAGGAATGATGCAGATATTTTAGTTAGAGGAGTGTGAAATATTAGATATAATAAGCATACTGAGAGAGGAAGTACTGAAGGGAGTGACATCCATGAAGCTGGATAAATTGCAAGGGCCAGTTGGATTTTACCTCAGGCCTTTGAAGGAAGCCAGGGACGAATGCCCTGAGGTCCATTTTCCAATCCTCAATAGATACAGGTGAGGTACCGAGTATCGGAGGTCTGCGCACGTTGTACCATTATTTAAAAGATATGGGATAAGCCAGAAAAGTATAGGCCGGTAAGTCTGACTTCAGTGGTAGGAAGAATTTTGGAAACAATTCTGAGAGCTGGATAAACTGTCACTTATAATGGCACGGATAGGTGAGGGATAGTCCGCATGGTTTTGTTAGGGTCTTCCTAACTTAATAGAATTTTTTGAGGAAGTAATAAAGAGGATTAGTGAGTAATGCAGTGGATATTGTCTACATGGATTTCAGTAAGGCATTTGACCAAGTTCCACATGGCAGACTGGTCAGAAAAGTGAAATCTTATGGGATACAGGAGATGTTGGCAGTTTGGGTCCAAAATTGGCTCATTGACAGGAAGCAAAGGGTAATGTTCAATGGATGTTTTTGCGAAATGATTTCCAGTGGTACTCCACAAGACTTGGTGTTGGGGCCCTTGCTGTTTGTTGTATATGTTAATGATTTAGACTCCAATGTGGGATGCATGATTGGGAAATGTACAGGTGATACAAAAACTGTCCATGTAGTTGATAGTGAAGAGAGATAGCTGTCGACTCCAGAATGATATCAATGATTTGGTTGAGAGGGCAGAAATATGGCAAACGGAATTCAATCCGGAAAAGTGTGAGGTAATGCATTTGAAGAGGGCAAGCAAAGCAAGGGAATACTCAAATAAACCTGAGTGCATGTCCACAGGTCGCTGATGGTGGCAGGACCAGTGGGCAAAGTGGTCAAGAACACATGGTATGCTTTCCTTTATTGGGTCAGGTATTGAATACAAAGCAGGGATGTGATGATTGAATACAAAAGCAGTGATTTAATGATGGAACTGTATAAAACACTGGTTAAGCTATAGCTAGAATTTTGTGTACAGTTTTGGTCACCACATTACAGGAAGGACATAATTTCTCTGGCGAGACTGCTCTCTCCATGACATCCTGGTCCACTCCTCCATCACGTCCAACTCTTCCCACGCCACCTTCCTTTGCAATCACAGAAGGTGCAACACCTGCCCTTGATCTCCTCCCTCCTCACCGTTCAAGGCCCCAAACACTCCTTTCAGGTTAAGCAGTGTTTCACTTGCACTTCCTTCAATTTGGTCTATTATATTCACTGCTCCCAATTCAATCTCCTGTAGTTGGGCAGACTAAACACAGACTGAGTGACTGCTTTGCGGAGCGCCTTCGCTCAGTTCGCAAGCATGACCCCAACCTTACTGTTGCTTGCCATCTTAATTCAGCACCTTTCTATCATGCCCACATGCCTGTCCTTGGCCTGCTGCAATGCTCCAGTGAAACCCTGCCCAAGCTGGAAGAGCAGCATCTCATCTGCCAGTTGGGCATGTTGAGTTTGGCAGCTTTAGATTCTGACCTTTCTCTTCCATCTTAAACCATTTTTAAAAAGAAATATCCCATATATGTATTGCCTCAATGCAAACTTCCTTCCTCCCTCACACCAGGCCATCTATCTTTTGTTCTGAATGTTGCCACTTTTTATTGCAAGTTCTCATAGCTGCACTTTAATATCTAACATATTCTCTTTCCCTTCAGTTCTGACGAAGAGCCGAAAGGACTCAGAACGTTAACTCTGCTTTTTCTCCTTACAGATGCTGCCAGACCTGCTTGAGTTTTTCCAGCATCCTCTGTTCATATTTCTGCATCCGCAGAATTTTGCTTACTTCATTTAAAAGGTACCTGGATCTGTGTCTGAAGTGCTGTAAACTGCCAGAATATAGACCAGGTGCTGGAAAATGGGATTAAAATGAGCGGCTAGTCCTTTTTCCCTTTGGCTGGCATGGACATGATGGGCAAAATGGCCCCTGTCTGCACCATAACATTTCTATGGTTCAATAAACAGTAAAATTCCTTGGGTAGCAAGGCTTATTTTAATTATGTATAAATCTGTTTTCACTTGCTTAAAAGTGTGTCCTTCAAAAAAGATAGTTTCAGCACAGGCTCTATGAAAGTTAGCAAAATAGAGCAGGGTTGCAACAGAACATAAAACATGTAGGTGCATAAAATTGTGAGGAAGGCTTAACACACTTGTTTTCAAGCATGTTTAGCTTGATAAACGCATGAGGGGAATTTCCATTTGATGTTCTCAGGATGTGATGAAGAGCGGCTGTCTCATTTTGTAGTAGAGATGACTCTTTTAAAAATAAAAAGAGGTAAACAAGCCCTATCCATTTCTTTGGTCCATATGAATTTGAGTTCGAAAGTATCAGCTTTGGATCTGACTGCAAAAACAGTGAACAAAATAATTTTAATGATGTGGAGATGCTGGCGTTGGACTGGGGTGAGCACAGTAAGAAGTCTTACAACACCAGGTTAAAGTCCAACAGGTTTGTTTCGATGTCACTAGCTTTCGGAGCGCTGCTCCTTTCTCAGGTGAATGAAGAGGTATGTTCCAGAAACATATATATATATATATATATATATATATATAGACAAATTCAAAGATGCCAGACAATGCTTGGAATACAAGCACCAGCAGGTGATTAAATCTTTACAGATCCAGAGGTGGGGTAACCCCAGGTTAAAGAGGTGTGAATTGTGTCAAGCCAGGACAGTTGGTAGGATTTTGCAGGCCAGATGGCGGCGGATGAATGTAATGCGACATGAATCCCAGGTCCCGGTTGAGGCCGCACTCGTGTGCGGAACTTGGCTATAAGCTTCTGCACGGGGTTCTGCGTTGTCGCGCGTCCTGAAGGCTGCCTTGGAGAACGCTTACCCGGAGATCAGAGGCTGAATGCCCTTGACTGCTGAAGTGTTCCCTGACTGGAAGGGAACATTCCTGCCTGGTGATTGTCGCGCGATGTCCGTTCATTCGTTGTTGCAGCGTTTGCATGGTCTCGCCAATGTACCACGCTTCGGGACATCCTTTCCTGCAGCCTATGAGATAGACAACGTTGGCCGAGTCGCACGAGTATATACCGCATACCTGGTGGGTGGTGTTCTCACGTGTAATGGTGGTATCCATGTCGATGACCTGGCACGTCTTGCAGAGATTGCCAATGCAGGGTTGTGTGGTGTCGTGGTCACTGTTCTGAAGGCTGGGTAGTTTGCTGCAAACAATGGTTTGTTTGAGGTTGCGCGGTTGTTTTAAGGCAAGTAGTGGGGGTGTGGGGATGACCTTGGCAAGATGTTCATCTTCATCGATGACGTGTTGAAGGCTGCGAAGAAGATGTCGTAGTTTCTCCGCTCCGGGGAAGTACTGGATGACGAAGGGTATTCTGTCGGTTGTGTCCCATGTTTGTCTTCTGAGGTCGGTGCGGTTTGACCTTTGTTCTCGACAATTATTCTTAGTGCCAAAGATAAAATGCCTAGTTCTACCTGCATTGGGGTTGTCACTGTTTGCTTTGTCAGTTGGGAAGTTAACTGCTTTGTTAAAGGTGTCATCAACAAATCCGTTAATGATATCTGAAAAGTATTTGATGACTAGGCATACTTACATGAGAGCTAACAATATTTATTATTTGGCCCACATGCGAAATTGGGTACACACCAAAAATAATCTTACAGATGGTCCTGTTTTTAAAGTCCTCATTAAAGTTTACCAGTATCATGGTTCTATCTGAAACTTAACTGCAGAACGACATTGCTTTGCTCTCTTTGCCAACACTGGTTAAATAAAGAATGTTGTCTTCTAGATTTAGGGGATTTTCACAGTAACTTCATTGCAGTGTTAATAAAAGCCCACTTGTAACAATAATAAAGATTCTTATTATTAGGTAGGCTGTGGCTTTTGGAGATCAGGGAAAGGCCAAAAACACTGAAGATTTCTGAGTGTCTAAGCTTAATGAATTTCTCTGATCATAAAAAAACATTTAATTTAAACATTTTTTTGGTTTAAGTTGACATTCAAATATAGATTCTAAAATATTCCATTGCAGCAGTGCTTTTTCTATTTACAATAACTGCGTTCCCTTGCACTTAAGAATGATCCCACAATTTTGTCACAGACTTGGAATGTCACTTTTGAAATAGTGGTTAGAATTTTTAAGGAAAGGGTGTGGCTTGTGAAAATTAGATTTTAATTGCTCAACTTTAATATCTCATTGCCCTTCACTTGCAATTTTCGACTTTTGTGTTGTACATTTAATTGGTGATAGATACATAGATATGACACAAGTAAAAAAAAAATCTCCAGCATTACTGCTGTATTTGAATAATTTGCTGGCACATGGTGGAGTATGCGACTTTTTTGTGTATGGTGTATTAAATTTATAGAAAATAAAATAATGATTAATGATACATCTAAACTTTTGAAACAACTTAAGACTGACAATGGGTGAATAGCTGTTGCAAGGATTAGAAAATCAACTCTGCTTCTTTCAAAAAGAAACTAGTCTCTGCAAAGCAAATTAATTTTTACCTTTTCCTGGAAGAGTAAGCTCTTTGTGTGTGAAAATGTTAACCAAATCTCTTGAAGTGTGTGGTCCATTTTTCATAAACGTAGCTCCATAGGCTCACTATTTAATTATGTATTGAGAACACGGTAGAAAAGCTGTACAATTTGACTATACAGAAACTTTTATGTCAGAGGTGATGCAGCATTATAGCTGTTAGAAGATGAGCTTGCAAGTACCATTACCTTATATAATGAATGTAGTGGCAGCTATTTTAACTTTTTTTATATATAGCGTAATTACAAATAGCTTAATGTATTTCGACACTCCTGTGTGCCCGATCAGGCTCAGCAATTTGACCTTGTTTTGTTAGTTTTGCCATTCATTTTGTGAAGTCTCCCTTTATCTGCCTGTTTTTTCCAGTGTAATTCTACTACTGATTCAGAAGGCAATAAGATAATTGAACCTTTTTTCAGGTGGTTAAAGTATTGCTGCAGTCAGAAAGCTGGAATGCAGTGCCACACAAATGTGCAGGGTCTGTAACCAAAGCCCCCTCTCCCCTACTCCTATACCCGGTGATGGGAGCAGTATATCTGGCTTGCTGTTCAGATATTGCCATTGCAGCAGCGCCAGGTACAGTGCAGCAACCGTGTACGGATGTGTGCAGTTCTGCTTAGTACGGTATTGTTTTGTGTCTTGGAAATAACGCACTGTAGGCTTATTATTCCCGAGTGAGCTGAGCAATAGCAATAAATTTAGTCACAAATAGTGTTGAATTTATTTCCATTTCAGATTGATTTTTGGGGATCAACTGTGGTCAACTGTAAATTAGAATAGGAGTTTGTTGTGCACTGAAAATTTGTGAAACGTTTAGAGACAAATGCTTGGATTGTACATGCTTGCTGACCTCTGAGAAAGGCTGGAGGTTAACATTTTTTTGTGGAACCGGAGAGGCCCCTCATAACGCAATATCTGTTTCTGGTATTAATCAGTCTCCCATACATTTTACACATTTTTGGTTTATCTTTTCATCTTTACCTTGGCTAGGGAAAGTGAGAAAAGCTACAAGCCACATAAGACACAAATGTTTTTATGTTTCCTTTTTACCTGGTCATTCTACCAGTAAATTTATATAGGCTGAGGGTCCCGTTTGAATGAAAGTCAAGTGGAATAGGATAAAGCTTTATTGTCAATGCAAAATTGGAGCTTTGTCTTTGGCTTACATGTCTAACATGTAATCATAGTCATTAGTTAAAAACAGTGAATATTTCATGTATACCTACATTCATATATTTGTGCATATATAACATACATCCATACCATACAGACATAACACATTACACTCTGCTATTAAAACATTCACTTCAGTTAAAATAAATAAAACCAGTAAGTTAAAATTATATTATACAGTTTAGTAAGTTTATGGCACCAGGAATAAAAGACCTTGAACAGATTTTTCCTAGCAATAGGCATTCTAAAGTGCCAGCCCGAAGGGAGCCTTTCAAATTGATGATATAAAGAGTGAAAGAGATGACCGATGGCCAGAGCTTTCCTCTCAACTGAGTTGCTAAATAGGTAGCAACACAATTTTCTGTAATATTCAATTGTCTTAATATTCTTCCTCAGCTGAGTGCTCAATAGAACTGCACATTCTTAAAGTAAGATATGTGAAGTTGAGTACCAGTTTTGTACAGTGCCACGTGTGTTCAAGCATGTATTTGTTTCATTCTCTGGGGATTGCCAGTGTTGACTTGTTGAAATTCCTTTATCTGTTATGCTGTTCCTCGTAGCTGTGCATCTGTTAAAAATCTTGGATGGTTTATTGACTTCAACAGTAAATCTATAGCTGCTGCAGATGGATAATATAGCTCTTGGGAAAGATTCTATAGCATTTTTTGATTGAGTTATTAGGTTTTTTAATCCAAAGGATTCGGGGGAGGGGGATGGGTGGGGAACGAAGGACCGCTTTGGCAGATGAGACAAAGTTACGAAGGAAGGCTAACAAAAGTTTTCCTGATTCAGTAATGAATGGAATGTAACATGATGTAGATGCTACCCAGTTCCAAACTTCTCTTTCCTAACTCCAATCTTCCAGTACCTTCTCCAAATGTTGCTTTTCCGTGTGAGGCTGATGGAAGGTAGTGATTTGACACTGGTGAGCAGCAAAATGAAAACATTTTCTGTCCTCTCCCTAGCCTCCTGTCCAGATAGGCATTTTGCATTTAGTGGTCAGTGAATAGTGAGGAGGTGCTCAAACGTGGCATCACCTGATTACTCCACGCTGATTTGCTTAATTCTGTCTCTTACATTTTCGATATTTAGTAGTTTATAGGACTTCATACACTGCTTTTGCAATTAAGGGGAAAAAGATACAGACCAGGACTCAAAGTAGAACCATCTTGGTCATGTGACTCAATACCACACTAGGTTAAGTATTATTATTATTTATGACTGAGCCATGAAGATAACTCCTGATCCAATATTCCAATCCTTGAACTACTGTCAGCTCTGGAAAATTCTGTGCGACCTGCTCTAGATTTTCTTTGCATAAAGATTTCAGCTAATTTCTTGCAATGCTATAAAGTTCCCTGATAGTATAACACTGGGCTTCTTGCAGATGAAGAATGATTTGCCTTATTGATGGTTGACTGGTTAAAATTAAGAAAATTATTATTGATGTAAACTTGCTTAACTTAATCAAAGTATGTATTTCAAAAATAAAATTCCTGTTGTTACATGAAATGCACAGTGCTGAAACAGCCCATTTAGCTCAATTGGTTTATGATCCACTCAAGTCCCCTCCTGCCTTATTTCATATTCTTCTGTTCTTCTTGTACTTATCTAGCTTCTCCTTGGATGTATATTTGTTATTTGTCTCAATTCCTGTGTGAAACCTGTTCCAATTCTCAGGCCTCTAAGTAAAGAATGTCTCACTCCTTAATGGAATTATAGATGGCTATTTTATATTAATGATATTTAATTGTAATCCTTATGCAAAAAGTGACATTCGGTAATACGAGGAGAAGAAAATGATAACAAGTACTGAGGAGTCTCCCGGAGACTAAAGGGTAAAATTCTCCTAATTGGAGGATATTCGCACTCTAGTAAGAAAAGAAAGACTTGTATTTATATAAACAGAAAATACTGTGTGCTTCAAAATTCTTTTAAACCAGCCTCGGTACATATCACTTCGTAAAGTACAAACATTATGTCTTAACATTACCTTTCTGGAAGTATGGGAACAATCTGAGGAAACCTAGAAGATTAAAGCAGGCAAATGTTCTGAATGTATTTAAGTGGAGAGGCATGAGAGAGCATAAATGTCTATATTTTTGGTTCATGGTGGGTAGGGTGCTATGGGCTCGTCACACAGTTGTTTGTTGCCAGCAGGGAGGGGTTATTTTCTTTGGAATGGGACAGTGGTACAGCAGTTCTTAATGGGGAAATATTCCAGTCAGCTGAATGATATGGGAGGTGGTTGGCATCAGGAAAATATAATTCCACCTGAAGAAAAGCATGATCAAATTATAGGTTTATGCTGTCTGTGTGCAAGGATCCTTAAATGAGGAGAGACTGTTGGTAGCTCTTGCTGCTTCAGCTGTATAAACTGCCAGTACTGGCTTTGGGGATTCTAATTAATTTAATAATTTGTGGCTTGCAGTTGATACTCAGGCGAAGGAGAGGCAGGAAATTAGTTATTCAACGTAGAATTCCCAGCCTCTGGCCTGCCCTTTATTTAGCCACAGTGTTTAGATGGCTGGTCCAGTTAAGGACCTGGTCAGTGGTGATTCCGAGGCATTCGATGGTGGGAGATTCAGAGAAGGTAATGCAGTTAAGTGGCGTGAGGAGGTAGTTAGATTCTTATTAGTTGGAGGTGGGCATTGGCTGGAACTTCTGTAGTGTTGCTCAGATCTAACTGCAAATGGGCACGGCCTGCATCATTAAGGAACCCACATACACATATGCTCTCTATCGCTCACCCCTCCCCGTACGCACAGATGCTCTCTCCGCTGATGCGCTCTGTGTGTGTCTCTCTCTTCCCCCCCCCCCCCCATCCCCCATGCACGTGTGCTCTCTCTTGCATCCCCACACACATGCATGCTCTGTCTCGCACACCCCACTCCCACACACGTGAGCTCTCTCTCTCGCACCCCCTCAACCCACACACATGCATGTGCTCTCTCTTGCTCCCCGCACAAATGCACGCACTTACTCACTCCCTCCCGAACACACACGATTGCTCCCCCTGCACACACATGCACTCTATCTCGATACCCCAGCACGCACACACGCGCTCTCTCTCGCTACCCTGCAAACACACATACACTCTCTCGCTCTCTTTTTCGCTCTCCCTATGCACGCGCACACACACCCCACACACTCTCGCTCCCCCCCACATGCGCACACAAGTGCATGTCCTCTCTTGTTCCCCTCCCACACGCACGCGCGCACTCTGGACCCCCCCCCCCCACACACATCTGCGTGCGCACTCTATTGCTCCCCCTGCATGAACACCCGCTCTGCACGTGCGCTCTCTCGTTCACCCGCACACATGCACATGTGCTCTCTTCCTCTCACACACACACGTACACGTGCTCTCTCGTTCCTCACACGCACGTGCGCTCTCTTTTTCATTCCCCCTGCATGCGCTTCCCTCCTGCGACTCTCTTGTTGCCTCTGCACATACACGCACAAGTGCACGCGCTCTCTCGCTCACCCCACACGCACAGGTATTTTTTTATAAATGTTTTTAATTGGGTTTTTGAACATAACTGTAAATACACTATGTACACAGATTAAAATATATTTATATAAAAATAAACTGGTAGGATATTGGTAGGAAATCAACAACAGCAACTCTGTTCAGTTAGCAAAATTATGTTTAACAAATAAGTGGCACCTGTTTGTGGGGTGGGGAGGAAACTGGGGTGGTACATGTACATTTGGGTGCCGGAGAAACAATTACAGTAGTTATGTCAAATACAGAGAGGGCAATACGAGAATGGATCTGGTGTTGTTACTTGCTTCTCCCGGACGGTTTACGCTGCCATTGTCGTCGCGCGTTCACCTCCGCTTCGGCCGTTCGTCCCGTCTTTCGCCCATATTTTCCTTGCTCTCTGTTACTGTATTTGCTGAGTTTGTTGTTGTTTCCCGTGCTCTCCTTCCGACTATCATTCCCTTGCCTCCCACCCCCTCCCCCCTTCTCTGGTTCCCCTCTATTGTTCCCTGTCTCCTCCTTCCCCTCCCTCCTTCTGTGGTTTGCCTTTCTTTTCTCTTAGGATTAGCTGTTTCACCCCCACCCTCCGGATCTTTCCCTCCCTCGCGCACCTTGGCTACTTTCCCCTGATTCTTTGGCTACTTGGCTATTCTTCTGTTTGTTCGTTGGCCACAAACAGGTCCTGGAACAATTGGGTCAATGGCTCCCATGTTCTGTGGAAGCCGTCGTCCGACCCCTGGATGGCGAATTTGATTTTCTCCATTTGGAGAGATTCCGAGAGGTCGGACAACCAGTCTGCAGCTTTGGGTGGTGCTGCTGACCGCCAGCCGAACAGGATTCTACGGTGGGCGATCAGGGAGGCAAAGGCAAGCCCTCCTCCCCAGGAATAGATCTGGCTGGTCTGATCCCCGAAGACCGCCACTTTCGGGCATGTCTCCACCCTCATCCCCACCACTTTGGATGTTGCCTCAAAGAAGGCTGCCCAGTATCCAGCAAGTCTGGGGCAAGACCAGAACATGTGGGCGTGGTTGTCACAGGAACAGGTATGAGAGACTTCCCGCTTTTGTGTGTTCACGTTTGTTTGCTTTTGTTTGCATTTACTGTTTCTGTATCATTTGAAATTTGTCCAGTGCCTGAAGGTTTCATTGAAAGGCAGTACGTAAGTATGTTTAAAGACAGGGCGAGGAGGTGACTAAGGATGAGATTTTGGGGTATTTTGGACAAGAGGAGAAGCTGTGTGCTGACTTTTTTGGCATTGAAATTAATCTAATAATAGTGTTTTTGAGAGATTTTTCTGTTAACTATTTGTGTAATCTGTAAATCCTGCAGGAAATGATTTGTATTTCGAACTCTTGTTGGCCCAGTTACTTTAACCTAATTAAAATTGGTGTTGCAGACCTGCCCATTGAATATCCTTCACATCAACTTAATAACCAATATCCTGGACATCTTGCGTGGAATACTGCCAAATATTTTTCTTTCAAATGGATGGCTGACTGAAGATTTGTTTTCAGTAAATGAACATAGTTTGGATTCAGAAATGTGCTTTTCTCTTTTTTATAAATTTAGAGTGCCCAATTAATTTTTTCCAGTTAAGGGGCAATTTAGCGTGGCCAATCCACCTACCCTGCACATCGTTTGGGTTGTGGGGGCAAAACCCACGCAAACATGGGGAGAATGTGTAAACTCCACACTGACAATGACCTAGAGCTGGGATTGAACCTGGGGCCTCGGCGCCATGAGGCAGCAATGCTAACCACCACCTCTCTGCTACCCAAGAATGTGCTTTTCTTATGAAATCTTGTGTAGTCAAATTAGGAATGTTCACATTCAGAGCCATTGTGATGAATGCCACTTTTAGAACTCCGTACAGAACTTAACATATCCAACTTACCCTTTGTGTTTTAATTTATTATCTGTTGGGAACAGCTGCCAAATATGGTGTATAAGTTGCACTTTAATTGGATGTTTGTCTGCCGTCTCGAGTCTAATTTTAAAAAAATGTGAACTGGGAAGTAGAAGAAATCAGTCTTCTTTTCCAGGTTGGCATAAATTCAAATGGCAGCATTTCAGACATATATACACATGTAAAACATTCCCATCAAAGCAATATCCAACTGTAATGACATTGATTTTTTTTTAATGGAGTGCTACTTTTTTTGTATACTCGAACACTACCTCTTGACTGGTCTGCTAAATTAACATCTAACGAACGAACAAAAGTAACAGTGTGCTGTGTTCCCTTTTGGTGTGCCTGGAGAAGGATTATGATGAAATTATATCCCTTTCAGTATTATGCAGGCTGAAGTACTGAATATGGAGTTCTAAGTTAACGCCATCTAATTACTGTAATGTTCCAGATATAATACACGTTTTCGCTTGAAAGTTTGTCTAGAAGCTCGGGTGCATATTACACATGGTAACAAATTACAATAGTTTGTTTTCATAGCCAGACAAGACCATATTTTTTGACCCATTGTGACTGATTTGCATATTAACTCAATGTTGTGTTGTGATTACACTTGTTTTTAATTTTTCTTGTTTCTATGGCATATATAAGCCACGTTTGAACAATCGATTAAGCGCCGTCAGCACAATCAGTCTACTTGAATATGCACATTTTGTATTGGTGTGAGAACCGGCTTCAACAAACTAAGGTGGGAACAAGACCCCTTAGCTTAGTCAAGCCTGCTCACCACTGATGATGGATCATTTTAACCGCAGCTTAACAAAAGACTAGGTGTGTATTGTACACTGTGAAATGGCAAATTTGACTTGAAGTTCAAGAAAATTGGAATGCTTCTAATTTTCGATGTGTATCATTTTTGGGAAATGGCTTTCATTAGAACCATCTTCATGTATCCATAACCCACTGGAGATATAATGGCCTTAATCACTAAGTACTTCCCTGTTTCTTGGAGACGATTACAGTAAGCCAAGTTATCGAATGATGTCCAGGCAACATGCTGACAGCAGCCCCAAGCAAAATGTTATATTTTTACTTTGAAATAATCAATGGCAGCTATATTTATGATGCATCTTTCAATTGAAAGAGGTGAAAGGCTACATTTTTAGTCCTGCCTTTTAGAATGTTAAGGAAACATTTTTAGAATTTTTCTACATATATTCTTGCAGTATTCTTTCTCAATTTATCATGGCTTTTTAAGAAACAGCACCCTGCTTCAGTCAGTCTGTTTCTGGTAACCTCAGTTGATGAAACCTGATTTTATGCAACGCTAAATCTGACATGTAAAATACCAATGAAGCTTTGTCTCTCTGTCAGCAATTGTTTTTCTTTCAACATGTTTCAGGAAAAACTTTTACTCTTTTTGGAAAAAGCAAATCATATGTGATTAAAAATATTGCATCCAATTGACATTGGTAGCATTGCATCTCAGCTCTGGTGTGCATTAAATAACAATTTCACCAATCGAAAAACATTTACAAACCAGGTAGACAACGTTACCAATCAGAAGGCTTAATTTTTAGCCATTCAAGATTTGCATATAGCACACAACTAATTATTGTCAAGAATATTTATGATGCAGAAATACCAACATATACAATATATTAAATATGTAAAGGGTTCTGGTGATAGTGGGCCCAATCAGCCATGATCGTATTAAATGGCAGAACAGGCTCGACAGGCTGAATGACTTACTTCCTGTTCCTAAAAAAACTCAGTTGAGCAAACTGTAACTGAATCTACCACTAGGCAGCCTAAAGAAAAACTTTGACTTTTCTCCTACAGACCTCCCACATGGCTAACATTGGACCTTATACCTGGACTTTAGTCTGTTCATCTGGAATTTTTGATGCCTAACTCACTCTCTTACCATACACCCTCTTGATTTAAAAATGATTCAAGCAATTATTCTTATTCTCATTGCCAGGAGGATTGAATGATTAAATAAGTGCCTCTGCAATTTCCACACTGGCCTCCATCCATCATTGTCTCGTCTGGTGCTGGTGACTTAACTAATACCTCCATTTTATCAATTTGTAGCCCATCCAGTATTTCAGCTGCTTCCTCATTCACCGTCAATCCTGCAGCATTTTCCTTGGAAAAAGACGGATGCAAATTACTCACTTAGCACCCCAGATATGCCTGCTGCCTCCATGTGTAGATAATCTTTTTGGTCTCTAATTGGTCCCACTTTTACAATCCTTTGCCTATATAACACTTTTGGATTCCCCATCATATTAGTTGCCATTCTCTTGTACTCTTTTTCTCTCCTATTTCCTTTTTTGCTCCCCGCTCTGAACTTTCTATATTCTCACTTGTGTTATCAACCTGACATCTGTTTGGAATTATGCTTTTTCTGCTTCATCTTCCTATCTCTTTCATTATCCAGGGAACTCTAGCTTTGTCTGCGCCACCTTTCATCCTTGTGTGAATGTACCTGGACTGTACCCAATCCCATTGGTCTGTTGCAATTTTGCCTGGCGTTCTTTCATTTAAATTTACCCAGGACAGATTCATTCTCAATCTACTGAAATTGGCCATGTAAATATTTTTTACATTGGATTGCTTCTTGTCCTTTTCCATAAGTAATCTAAACCTTATGACACTATGATCACTCTCCCTTAAATGTTTCCTGACTGACTGACACATGATCCACCTCATTTTCCAGAACCAGATCCAGCAATCCCTCCTTCCTTGGAATGCAAAATACAGTGGATGCTGGAAATCTGAAATAAAAACAGAAAATACTGGAAATACTCAGCAGGTCTGGCAGCATCTGTGGAGCGAAACAGAAAAGTTTTAGATCAATGACCTTTCATTAGAACTGGGAGAAGTATGTGATAAGTTTAGAGCAAGGATTTGGTGTGACAAGGATGAAGGAAGGTTTGTGATGAGGTGAAAGGAGAAATTGCATGACAGACGTTTTGCACCCTAATGCAGGCCTTCCTTTTGTCTTGTACCATCTACCCTTGCTTTATAAAGCAAGGAAGTTATGATGAATCGTTATAAAACTTTGTTCCACCTCAACTGTCCAATTCTGGGCACCCCACTTTTGGAAGGATGTGAAGGCTGTGGAGAATGTGCAAGGGTGGTTGGGGGATGGGGGGGGGGGGGGGGGGGGGGGTGCACATCTATTACACGGTAAGATTGAAGAATCTAGCGGTTTTCTACTTGGAGAAGAAACGATTGAGAGGAGATTCTAAAGAGGTGCTCAAAGTCAAGAGGGGACTAGACAGAGTAGGTGGTGAGAGCTTGTACCTTTTGGCGAAGGATCGAGAATCAAAGGCCACCAATGTAAGATTATTTACAAAAGAACCAAAAGTGACATGATGTAAGACTTTTTTTATCCAACAAGTGGTTAGGATCTGGAATGCGCATGAGAGTGTGATGGAGGCAAATTCAGTCTTGGTTTTCAAAAGGGAATTGGATAAGAACCTTTGATAACTTAACCAAAAAAGGTAATTGAAATGATGTGGTGTTACGACACCCTGGGCTAGTTCACAGTCAATTCCAACCCCACTTGACCGTGGTTGAAATTAACTTTTATTTTAAAATACCTGAGGTCTTTGGCTGCCCAATAACTAGTCACCTTTGTAAATTTAAATATAATTAACTTTATTATTAACAGTAACTATAGTTAAATAGACAACAAATACAACTGGTTACTACTATCTAATTTCTAACCCCCCCCCAACTCGCTCCACCTTCTATACACACAGACAGACACACAGACAAACAACAGCGGGGAAAGAGGAGTGTAAAATAATGGTGAAAGTAAAAGGATAAGAGTCTTTGTTTCAGATGGATGTCTTCCAATAAATTTTGTTCTTCAGTCTAGGCTTTCAAGTGGATGTTATCTTTTTTTCAGTTTGTAAAGGTTTTCACTGTTGATCCACAGAAATAGCAGGCAGCCAGCATTTGCGCAAAAAGGGAGAGAGACAGCTTCTTTCAGAGTCTAGAAGCTTCTGCCTTCAGGCAGCAGAACAGAGAGGGAGCTGCTTTCATCTTGAGGGTCTAGTGGCCTCTCCTGGGTTCTCTGGAAAACCCTACTTGACAAGAACCAATCACTCTGGGTTGCTGGCAAGAAATAGGGCTTGGTTATTTTATAAACAAACTTTATTCAAACAAAAGTAAATAAAACTATATTGTAAATTTTAAATTTCAATCCTAACAATAACAGATTACATGTAGTTTCTTAACAGCACACTAGTTCCCATTAAACAACACTTTAGACAAACATGCAGCTCTCGTTCCACTTACACTGATGGGCAAAGGCAATACATTCATTTTCAAAGCAATTTTTCTTCTGTTAAGGACATTATTCAAACCCTTTGCCAAAGCCTGCCTCAGTGGCACCCTTCATGGCCTCTCACGGTCGATTCCTAATACCTTCTCTTCTACCGGTTCAAAACAGGATTTTCTTTTACTCTCGCTCTCTCCCCCACCCTTTGACAAACAAAAAGACCATCAGACTCTGTAATGGGGTAATGGTTGGTCAGATAGGAGTGTCTCTAAGAACAATGGATATGGGGCATCCTGTGCATTCCCACCAATAAGTTCAAGTCTGACTGGGACAAATGTAACTTGTGGGCCAGGTGTGGGCATATCTCTCTGACTCCATGCTAACAATATTTTCCCTCAGTCTGTTTCACCCCTAAATTGCCTGCTACATCTTGGATCTCATTTGGGCGGCACGGTAGCACAGTGGTTAGTACTGCTGCTTCACAGTGCCAGGGTCCCAGGTTCGATTCCCGGCTTGGGTCACTGTCTGTGCGGAGTCTGCACGTTCTTCCTGTGTCTGCGTGGGTTTCCTCCCGGGTCCTCCGGTTTCCTCCCACAAGTACCAAAAGACGCGCTGTTGCGACTACACTGTGATCTGCACAGTAACACTGGTGACTCAGTCAACTCCTCCACTTTGCTTTTCATAGCATAGGGCATTGTTCTCCGTTTGAAAAAGCGAGGAGTAGCCTGAGGATCTATGAACAATTTAACATAGTGCCCCGCAATGTACCCTCTTCATATTTGAAAACCTCAGGATATTTCTGAATTACATCCTCTGTCACTTTTGTGTGCTTTATCACGCCCCAGTTCAACTGAATTTTCCTCAGCTACTCACGCTGAACTAGACTAGGCTCATAACCCTTTCACTACCAGGAGCAGTGCTCTTGCTTCTTGGCTGTTATATGCAAAATGTCCACCTCTAACACTCCAAGCAATGGTATAGTCTCACTGGTGTACATCCAAATGTTATATTATTGTGTTGATTCCTGTCGAGTAAGGGCTGGTACCTGCTTAGAGCCCCAAATCTTCCTGAAGCTCTCTTCGCTGATTACTGATGCAGAGGCTCCTGTGTCTACCTCCTTGTTGATTTTCTGTCCATTAACCTCCACTGTAGTATGAACATACTCTGCATGCCTTGCACTCATATTAAACATGTTGCAAGAGTGCTCCTCTGCCTGTTCTGAGCTTTCCCAGCAATGCGCCGTCGACTGAGTCTTCCTTGCATTTAAAGTTCCCTGCTCAGCCTTCGACTTTCTCTTAACACCCCAACACTCTTCGCTAAATGTCCCTTCTTGTTCCACTGGTGACAAACAGCGTCCACAAGCTTGCAATGATTCACACCGTGTGGCCCTCCACACATAAAACACTCCACTGTCCTCGCCTGTTTACGTGAGGCTACTTTTTCTACTTAATGCAGTGCACCTACCCGCATGCTGCCATTTGTAGTCTGATTATCGTTTGCATTATTGGTAGCTATTTCCATGCAAATAAATTTCTAGAGCCTTCTTAAAAGTAAGAACAATACAGCACAGGAACAGGCCCTTCGGCCCTCCAAGCCTGTACTGGTCATGATACCAACCTTTGCCAAAACCCTCAGCATTTCCTTGTGCCGTATCCCTCTATACCCATCCTATCCATGTGTTTGTCAAGGTGCCTTTTGAACGCTGTTTATGTATCTGCTTCCACAACCTCCCCTGGCAAAACGTTCCAGGCACTCACCACCCTTTGCATACAAAACCTGCCTGCACATCTCCTCTAAACTTTGCCCATGGAGTGGCTTTCAGCAAATACCGCTGAATGTTGTCCTTGTTAATACCACATACTAGTTTGTCCTGAAGCATGTCTTTCAAAACTGCCCCAAACTCCATTGTTCAGAGAGCTGGTGCAATTCAGCAACAGTTAGTTATGGACTGTCCCATTTCTGAAAATGACTGTGGAATTTGAAATGTTGTACAATTACTGAGGGCTTAGGATTGTGCTGATTCTGAACAAGTGGAACTAAATCTGCAAATACAATGTCCGCCGGTTACTGCGGTGTTGTGAAATTTCTCTTGAGATTGTAAGCCTTTGCCCCACACATGCGGGAGAATTGAGCGCTTTCTAGCCTCGTCCGCGATCCCATTTACCAAGAAAAAATGTTCCAATCTTTGCATTCAGTTCAGTTCTCGTTTCTCCAAAAACTCACTGATAGACCCAGACACAGCCAAGGTGCTGCTAACTTGTCTTCCATTGGTAAACTTAGCAGATCTGTTGAGCGTATTGAAGCTCTAATGTTTTTTATTCTCGTCGCCAAAAAGATATGGTAACTTGACCACAAAATGATTGTTGAAACAATGTGGTGAAAAATCTTTAATATATAAAAGTAGCAGAGTGTAATATAGAGTATGGACTCAAAAAACGGGAGCAGCTAGTTAAACATCGAAATAACAGTCAGAGATTAGAATCAGAACTAATGGCAATTGACAACCAATATACACCGGTAACAAGGCAGTAACATAGTGGCGCAGTGGTTAGCACTGATGCCTCATGGCGTCGAGGTCCCAGGTTCGATCCCGGCTCTGGGTCACCGGCCGTGTGGAGTTTGCACATTCTTCCCGTATCTGCATGGGTCTCACCCACACAATCCAAAAGATGTGCCGGATAGGTAGATTGGCCATGCTAAATTGGCCCTTAATTGGAAGAGAATTGGGTACTCTTTTATATATGCTATGTAAGTTAATCTAGAACACTTTTGTTTGTGTAAGGACACTATCGCGCCCGTTTTCAGTCATTGTTATAGGAGGTCCAGTTTTGATTTATTACCTCTTGCATTGCAACTATTTTCTTAGGCGCTTCACTTTTCCTGCCCCCATCAATGCTACGCACAATTGCTTGAGCAAAGTCTCTGCTAGGAGATGTATGTGGGTGTTCATTCACTCTCCAGATTTTTACTTGTCCTTAAATTTTACAAGTGAAATGGTTTACTTCCACTTCACAACTCAATTTGACTGCCTGATTAGTTGAGATTGATATTTGCTGAATGACAGATCATTGGTCAAAACTGCAGTTCTGTCATTCTGTTATAGCAATTTACTCTTAAGGGATTAAATTATTGAATTCTACTTGTGGACTGTTTACCTACAAGCATTGGACAGTGTTAAAGCATTTCCAGTTAATCTGCCACAACACAAATTCTAACACCATCAAGGATTCTTCCCTGATGATTTTGTTTAATTTTTTAAAAATCCTTGCCCAAGTTACAAATTTGCTTTACCCTGCAATTTAACAGCAAGTAGGATTTCCCATGACCTTTCTTAACCTTGTGACCACACAAAAAGCAGGCCATGAAGTAGTGGCTTGTGTTTGCTCGAGGAACGGCACCTCATTTTCTGATTAGGCATTTTACAGCCTTCTGAACAAAGATCAAAGATAAGTACAGCACAGGAACAGGCCCTTCGGCCCTCCAGGCCTGTGCCGACCATGCTGCCCGTCTAAACTAAAATATTCCACACTTCCGGTGTCCGTATCCCTCTATTCCCATCCTATTCATGTATTTGTCAAGATGCCCCTTAAACATCACTGTCATCCCTGCTTCCACCAACACCTCCGGCAGCGAGTTCCAGGCACCCACTACCCTCTGTGTAAAAAAAAAAAAAAAAACTTACCTAGTACATCTCCTCTAAACCTTGCCCCTCGCACCTTAAACCTATGCCTCCTAGTAATTGACCCCTCTACCCTGGTAAAAAGTCTCTGACTATCCACTCTGTCTATGCCCCCTCATAATTTTGTAGACCTCCAACAGGTCTCCCCTCAGCCACCTTCGTTCCAGTGAGAACAAACCAAGTTTATTCAACCTCTCCTCATAGCTAATGACCTCCATACCAGGCAACATCCTGGTAAATCTCTTCTGCACCCTCTCTAAAGCCTCCACGTCCTTCTGGTAGTGTGGTGACCAGAATTGAACACTATACTGAAGTTCAACAATTTCAGGGCATGAGCTCTGTTCCCCATTTTGATTTTTGATTTTCTTTCACCATGTGCTGGTCTGAGCCTTGTTTTTCATATTTTGCTTTTGGACAGAGCTATTCATTATCTGCCATTTGCATCCACTCTGGTCATATGCTCTGTTTCTCTCCCCCACCCTTTCTCAGAATTTCCCTTGTTTTTCTTCCTCCACTCCCTACTTTTCAATGGCATACAATCTATCTGCCTACTGTCAGTATTGAAGAAGAGTCAGATTCGACTCAATACATTAACTCTTTCTCCCTCCTCAGATGCTGCCAGACCTGCTGAGTATTTCCAACACTTCTGTTTTATGCCTTATTTAATGTTCTTTTTAGGCTTAAGTTAGTGTTTTAGTTCTTTTATACACCCATTAATAAATTTTATTTAAAGTCCTGGACATTACTTATTAAGTGCTTAATTGCATCTATACCTTTCAAACCAGAATGCCTTGGGTAGCATTGTGGATAGCACAATTGCTTCACAGCTCCAGGGTCCCAGGTTCGATTCCGGCTTGGGTCACTGCCTGTGCGGAGTCGGCACATCCTCCCCGTGTGTGCGTGGGTTTCCTCCGGGTGCTCCGGTTTCCTCCCACAGTCCAAAGATGTGCAGGTTAGGTGGATTGGCCTTGATAAATTGCCCTTAGTGTCCAAAATTGCCCTTCGTGTTGGGTGGGGTTACTGGGTTATGGGGATAGGGTGGAGGTGTTGACCTTGGGTAGGGTGCTCTTTCCAAGAGCCGGTGCATACTCGATGGGCCGAATGGCCTCCTTCTGCACTGTAAATTCTGTGAACCTCTATCCTCCATTTAAAGGGGGCAGCATGGTAGCCTTGTGGATAGCACAATTGCTTCACAGCTCCAGGGTCCCAGGTTCGATTCTGGCTTGGGTCACTGTCTGTGCGGAGTCTGCACATCCTCCCCGTGTGTGCGTGAGTTTCCTCCGGGTGCTCCGGTTTCCTCCCACAGTCCAAAGATGTGCAGGTTAGGTGGATTGGCCATGATAAATTGCCCTTAGTGTCCAAAATTGCCCTTAGTGGTGGGTGGGGTTACTGGGTTATGGGGATAGGGTGGCGGTGTTGACCTTGGGTAGGGTGCTCTTTCCAAGAGCCGGTGCAGACTCGATGGGCTGAATGGCCTCCTTCTGCACTGTAAATTCTATGTTCTATGCTCTGGTTTCTTCCACAAGTCCTGAAAGACGTGCTATTAGGTGATTTGGACATTCTGAATTCTCCCTCCAGTGTACCTGGACAGGTGCTGGGGTGTGGCAGCTAGGGGATTTTCACAGTAACTTCATTGTAGTGTTAATGTAAGTCTACTTGTGACACTAATAAAGATTATTATTATTTAATTGTAAATATCTTAAATCTAGGTGCATCCAGTACTATGCACCTTTTCTGCTGATTGAAAAGGACTGCCTTTCTTTACACAGAAAATACAGTCTTGACACAGGTAGGGGGTAAACTGTTTTCTCTATACATCTGTATGGAGCTCAGCAGCACCCTTTTGGGTAAAACACTGCCCTCTTATGTTCTACTAGAAAGGAAGATAGAAAATGAACATCTATATAGGGCTGATCAGCACAGTAGCATTGTGGATAGCATAATTGCTTCACAGCTCCAGGGTCCCAGGTTTGTTTCCGGCTTGGGTCACTGTGCGCAGTCTGCACATCCTCCCCGTGTGTGCATGGGTTTCCTCCGGGTGCTCCGGTTTCCTCCCACTGTCCAAATATGTGCAGGTTAGGTGGATTGGCCATGATAAATTGCCCTTGATGTTGGGTGGGGTTACTGGGTTATGGGGATAGGGTGGAGGTGTTGACCTTGGGGGTAGGGTGCTCTTTCCAAGAGCCGGTGCAGACTCGATGGGCCGAATGGCCTCCTTCTGCACTGGAAATTCTATGATAATCAGAACAAAATGCAGGGATAACCATCTCAACAAACTTGGCTAATTCTCATCTTTTTAACCCCAATCTGATTTCCACTGATTCTTTGGGTTTTGGTCAACTTGCAATGTTCCAATGAAGTTCAACGCAGGCTTCAGAAAAAGTGTCTCGTGATTTTGCTGGGCCCATTGAAATCCCTAGTCTGAACACTGTCATTAGTAACACTAGTTGGGTGAATTGGACATTCTGACTTCTCCCTCGATGTACCCGAACAGGTGCTGGAGTATGGCTACTAGGGGCTTTTCACAGTAACTTCATTGCAGTGTTAATGTAAGCCTGCTTGTGACACTAATAAAGATTATTATTGGACACCTGCGATGTGAGGAGAGTCTGTGTGTCTGGGAAGGGAAGGTGGATTGACATTTAGATTGTCTAGTCTCCGGCAATATAATGCTGGATGTGCATCCATTAGTTTTTTCTCCTCATCATATTGGTGAGAGACTCTGATCTGTAGGGCAGCAGGAAGTTTTAGTTGCCTATGTGTACAAATCACTGAAAAGGTATTGCAAAAAGGCTAATCAAATGTTTCCCTCTAACTCAGAGGGTTTGATTACCCAAGTAAGGAAGTTCTGCTTAATTGTATAGAGTCAAAGTCAGTTTCCATCTGGAGTACAATCTTTGTTGTGGACACTGAACTGCAGGAAAGATATGTTTGTCTTGGACAGGGTAGGGCATAGATTTATTAAAATGATGGCTGACCTGAGGGTAAATGCGGAGGACAAGCTACATAAACATTTGTATTGCCTTGCATTTAGAAGGTCAAGGAGTGATCTAACCAAGGTGTTTTAAAAAAAATTAAGGATTATAAAATAGATACAGACACTATTTTCTGTAATGGGACAATCTAGAACAAGGTGGCATAATCTTAACATTAGCACTAAATCAGTAAGTAGTGAACTTTGGAAGCAATTCCCCCCCCCCCCCCCCCCCCCCCCCCCCCCCCCCCCACACACACACACACACACACACACAAAAGGCTACTGCAAATCTGGTACAATTGTGATTTCAAAGGACAAGGTGGATAGATTTTTCTTAGAAAGGAGTATCAAGGGGTATGGAGTTGAGCTGCAGGCCATGCTTTAATGGAACTCGCTCCAGGGACTGAATGCAGTTGTTTCCTTTGCTTTAGCACAGGGCTAAATCGCTGGCTTTGACAGCAGACCAAGGCAGGCCAGCAGCAAGGTTCAATTCCCATACCAGCCTCCCCAAACAAGCGCCGGAATGTGGCGAGTAGGGGCTTTTCACAGTAACTTCATTTAAAGCCTACTTGTGACAATAAGCGATTTTCATTTCATTTGCTGTTTTAGTTTCATTTTTTGCTGCATTTTCAGCTTGTTGGCATTGCCTCATTGATTATGTCTGAAGAACAGCTTCTGGGTTAGGAACTGCAAAACTGCTTCTTAGTGTCAAGGGTCTGAGTTGTGAGGAAAAATTGGAGAGAGTTGCGTATGTAAGCCTGGAAAGAAGTGTCCAAGAGGTTGCATTGAGGAATTCGGGATAGTAAATGGTTTGGAAAAGGTGAACCTGAATTTTGCTATAAATTATGGAAGTAGGATAAGGCGGCATACTTTCAAACTTGTATTTTCCTAGTGACTTAAGTGATGATGTCAAGAAGTTATTCACTTGGGAGTGATCGATATTTGGAATGGACTTGCCAATAGAATGGAGGGAAAATCCTTGAATATATTTAATAAACAATTTGCTGTTGCAATGAATGGGATGCCTTTGGGTTGCTTAGTTATGGATGAGGAAAACCATTCAAAACGACCGTGTGATCAGCGTCCTCTCTGAGACTGGTGTAGCTATTGGTTCTCTTCTCTGTCCAATCACCCACTTATCTTTTCAACTGTACCCAAATGTTCATCTGCCTCTGACCATCTTGCTACTGAAGTCACCTATTTTTAAAACTGGGTGCTTTGACTGCCAACAGTGTCTGAGTGCGCAAAAGAAAATTGGGTATGTTGGACTCCCTGAGACATTGATGGCAATCAACTTTTTGCTGATGAATTGTGGGATGACCGATTCTGCTGGTGTGCCCTCTTTTGTTGTGATGTGGAAGGAAAGGGTGGGAAAAGACTTGAAATAGAAACTTAACTGAAGCTTCAGAGATAAGGAGACATAGAATCTCAGTGAATCACAGTGGAAATGAAAACAACACAGGAGTACACATGGGAGAGGCATTTTGGCAAGTGTTTCCTGTCAAGCCTGTCATTTATATAATTGTAAAAATTAGAACTCTCAATCGGGTACCAATTTTATGATATTTAAAATAATTCAGCCTGCAAAGACTGTTTTGCAACTCTTTTTAGCTCCACCTATGGTAAACTTCAGATTTTCCAATTCCGTTTTGGTTTCACGTTTGCCTTCCTGTATTAATCATTAATGTAGTTTCCCAGCAAAATTATAACTTGTTCATCATTCAGAAGGCCTTAAACTTTGGTTACTATTGCAAAATTAAATCTTGGATGCCTTTTAAGCCAGATGGGCAAAATTCAGCTGCAATGAGATCTTGGGCTGGATAAGAATGTTGAAACAAATCTTTAACTTGTGGCTATTTAGTTCAGTGCCTCAGTTTTGTACAACTACATGATGCAAAAATGCAGTATGCAAGACCTATTTTAGTTTCAATGCGTAATAAATTATATTACAAAGCCCTCGCCCACATTTGTCTAATTGTAAATCGATAAATCTATTTTAAATGCATTTACTTGATTTATGAAGAAGGTATTTGTAATACCCGTCCAATCGCCATTGTTGTTTAAAAGTTGCTACTTTTCACCCTCTTCTTACCAGCATCCTTGTTCATAAAATGATTCTACAAGGATCATTACAGTGTTTGGAATACATTTTATGGAATTTTCTAAGATTTAGATTTCTTTGGAGTTCCAACTTAAATTGGAATGCATTTCTCCATGAGTGCGATTTTCATATGGAGTGCGAATAATACTTTTGTTGTTTTGAGTTGAATGACACTTTATTGTTCTCCTGCAATAAACAAGATTGAACTGACAGCTGTATAATTTGATTTTGTGCCAGCAAGCAAACCAAGTCTTAGCAACATCAAAGCTTTGATCTTTTATTTATTTAATCTATTTTCTGTGCTTTGATCATAAAATATGATTATTTGCATGAAAGGCACAGGGTCTGAAGATTAAATACAACTACTTGTAAGGGAAAATTAACTTGGAGGTTTTAATCCACCGTGCACTATAGTAGCTTTCAGTACATTTCCAAATATGACGCCAGTTGTGTACTCTGTGACTCAGGATTAAATAAACCCCACATTGTGAAATGGATAAAGTTTGCGAAGGAGGCGTAGCTTGCTGCTACACCAGAAAGCTGGGCTCCAATTGTTTGGCCTAGTTTAAAGTTCAATTATATTCGAATCATTAGCTCTAGCATGAAATTATTCTCTTAAATTATACAAGTATAAATTAAGAAGAGATGGTTTGCAACTCATTGAAATAGTCACAAATTGGAAGGTGGTGGGTTAGTGGGAGGGAAAGAATAAGGTAAGGCCTATTCCCTTATTCTTGTTGGATTGGCTGGAAGCACAGATGACTCACACTTGTACTTCCAAAGGCATCCAGTGTCCTTGTTTTCTAAGATAAGAATTTGATGGAATTTATGGCGAATTTTCATTTTGAAAAAGCAAACTAATGTTTTGGGAGCTGGAAATCTTGTGATTGGTTTCAGTATTCATTATGTCCATTAGTCACAAAAACTGCTTGGGATTTTTTAATGACAGGTGATCATTGGATATAAAGGGGAAGTGTCAAGTTTGCAGAACTAATGTAAATGAATGGGGTTGAAAATATTAGGAGAGCATGTCAAGTAAATGTTGACATACTGTCTCACTTGCGCTATTTTTCTAAAGAATTTAAAAATGGCAAAGCATTATAAAGTTTCCAATATAAAGATTTCAGTGATTTATTTTTAAGGACAAAACATGTGCAAGGTTCCTGCATTGATGTACTGAACTGCTTCCCATTTTATAGTTGTAACCTCCCTATGAACTTTGCAAATATAACCTGAATTGGGAAGCTTCACATAACCTGCCATTATACATGTAGAACATGGGACTTTTTTTTGTTGTTGTCCCTTTTAACTATGTGACACATGACTTTTCCAAATGACATATGGAAAAAAGTTTTAAAGGAACAAGTGATTCAAATTTGGAATGCATGACTTGGGTAATTATTCAATCGCCACCTTCAAAGGGAATTGCATAAATGCTTGGAGAAAAAAATGGCAGAGGTGTGGACCTAACTAGATTGCTGTTTGAAAGAGCTAGCGCACATTTGATGGGCCAAATAAGTTTAAGAAACCTTTGTTCTGCTAATTATCATTTTTGTATTGTGCTAAGATGATCTAGACCGAAACAGCGAAGAATGGTTATGTGCCACCATTACCACATTAAAACACCCCAAAGTGCTTTACAGGAGCATTATAAAACAAAGTACGATACAGCGCCACATAAAGAGAGATTAGGTTGGGTATTCCAGAGTTTCGGTCCAGACCGCTGAAAGCATAGCCGCCCGTGGTGGGACTATTAAAATCTGAGATCAAGGGACTAGAATTCGAGGAGTGCAGAAACCTCAGAGAGTTGGGGGCTGAAGGTGATTATCACGATGAGGAATGGCAAGACCATGGAGGGATTTAAAATTTTAAAATCAAGATGTTGCTTGACTGGGAGCTAGTATAGTCAACGAGCACAGTGGTGTTAGTGGGATGGGAGTTAAGGTACAGGCAGCAAAGTTTTGAAAGACCTTAAGTTTACTCAATACAATGTGGGAGTCCATTGGATGAGTCAAATCTAGAGGTAACAAAGCCATAAATGAAAGTTTCAGCTGAAGGTGAGCCAAGAGAAAGACCAGTTCAAATTCGGGCAATGTTACAAAGGTGGAATTAGGCCATCTTCAGCTCAGGAGCTCAACTTGGGGTCAAATGTGACACGAAAGTTCTGAGATTAATCTCAGACTGTTGCCAGCTAGAGGGATGGAGTCGATAGCTAGGAAATGGAATTTAGAGTGGGGTCCAAAAACATTAAGCAGGATTCTCCGTTCCTGAGACTGTGTTGATGCTAGGGCAGGAATCGTGGGCTTTCACGATAGCAACACTGGCACCAAACCTGGACCAATTCAGCTGCTGTGGAGGGCTAGCACTAGCGCCACGTGGAACACGACCGATTCCAATGAAAAATGGTGCGGGATTCGCCAGGTCTGTGATTGACACTCTGGGGGCTGACAAGCTGCAGCTGGATGTACACATTACAATACCCACACACGCTCTTCCTAGTCAACAAGGTGGCACTTGTGGCACAGGAGCATGCCAATACAACTGATGGGTCGGCTGGGGCCAGAGGGCAGCTAGGGGGAGTGGCCTGGGGGAACACCTATGCGATCAGTGGGCTGTCAGTGGCATGCGCAGTTGATTGGCTACCTTCCCGGCTGCGGAATGGTGTGCTTCTCCCCCCCCCCCCCCCCCCCCCCCCAATCAAAGTGATTAGCAGTTTAGTGGGGATAGGATAGATGGAACAAGAGGTGGGTCTCATAGACAAGATGAGCTCAGAGTGGGCATGATATGGGCTAAGAGAGAAACTAGAGAAATATGCAGGTTGAGCCCTAGGGCAGGCAGGTAGGTTGGCATTACAAGAAATTTGTCCAGGTGGGGTACTGGAAAGGTGGGACGCAGCAGAAACAGCTGATTGAATGGTCTTGATCTTAATAACAAAGAAGTCCATGAGCTCCTTGCATTGGAGATGAAGGTAGAGGGAATGGGGAGAGTGGTTTAAGAAGATTTGCCACTTGCATGGTGAGTACGATTAAAGTAGAAAGATTGTTGGAGGTTATTCTTTGTTGGCAAAATCCACACTCAAATTTCCAACATCTACAGTAGCTCAAACTCCACAAATTCAAAATTATGTTAAATTGTCTAATTTTACGCAGTTTATAGAAGGAAAGAAGCAAAAATGTTGGTATAAGATATGGTGGTTTTAGTCAGAATTTCTTTCGGCATGCTGGGACGCAAGCTAAGTTACATTGGCTGAGATCCCATTCTTAACTCTTGATATTTGAGGAATTAAGCAAAGTAGTTTAGGTTTTTCTCCACGAAGGAAGGAAATTTGGGGATGACTAAATACAGTTATGCCACCGCTTATCTACCTCCACACCCTTGGGTTTGGAGTGAGGAGAGTTGTTTGCTTATGAGTGCCCTTGGTTGTACTTGGTGTGCCAACATAAAGTGTAGCTTTCTCCCCATCTCCTTGGTTTAAGAAGTATAATATGGTAACATCCGTTTTTGTTTACCAGGTGAAAAGTGAATTTTGGTTTGTCAAGACAGTTCCTGAGATTTTCCAGGAAATGCTGCAATCTGTCAGTATGATAGCAATTTTTTTGTGCGATAAACTTTTTTTTTTTTTTTTTTGCAGTATTTCTGCCAAAATGTGCTATTAACTAGATTTATACAGCTTACAGACTTCTGATTCAAAGAAATGTTTTTAAAATGCTGTGATGTTGTTAAAGACTGGGTAGATTTGCTTCTAGAGAGACCCATAAATATATTTAAGAACTATGAAACAACAATATGTGTTTGTATTCTTGCCATTTAAGTCTTATTGAAGAGCTTCCTTATTGTTCACTTGCACTAAGCTCCTTCAAAACAAATTCTTGGCCAAGGAAACTTGCATCCTAAAAACAAAACAATTTTATTTTGAGGCTTTCTACTTGTGCAATAAATATTCCTCCTTTTTATTATGGGAGTAAATTGAGGTTTGTTGTTCTAAACTGAACCTGTAAGTTTTTTTCAGTTGCTTTCATTTAAGTATTGGATACTATTGAAGTGACTGTGTAAAAGGCTTGTTTTTCATCGCATTTAGCAGAGTTATTAAAAGTGGCATTCGAGACAATGATTTACAATGATTTTGTCTTGCGTATTGAACTGTTAGTTTAAAAGTACATTTATTTAATTTCCCTTTTCAAAAATTGAGGTAGGTGGAGCGAGGAGGTTAATTTATGCTTTGATATATTCTTTACCCTCTTGTTACACATCTACAAACAGCCTCTCATTGCCGTCATCTGAAAATATTCATATATCTATACTGCCGACATCTTCGCCACCTCTTTTGACCCTTCTACTGTCTCCGCTTTGTCACACTGCATGTCCAACATCGAATACTTGAGCTGAAATTTCCTTCAACTAACTATTGGATAGACCAAAGTCACTGTCTTAGCTGAGGCTCACCTAGCCTACTTGCAATCTTGGTGTCATATTTGATGCTGAGATGAGCTTCCGACCACACAGCTGTTCCATTGCCATGACCGCCCACTTTACCTCTGTAACATCACCCAACTCTATCTTCAGTCTTGACTATTGCACCACGTTTCTTACTGACCTGTCTTTCACCTTCTGTAAATGTGATTTCATCTGAACCTCTGCTGCCCGTCTCCTAATTTGCAACATGTCACAATCACCCATCATCCCTATGCTCATTGACCTATAAGGACTGTGTCTGGCAATGCCTCAATTTCAAAATTATCACCTTTGTTTTCAAATCACTGCATAGCCCCATCGCTCCCCATCTCTAACCTCTTCTGCCCCTACAGCCTTCAAAGATCACTGCGCCTCTGATTCCTCCCTCTTATGGAACTCTGATTTTATTTGCTCACCATTGCCTTGAGCTGCCTAGACCTTAAAGTGTCTGAAATTCCTTCTCTAAAGCTCTCTAGCTCCACATATGCCTCTCCTCATTTAAGCCACTCCTTAAAACCTATCACTTCCTCATCCTAATGTGGATTGGTGTCAAATTTTGTTTGATAGTGCTCCTGTAAAGTATCTTGGGATGCTTTACTACATTAAAGGTGCTATATAACAACAGGTCATTATTCAGGGAGGCAAAGGCAAGGGCGTCTGCCCTCCTCCCCAGGAATAGATCTGGCTGGTCTGAAACCCCGAAGACCGCCACTTTTGCGCATGTCTCTGCCCTCACCCCCACCATTTTGGACATTGCCTCGAAGAATGCTGTCCAGTACTCCACAAGTCTGGGGCAACACCAGAACATGTGGGCGTGGTTGACTGGGCCTCCTTGGCACCATTCACATCTATCCTTCACCTCTGGGAAGAAACTACTCATATGAGTTCTTGTTAAGTGGGCTCTATGTACCACTTTTAGTTGCGTCAGGCTGAGCCTTGCGCACGTGGAGGTGGAGTTGACCCTATGCAGTGCTTCGCTCCAGAGTACCCACCCTATTTCAATCCCCAGGTCCTCCTCCCACTTCATTCTTGTTGCGTCCAGTACGGTGTCGGCCCCTTCTACCAGTCGGTCATACATGTCGCTACAGTTTCCTTTATCTAGTATGCTTGCGTCCAGTAACTCTTCCAGTAGTGTCTGTCGTGGTGGCTGTGCGTATGTCCTTGTCTCCTTTCGTAGGAAGTTTTTTAGTTGCAGGCACCTTAGCTTGTTCCCCCTGACGAACTGGAATTTCTCTGTCAGTTCGCCCAGTGTTGCGATCCGCCCGTGTATAGGTCCCTGATTGTCAGTGTCCCTCTCTTCTGTCCCATCCTTTTGAAGGTGGTGTCAGTCAGCGCTGGCGTGAACCTATGGTTGTTGCAGATGGAAGCTTTACCCGACGTTTTGGTCAGGCCAAATTGCTGCCGTAGTTGGTTCCAGGACTGGAGGGTGGCTATTACCACCGGGCTGCTGGAATGTTTTTTGGGTGGGGATGGGTGTGTCACCGTGGCGAGGGCTCGGAGGGAGGACCCCCTGTAGGAGGCCTCCTCCGCGCGCACCCATTCGGCTTCTGGCTCCTTGATCCATCCCCTTACACGCTCGGCCGTCGCCACCCAGTGGTAGAATTGTAGGTTTGGGAGGGCTAGACCCCCCCCCTGGATTTTGTTTTTTGTAAGACCTTCTTTGGGATCCTAGCATTTCCCCCCCCCCCCCCAATACGAACACCGTGATTAGTTTGTCTCGTGCTTTGAAAAAGGCCTTGGGGATGTATGTAGATCGGGATCGATCTGAATAGGAAGAGGTAAAACAGGTCATTATTGCTTGTATTGTCACTTTACATCCTCAATGTTTCAAAAATACGACAGTCATAATGGAGGTGGTGTTGAGTCCTAATCCGATTTCCCTAGCCCCAAGGACAGATGCTTATTTCTATAGTTTTTCTCTTTGTTTAGCAGCAGTAAGTAGCATTGAATTGTTCTTTGGTCAAAGTCTATTTTTGAATTCCACTTTTTACACTTGGGTAGGGGGGGGGGGGGAGCCTGAAATCAAAACTTCCCTCAGATTCTTCAAATGCTGTTTTTTAAGCACACTGCAAATTAGTAAATCCCAGCTAGTTATCTGATTTTGTGTTCTGCCCGTAGAGACTGCAATTAATTGCCTCAAAATATAATCGGTTCAGTGATTTCTCCGCCAGAATTTGAACAAGATTCAAGAAAATAGTGAAAACATGTAATGAATAAGCAAGTTGAGACATAGGCAGTGAAATGCCCTCTAATCTTCTAATGAGAAAGGAATGTTGTGAAATGTGCAGTTGACGTGAGAAGAGACTATTGCTTCACCCGCGCCCCCCCCCCCCCCCCCACACCCTTTTTAAAAATAAGCACTACTTTTTGATAAATTTCAAGTGTCAGGCCTGGGCATGTAAAAGCTGAATCAAATATAGAATATTAGAAAATAAAGTAAGCAAGCAATTTAATATATAAATATTTTTCTGCCTGTTAATGACTCATCAGCAGAAACTGTAATTTACAGGCAGCAGTTTGAAGGTGAGGTTTTATAACATATTGCCTGATGATAAACCCCTGTTACCAATCATTTTAAATGCAGCAATTTGATTTAATTGCTCAACCTTTACCTTTTCCTGTATTACTTTTAACAAGACTGCCTTGGATCCATTCTTGTTAGATAACAATCCGTACTACATTGTTAGGATCATGGCATAATACAGCACAGAAAGAGGCCATTTGGCCCATCATGCCTAATAATAATAATCACTTATTGTCACAAGTAGGCTTCAATGAAGTGACTGTGAAAAGCCCCTAGTCGCCATATTCCGGCGCCTGTTCGGCGAGGCCGGTATGGGAATTGAACCCTCGCTGCTGGCATTGTTCTGCATTGCAAGCCAGCTATTTAGCCCACTGTGCTAAACCAGCACCTATGCAAGCTCTTTGGAACAGCTGTACCTCCCCACCCCTCTATCTTTCTATGGTACTTTTGACAATCTTATACCCGTGCCCTCTGATTATTGACCCGCTTGTCAGTGAAAACAGTTTCCTTCAATTTACCCTTGCCAAAACCTTCATGATTTGGACCATCTTATACTAACCACCTCTGCCTTAAGTTGAACAATGCCAGCTTCTCTAATCTCTGGATATAACTGAAGGCCCTCACCTTGGTACTATTGTAATAAATCTCCTCTGCATCCTCTCCGAAAGCCTTCCTGAAGTGTGGTGACCAACATGGTCCACTATTCCAGCTGAGGTCCAATCAAAGATTTTTTTAAAGGATAACTTGCTTATTTTTGCATTCTCTACCTCAATTGTATAAAGCCCACGATCCTGAATGTTTTTTTTAATCCATTCTCATTGTTTTTAACCTTCTACCTTCAATGGTGTTTGCACCTCCAAGTCTATGCTCCCCATTAAAAATTGTACCATTTAGCTTATATTGCTTCTCCCAATTTTTCCAAATGTCATTTTCTATTTCTCTGCATTAAATTTAACCTGTAAAGTCTTCCCATTTCACATGTCCATGTCTTTCTGAAGCCCTGAAATCTGTTTCAATTCTTACTTTTAACTACATTTCCAAGTTTTCTGTCAGCAGCAGCCTTTGAAATTAGGCACTGTATATACCAATGGTTTTAATAACAATCCTGAGGAACATTGTATATTTCCCTCCAGTTTGAAAAATTCCCATTCAGCACTGCTCTCCGCTTTCCGCCTCTTATCCAATTTTGTATTGTTCCTTTAACCGCATGGACCTTAATTTTGATTACAAGTCTATCATGTGGTACTTTGCCGAATAGCTTTTGAATGTCGTGTATAAGTCACCCATATTATCCTTATCAACCCTCTGTTATTTCATCAAATAACTTAATCAAGTTAACAACTCTTTGTGTTTTAATTTGTCAGATGGTTGTTTTAGTGCTGTACCTGATATTTCAAAACTTTACCAAATGCAAATGCGCTTTTGACTTGGAATAGTGCAATGTAAATTAAAATTTGTGCCAAAGATTGAGTACTTATGAAATAACTGGAATAAAATATATGTACATTCTGAGCATAGGATTAGCCGCCATCCAATATTAAAGTGGATCAGAACTCAATTCATGTTCCCACCACTGTGCTGCCACAGTTTAAGTAAGTACTTGAATTAATCCATGCTTGTATGACCTAACTGTTGAACTTCTTTGACACTTTCGGTGCTAGCCTACCTGTTACGGTTATTCTTTAAAGTACATGTCATTCAAAACCCAGTGATCTGTGACCTGATCTGTACTAAGGTCCAAACTCGAGCTTTTTTTTGTTTCTCAGGAGAAACAACTTTAAGATTTTTGTTATTGCTTCCATAGCTAACCCTCTCCTTCCATAATCTCTTTGAGCCATACATCCTTTTTTTCCTCTACGATCAGTAGTTGCTTTATTAACACCTTGTCCCTGCTCTTGAATGCTGACCTCATAACACTCTTCACTTTACTACTTCCTTCCTTGTCTTCACAAGCTTCCTTAAGATCTTCCACTTCAACTTTGCTTTTAGTCTCCTCCTCATCCTCTTCCCTCTTTACCCATGGTTCCCCCATTTATTGTTAACATTGTTATCCACCATAATGTAAAACACCCTGATGTCTCTTAATGAGTGTTACAAAAATGTAAATTGTTGTTGACTTACTAGGGAACTTCTGCATTATTTAACGCATATCCTGTACGCACTAAACTTCTGATCTCACTTTTATATTGGAAAACAGGTGGGTCGATATGTCACAGTGGAATATCTCTTAGCCAGCTTTCTATAATGAAAAATAGTCTGACCATTTTGAACTGTTATTTAGCTGGTGAACAGCCAAAATGCTTTTTGGGAAATGTTTCTTTTTCCGCAGCTGAGATTTCAGGGGTTGGTTTAGCACAGGGCTAAATCGCTGGCTTTGAAAGCAGACCCAGGCAGGCCAGCAGCACGGTTCAGTTCTTGTACCAGGCTCCCCGAACGGGTGCCGGAATGTGGCGACTAGGGTTTTTTCACAGTAACTTCTTTTGAAGCCTACTTGTGACAATAAGTGAGTTTCATTTCATTTCATTTTTTCATTTTCATTTTCTTAAGGTCTAAAATCAGGTATTTTCGGACCATATATTTCAAATTTTGATGCATGTAATGGCTAAAGTTTTGTATCTAGCTGTAATGCTTATTCCATTTTAATTATACAACAATTACCAGAAACCGATGAGATACAGGCAGGTTTAACCACAAATCAAGAACACGTTTGCTTATGTAACCACAAAATGTTACATGGTGGATTTATTTGCGTAACATAAGTACTTCAGAAAATTATTCCTTTCCCTCAGAAAATTATTCCTTTCCCTAAACTGTTTACACACTTTGTTTCTAAATTTGACTAATACTTCAGATAATTTGAAATTTGATGTCCATGTCTACAGATTAGGTATGCATTGCAATAATTAATATTCTTACCATTGTGTTTGAATTGCCTCATGGCCTCATCCTTCCCTGTCTTTCGAAGTTTATCTGTCTTATAACAACCTTCCTGATATCCCTACTTTTGAGTTGGCATCGATTTTTACCAATTATGCCTCCGCAAAGCCTCTTTGGAAGGGCACTATATTGAATGTAAGTTGGAATAAATCTGTTTATATTTTGAGTAGTTTACTGTAATATTTGTTGAATTTGCATTGGAACTTTAAGAAGTTAAGAAAACGGGCATATGGCTATTTTATCGCTCTCTAGAATTATCGCTGTCTAGGATTTATGCGGCATTGGAAAAAACACATTTTACTGTCCATTCTTGGCTAATTTGAGACGCTGGAGTGGGCCTTCTCCTTAAAATGCTACAGGTTTTGTGATTATGATGCTTCTGCAAAGATGTTAAGTTAGGAATTCCAGGAAATTGACCTAATGATGAAAAAGGAACAACAGTGATGTCCAAGTTACAATGCAGTGCGATTCGGAGAGGAACATCATTTTTCTAGGATATTTCCTTGTGGTTATCCTCGTCAGTGTAGGGATTGAAAGGGAAGAAGGCTCAATGTTGCAACAGTACATCCTGTAGATCAGTGTTCTTCAAACTTTTTTCCCGGGGACCCATTTTTACCAACCGGCGAACCTTCGCGACCCATGCCGGCCGACCTGGGCAACCCACCATTTTCTCTTACCTTGTTTGCTGCTGATAAAAATGGAGGAAATGGTTTTGGGTCCCTTTGGCCCTCATACACGCTCCTCCAATGGAACCTGTTGGATGAAGGTGAAGCCTTCCGTTGTCGTAAAGTATGGAGTCTCCATCGCTCCAAAGTTCTGCATTTTTTTTCCTGTAAGATTTTCTCAAATAAACCCCCCCCCGAACTTCTTAAAAAAAATAAAATGAATAAAATAAATGAAAAAGATAAAAATTAAATGAATGAAATAAATAAAACCTCCCCGAACTTGTAAAACAAGAAGGTGCGACCGTTTAAAAAAAAAAAGCGGCCGCACTGCGCATGCATGCCCGATCATCGGCGCGCATGCACATAGTTGTGCGCATGTGCGCCGATGATCTAGCACGCATGCGCAGTGCGGCCACACTTTTTTGACATGTTCGTGGCCATTTTGAAGGCCGCTAGCAGCCGGCGTTATTATCAGACGTCTGCTGTGGCTGTTCCACGCAGATTTGCGCGATCGGGAGTGCCACGACGGACGGCTCCGCGACCCTCCCGACACCCGCCCGCGACCCGCCCCCGAGTTTGACAATGCCTGCTGTAGATTGTATATATGATAGCTCTATTGGCTGTCTAGAAATCAGTACCCTCCCACTGAAGTTTATCATCCCTTATGTCGACACCTGCTACCCTGCCCCCACCATTTCCAGTGTTAAAGCCTTTTTGAATTATGCAAGCATTAAAGATGTATTGAAAGCTTGACCAGAGCTGGTTAAATTTAGGAAACTATTAATGTCAGTTCACTTTTGGTCTCCAAAGTTTGTGAAGTTTGTCTCCATTTTGTTTCAGTATTCAAATGTAAGTGCTCGTCTTAGAAGTTCTATCTTTATTTTCCTGCAAAAATGTGAGACATACTTTCAGATTTTAATCTCCACAAAGTGCATATATCTCAAATTTTAAATGAACATGCAATGTCAGCTGCTCGTTTCTTTGGATTTTTTTATTTTTGAACTATATCCTTCATTTCTTGATGAAAGCAAAATTCTACAGATGCTGGAATCTGAGACAAAAGCAGAAAATGCTTGAGAATTTCAGCAAATCTGACAGCATCTGTGGAAAGAGAACAGGGCTAAAGTTTTGAGTGTAGATGATTCTTGGGCAATGACAAAGATGATGTCAGACCTGCTGAGACTGTCCAGCATTTTCTGTTTTTGTTCCTTCATTTCTTGCTCAGCTCTCACTTTCTGCACTATTTACCAGGGACAATAGAAGCATTAACATGGCTGTGTAAAGGCATTCCCGTAAGGTTGGTGCAGGTAAATCTTGTACATTTCAACAGCTCCCCCCCCTAAAAGTCATCAGGTTTCTAATTTTTGTACAATTGTGCATCTCAAAAAATCCAAGACACGGGGAATAAGAATATGTTTGCTTAAAGACAGGGACAGATGCTTATAATCTGACTTTTGATATTAAATAAACAGTCCAGATTGTGTTGATGGGCAGCACGGTAGCACATTGATTAGCCCAGTTGCTTCACAGCGCCAGGGTCCCAGGTTCGATTCCCGGCATGGGTCACTGTCTGTGCGGAGTCTGCACATTCTCCCCGTGTCTACGGGGGTTTCCTCCGGGTGCTCCGGCTTACTTCCACAGTCCAAAGATGTGCAGGTTAGGTAGATTGGCCATGCTAAATTGCCCTTTGTGTCCAAAAAGATTGGGTTAGGTGGGGTTACGTGAATGGGGTGGAGGTGTGGGGTTAGGGTGGAGGTGTGGGCTTGGGTAGGGTGCTCTTTCCATGGGCCGGTGCAGACTCGATGGGCCGAATGACCTCCTTCTGCACTGTAAATTCTATGATTCTATGATATTCATTACTGATGTACCAGTAAATCTTATGTGGCATTGTTCATTGATAGTTGAGGGCATGCAGCAGCTTCTGGTTCTCACTAAAGTTCTGCCACTGCCTAAATCTGAATGTTTTTTCCTAATAATAACCTTTATTAGTGCCACAAGTAGGTTTATATTAACACTGCAATGAAATTACTGTGAAAATCCCCTACACTGAGGGAGAATTCAGAATGTCCAATTCACCTAACCAGCATGTCTTTCGGGACTTGTGGGAGGAAACGGGAGCACCCGGAGGAAACCCACGCAGCCACGGGGCGAGCATACAAACTCCACACAGACAGTGACCCAAGCGGGAATCGAACCTGGCGCTGTAAAGTAACAGTGCTAACCATTGTGCTACCGTGCGGAAAAGAAGCAAATTTGCAGAAGTGGTCTTGCCTAACCGGCAATTTAAATGTCGTCCATATTTCCTGAGAGATGCCAATCTCAAAATACCTGTGATATTTAATTTTTTATGTAGAAAAATCCCTATCCTCCCACCCTTCCACTTGCAACTCACTTTTACTGTGTGGCTCTGCTGTAATACTCAATACCACAGTGTGCTATGGATGTTGCAAAGGATTCCATGATGTAACTCACATGCAGACCTGTTTGTCATCACGAGCTGGACCATCCTGCTCCATTAGACGGAACACCGCAGACTCCAAGTCTAAGGAACCAGAGAGGGAACTGAGCATGAAAAAAAAAGAAACATTCTTAACATAGCATTATCATAACTTTTTTTTGCCTTCGTGTACAAAGTTCATGTAAAATACCATTTAGCTTTTACAACATGAAAAGGAGCAGAATTTTAAGAAAAACAAAATGTTTCTTGATCTTATTTTGCTGCCATTTAAATCATTACACTGTAATAAGATTCATCATCCAAGGGAAAAAGATGAACTGTATTGATTCAAAAATTTGTATACTATGCATAAGCATTTTTAATGTCTAGCTCTGTGTCAATCACTAATGCATTAATATTTGCTTTGAATTTTAAAAGCGGAATGTATTCTTAACCCTGAAACAGGCATACTGATGTGTTGCGAAGGTCATGGCTAATTATACACATGCCATTGGACCAAGCAGTAAAATGGCTCCATAATGAGTTCATCAAAGATGGTGATGTCAACACAAAATAAATAGCTGTACCTGTTTCCGATCGGCAATCCTCCAAAGAAGCACCTCGCCTGGATTCCCCAGTTCAAGCATGAGCCTCACTGCGCTCTTGCTTAGTGACTCCACATCAGAAAGCATCCTTGTTTTCTGATAAGCCTCAAAACTTCTTCCAGGCTGACCTCAGCTGCCTTTTTATGAGAAATCACACAGTAAAAAAAATAAACCTCCCTGCAATCTACCTCATAGCAGTAGGGCATAGAGGTCTAAATTAATTAATTTTACCGTAAAAACATCTCTGATTCTGGGACTCTCAAGAATAATTTATGGGGTGAACTGCAAGCTTGCCAGACTCACTGGCTCTATTAGAAAGCTAAGAGAGGACCACCATTAACTCCACCCCCTTTCCTTTTAATAAACATGGAATTGTAATTTATCCGAGGAGTGTTTACCGGTTTCTTAAAAACAGCTTTTCCCATTTATCTGGAATTTAAAAAGTAAATTCCCAAAACTAAAATTTATACTCCTAATACAAAATTATCTTAAAATTAAAGATCCATAATAGAAGTCACAACACAGGAGTCATAGAGCAGAGAGTGCTCCCACAACCAGTGGATCAATTTGAAGCTCTACAATCCTGCCAAATCCAGTCTTGAATGTTGTTGGATAATTAACTGGAGGAGGAGGCTGCACAAACATCCCCACCCTGGATGATGAGTGAGCACGGAGCATCAATGAAAAAGACACTACTGAAGCGTTTGCAACCGTGTTCAGCCTGAAATTGCCGAGTGGATTATCCATCTCGGCCTGATGTCCTAGTTTTCAGTTAATTCAATTCACCCCACGTGATATCGAAAAATGGCTGAAGGCACTGGGTCTTGACGTTTTGTGCTTCTGAACTAGCTGCACCGCAAACCAAACTGCCCTAGTGTGGTTATGATACTGGCACCTACCCAAAAATGTGGAAAATTGCCCGGGTGCGTCGTCCGCACAAAAAGCAGGACAAATTCGACCTGGCCAATTACTGCCCCATCATTCTACTCTCAATCATCAGCATGATGGAAGGTATTGTTAATAGTGTGGTAAAGCAGCACTTAACACAGCTATGACCTGTTCACCGGTGCTTTGTTTTTCATGCTCATTCAGGGTCACTCAGCTCCTGACCTCATTGCAGCCTTGGTCCAAGCATGGAGAATGGTACTGAACTCGAGGTCAGGTGAGAGTGACTGCCATTGACAACAAGGTAGCAGTTGACTGAGTATAACATTCAGGAGCCTTAGCAAAATTGAGGTCAGTGGGACCTCTCTACTGATTACAGTCATACTCGGCACAAAAGATATTGTGGTTGTTGGTGGGCAATCATCTCCGTCTCATCGTTGCAGGAACCTTTTAGGGCATTATCCTAGGCGTGACCATCATTGTTGTCATATAGGAAACAGTAGAGGAATATTAGCACTCAATTACCAACTGATCATTATAGTGCGAAAATGTTCAGAATTTTGAAGTTCTTGCGATCTCATGATTTCTATCTATTGAACCGTAGCTGCAAGTTTAGTCCTTTTCACAAATGGTGAACCAGTTATATTGACGGGTTCATCCATGAATGGTTTACTAGACCAGACTGACCCTGACATGTATTTGGTAACGATTACAAAAAGGTTGTCGAAACAAGTTGTGAAAGTTAATCTTCTTTAATATATAAAAATAACGAAGTTTAAAAAAACAGTTTGGACTCAAAAACGGGAGCAGCTAGTTCAACATTGAAATAAAAGTAACAGGAAAGATTCCGAAATAACGGCAATTAAATACGAATATACACAGGTAACAACAACAGTGATGTCACAGTACTTCCTGATGATATCAGCAATGGATCTAAATAAGAAGATGCATAATAATAACACAAACACCTCTTCCCGCCCCCTCCCCCCCCGAATCTCCTTTAAAGACAAATACAATGAAACTAATGCCTTAATTATATGTCAGTCTTCAGAAGCTTTGCGACTACACTGTGATCTGTGCAGTTACTGGTGATTCAGTCAACTCCTCCACTTTGCCTTTCATGGTGTCGGGCACTGTCTTTGGTTAGTACACTGTCCTCGGGGCTGGTTTAGCACACTGGGCTAAACAACTGGCTTGTAATGCAGAACAATGCCAGCAGCGCGGGTTCAATTCCCGTACCGGCCTCCCCGAACAGTCGCTGGAATGTGGAGACTCTGGGCTTTTCGCAGTAACTTCATTGAAGCCTACTTGTGACAATAAGCGATTTATTATTATTATTAAAAAGGGAGTGGTCTGAGTATCTATGAACAATTTAACTGTAGTGCCCCGCATGTACCCTGTTCATCTTTGAAAACCTCAGGATATTTCTAAATGACATCCTCTGTCACTTTTGAGTGTTTTATCTCGCCCCAGTTCAACTGAATTTTCCTGAGCCACTCTCGCCCGACTAGACTAGGCCCATGCCCTTCTACTACCAGGAGCCGTGCTCTTGCTTTTTGGCTGTTGTATGCAAAATGTCCACATCTAATGCTGCAAGCAATTGTACTTGCTGGTGTACGTCCGAAGGTTGATTCCTGCCTGCATAAGGGCTGGTGCTTGCTTAGAGCCCCAAATCCTTCTGAAGGTCTCTTCGCTGATTACCGATGCAGAGTTTCCTGTGTCCACCTCCATCTTGATTCCCCTCACTTATATGAAACGTGTCATAGTGATGCTCCTCTGTCTGTTCTGAGCTTCCCAAGTGATGCACTGTCAACTGAGGCTTCCTTGCATTTAAAGTTCCCTGCTCAGCCTTCGACTTTCTCTTAACACCCCAACACTCTTGCTAACTGTACCTTTTTGTTGCACTGGTGACGAAGTGCCCATAAACTTGCAATGATTCACATATTGTGACCCCTCTACACCTAAAACACTCCACTGTCTTCACCTTTTTACTTCCAGCTTATTTTTCTACTTGGTGCAGTGCACCTGCCTGCGTGCTGCCATTGGCCTTCTGAATATTGTTTGCATTATTGGTAGCCATTTCCATGTCCTGAGAAATTTCTAGAGCTTACTTTTAAGAAAGTGTGACTTCTCTCAGTAAACGCTGCTGAATGCTGCCCTTGTTAATGCCACAAACTAGTATGTCCCGAAGCTCGTCTTCCAAAACTGCCCCAAATTTGCAATGTTCAAAGAGCTGGCACATTCAGCAACATAATTAGCTACAGACTGTCCCAGCTTCCGAAAATGACTATGGAATTTGAAATGTTGTACAATTACTGAGGGCTTAGGATTGTGGTGATTCTGAACAAGTATAACTAAATCCGCAAATGAAATGTCCGCTGGTTACTGTGGTGTAGCTCAATTTCTCACTAGCTTATAAGTCTTCGCCCTACACACACTTGGGAGAATTGAGCACTCGTCTGAGATCCCATTTGCCAAGAAAAAGTGTTTCAGTCTTTCCACATATCCCTCTGATTCTCATTCTCTTCCACAACTCACTGTACCAAATATAGCCATGGTACTGCTAACTTGTCTTCCATTGGTAAACTTAGCAAAACGATGTGTTGAGTGTGCGGAAACTCAAATTTTTATTTTTATCACCAAAAAGATGTGGTAACTTGACCACAGAAAGATAGTCAAAACGATGTGGTTAAAGTTGATCATCTTTAATATATAAAAACAACAAAGTTTAGAATATATAATTGACTCAAAAATGGGAGCAGCTAGTTAAACTTCGAATTAAAATAACAAAAAAGAATCAACTAACGGCAGTTAAATACGAATATACACAGTTTTCAAAAAATATATATTTTATTAAAGTTTTCAAAAACAATTTTTTCCCTTACAAATCAAAGAAATAAAAATGCAAGTAACAAGATAACTGCAATATAACATTGTGTAACTAACATGGTAAACTAACCAAATAACACACTAAAATAATACTCCCCCCCCCCCCCCCCCCCGCCCCCTCTCCCCCTCCAAAAACCCAAACAATTTACCCCCCCCCTCCCCCTGGGTTGCTGCTGCTGGTCATCTATCTTCCCAATAATGTTCCGCTAGGTAGTCGAGGAACGGCTGCCCGGTACCGCCTGGTGAACCCTTGAGCCGATCCTCTCAGCGCAAACTTCATCTGCTCCAGTTTTATGAATCCTGCCATATCGTTTATCCATGCCTCCAGTCCGGGGGGTTTCGCTTCCTTCCACATGAGTAAATTCCTACGCCGGGCTACTAGGGACGCAAAGGCCACGACATCGGCCTCTTTTGCCTCCTGCACTCCCGGCTCATCCGCAACTCCAAATAAAGCTAACCCCCAGCCTGGTTTGACCCGGACCTTCACCACCTTCGAGATCACTCCCGTCACTCCCCTCCAATACCCCTCCAATGCCGGACACAGCCAAAACATATGTGTGTGGTTCGCCGGGCTTCCCCCGCACCTCCCACACTTGTCCTCCACTCCAAAGAACCTGCTCAACCTTGCTCCCGTTATGTGTGCTCTATGCAGCACCTTAAATTGGATCAGGCTAAGCCTGGCACACGAGGAAGAGGAATTTACCCTGCTTAGGGCATCAGCCCACAAACCCTCCTCAATCTCCTCCCCGAGCTCCTCTTCCCATTTTCCCTTCAGTTCGCCCACCAACTCCTCCCCCTCTTCTCTCATCTCCCGGTATATCTCTGACACTTTGCCCTCCCCGACCCACACCCCCGAAAGCACCCTGTCCTGGATCCCTCGAATATACACAGTTAACAACCACTCATGATGTCACAGCATTAGTGGCGACATCAATGGATTTAAATAAGATGATGCATAATAACACTCTTAACAAAGGTAGTTTTACATTTGTATTGGTAAACATAAATAAGGTATAGATAACTAATTTCATATTTCTCTGTCTGGAACGGTAAAACCTATAGTCCTTTCATGCTGGACAAAGGAGTTTGTATTTGTGGAGTTTGGTTACGTTCCAGCTATGTTTCTATTGTGGTTAGAGAGGGCTACGGCGTGAAGAATAATTAAAAGCCATAAGCATGTTGGTGTTGCTTAGCAATTGGGCTTTGTAAGGTAGAGAACCTTTCGTGTTTAAGTTCAGCTAATTTGATGGGCGATGGATGGTGATGGGTAGTGAGAGGGAAGGCAATTCTCAAACTCTGCTAGAAATAGTTGGTTTTGAAGACTGGAGAGGGAATACCTCAGTTTTGTGAGAAGAAAAGCCAGACCATGGAGTGATGGTTAAGAAAACAATTTCAAAGACCTGAAGAACAGCTAGTTAAGGAAATTAGAGAAATGAAGAAAGTTTCCAAGACATCTGTTCAGTCAAGACAGACAGAGCCGAGACAAAGGCTGAGACACCAGAAAGATAAGAAGTGAGATTTTTCTACATCCTGTGAAATGTGAGTTGAAATAACTATGAAGTAGGTGGCTGGCTCTCGGAGTATATATGAAAGCAAAGAACAATACAGCACAGGAACAGGCCCTTCGGCCCTCCATGCCTGTACCGGTCGTGATCCCAACCTTTGCCAAAACCCTCAGCACTTCCTTGTGCCGTATCCCTCTATACCCATCCTATCCATGCGTTTGTCAAGATGCCTTTTGAACACCATTAATGTATCTGCTTCCACAACCTCCCCTGGCAATGCGTTTCAGGCACTCCACACCTGTGTTTAAAAAAAAGCCAGCCTTGCACATCTCCTCTAAACCTTTCCCCACGGACCTTAAACCTATGCCCCCTGGTGACTGACCTCTCCACCCTGGGAAAGAGTGCCTACCCATCCACTCTATCCATGCCCCTCATACTCTTGTAGATCTCAATCAGGTCACACCTCAACCTCCGTCTTTCTAATGAAAACAGTCCGAGTCTATTCAGCCTCTCCACATAGCTAACACCCTCCAGACAAGGCAACATCCTGGTAAACCTCCTCTCCTCCTCTGCACCCTCTCCAAAGCCTCCATATCCTTCTGGTAGTGTGGTGACCAGAATTGTGCGCAATATTCCAAGTGCGGCCGTACCAAGGTTCTGTACAACTGTAGTATGACCTGCCAGTTTTTATACTCGATACCCCGTCCAATGAAGGAAAGCATTCCGTATGCTTTCTTGAAGCAGTTCAGGCATAGGAAACCAAAAAAGGGGTGGTGTAAAATCCTGGGCTGTATTTGCTGTTAAAAGTTAACTGGAAGCTTGGGTTAAAAGAATCATTTATAAAAACCTGGTCTGTTAGGCGGCACGGTGGTTAATACTGCTGCCTCACAGCACCAGGGACCTGGGTTCAATTCCAGCCTTAGTTGACTGTGTGGAGTTTGCACATTCTCCCGGTGTCTGGGTGGGTTTCCTCTGGGTGCTCAGGTTTCCTTCCTCTGTGTAGGTTAGGTGGATTGGCCATGCTCAAATTGCCTCATAGGGTCCAAGATGTGCAGGTTACCTGGGGTTGCGGGGATAGGGTGAGGGAGTGAGCCTGGGTAGGCATTTTCGGAGGGTCAGTGTAGAGTCAACGGGCCCAATACCCTCCTTCTGCACTTGCAGGGATTCTATAAATTTCGGAATGCAAACTGCAAAGAGAAAGCTTTATTATGAGAGAAGATTTTAAAGCGTGTTTTTGAGTCTGGTGTTTGGAAACATTCATCATCTGGGGGATTCTGAGGAATTCTGAGGAACAATCCAGAGACACTAACTTGGGTTCAGCGTGGAGTGCATGTATTTGACCCTAGTAATCTTGTATCCTTAAAAGGGACTTTGTGTTATTGAGTCCATTGTAGATTAAGATGTACTTTGTCGGGAGACGCGGTGGCACAGTGGTTAGCACTGATGTCTCATGGCACTGAGGACCAGGGTTCAATCCAAGCCCCGGTCACTTTCTGTGTGGAGTTTGCACATTCTCTCCATGTCTGCATGGGGCTCACCCCCACAACCCAAAAGATGTGCAGGGTAAGTGGATTGGCCACACTAAATTGCCCCTTAATTGGAAAAAAATGATGTACTTTGTAATCCGTGTAAATCCTAAAACCTGTGTGTAATTGTTCAACTCGGGGAGTAAAGGCATACCGTATCATAATCCAATTTTTTCATGCTTAATGAATTTTGTTTCTTCTGAAAACTATTTTGTGGTCCTGTGACACATTTCCTCCACATGTTGTTTAAAAAGAAAAAAAAAGTTTTAATCTTTTGAGCCAGGGTTCCATTCTTGGATCTTCCTGTACAGTTATAGCATCAACTGGGATCATAACTCATTGAACAACAAACATTCCTTTTTAAAGGGACATTGGTCTTTTGGGTCATTAACATACCATTTTCAGTGTAGTTTAATTCCTTATTACATACCAATGTGTCATTTAGTTGTCATATGGTAAACCGATTGGTTATATATATTTGTCTTTGGAAAGGAGTGTCCCATGGTGTTAGGAAACAAACTTTATTGCCCTACAATATTTGGTTACTGTTTAGTTCTGCCCCAGCTTGGAAAACAAAGTCCAAAGAAGGACGTGGCTAAAAGCAGTAAATGAAATAAAGTAAAATCGCTTCTCGTCACAAGTAGGCTTCAAATGAAGTTACTGTGAAAAGCTCCTAGTCGCCACATTCCGGCGCCTGTTCGGGGAGGCTGGTATGGGAATTGAACCGTGCTGCTGGCCGGCCTTAGTCTGCTTTCAAAGCCAGCGATTTAGCCCTGTGCTAAACTAGCCCCATAAACATGGCACCAAAACCATGTACTTTTGTGATTAACCCTTAAATTGTTAGTCCAGGTAAGTGATTGTTTTTCAAATGATTGTGTAGCTTACCCCAACTACTTCACTAAAAGCCTTTTTGTTATAGTAAAACAAATACATTTCCTCATGGGGAAAGGTATAACAAAGAAACCCAGAACACCCTGGATCACAGAGGAATTAGAGAATAAGATGAAGCAGAAAAGGGTGCTTATTATGAAATTAAAGTTGCCATAATCACCAAGGACCATCGGCTGTGTTCTCCTTTTTTTTGAGAGAACTGACGGGTGATGATTTAACCTGAGGGACACCACATCTTGGGCAAGGATGAGAAGGAAGGACTTTCTAGGATAACCTCAGCTGGTTCAAGAATTGAACCCATGCTGTTGCCATTGCTCCACATCACAAACCAGCCATCCAGCTAACTGAGCTAACCGACCCCCATCTTATTAACTCACCGACATCTTATTGTAGGTGTCAGGTACATAATCAAATTGAAAATCAGTCTCCACGGGCAGCTCGGTGGCGCAGCGGTAGCACTGCTACCTTACGGCGCCGAGGTCCCAGTTTCGATCCGGGCTCTGGGTCACTATCCATGTTGAGTTTGCACATTGTGTTTGCGAGGGTTTCGCTCCCACAACCCAAAGATATTTGCAGGGTAGGTGGATTGGCCACACTAAATTGCCCCTTAATTGGAAAAAATGACTTGGGTACTCTAAATTTATGCAAAAAAAAGAAAATCAGTCTCCATATTGAAGGTTCAGGGGTGAAATGAGAAAACAGCTAAGAAAACCGTAGAGAGAATGAGATGAGACTGGCAGCTAACAACAAATCCAAAAGTTTTCTATAGGTATATAAATAGTGAAAGGGTGGTAAAAGGAGAAGTGGGGTTGATTATGGACCTAAAAGGGGTTTTACGAATGGAGACAGGAGACATACCTGAGGTATTAACTGAGTACTTTGCACCTGTATTTATTATGAAAAAGATGTTGCCTAAATCATGGTGAAAGGAAGTAGTTGAGATACTTGATTGAGTTAAAAATAATGTAGAGGAGGCATTTGTTAGGCTGGCTGTACGCAAAGTTGATAAGTCACCAGAAACCAATGTGATGCAAAAATTTTGGCCATGTTTTTTCCAATCCTCCTTCAATACAGGATGGTGCTGGAGCACTGGAGAATTGCAGATAGTACTCCCTTGTTTGCAGAGTGCCAGTAAGTTTAACCTTGATGGTGGAGAAGCTTTTAAATAGAAAGGATAATACGAGATAAATGTTATAGTCATGGGCAAGTGCGGCTACTTGAGGAAAGCTAAGATTTGGCTTTGTTAAGCGCAAATAATAAAGTCGGCTGAATGACATGAGACAAAGTAGTGGTGAACAGCTTTCAGACTGGAGAAATATCTATAGTGGCGTTCCCCAGGTATCGTTGTCGGGACCCTTGCTCTTGATATATATTAATAACCTAGACTTCGAGCTTGTTTTCGGTGCCAGACCCAGGTCTGCGATTCGAGGATACCTACAACTGAGAATTCAAGTTGAACCGTGGCAGCACGGTAGCACAGCGCTTGGCACTGTTGTTTTGTAGCGCCGGGGTCCCAGGTTTGATTCCCGCTTGCGTCACTGTGCAGAGTCTGCACGTTCTCCCCGTATGTGCATGCATTTCCTCCTGGTGCTCCGGTTTCCTAACACAAGTCCCGAAAGACTTGCTGGTTAAGTGAATTGGACATTCTGATTTCTCCCTCTGTGTACCGAATAGGCACCGGAATGTGGCGATTAGGGGCTTTTCACAGTAACTTCATTGCAGTGTTAATGTAAGCCTACTTGTGACTATAAAGAAGATTATTACTATAATTAGAGTCAATGCATGGGGAGTTCTCTTTGTTGACCGGAGTGTGTGGAGAGAAGCAGTCGGGAAGGGTGTGGAAAAAGCAGAAGGCAAAGCAATGACCAGATTGTGGAAAATAAAGCTCACTATGACTCCCAAGCTACCAGTCTTTTTAAGTCTCCACTTTGCTCTCATGCTTGTGTTTAAGTCTCCACCTTGCTCATGTGACCATAGTGCGTCGGATCTCGAACAACGATGAATCAGAGTACAGGAGGGAGATAGAGAACCTAGTGCCGTGGTGTAGCGACAACAATCTCCCTCAATGTCAGCAAAACTAAAGAGCTAATCATTGACTTCAGGTAGCAAGTATCATATACACCCCTGTCTTCATCAATGGTGCCGAGGTGAAGATGGTTGACAGCTTCAAATTCCTAGCTGTGCGCATCACCAATAATCAGTCCTGCTCCACCCACGTCGACGCGACGACCAAGAAAGCAGAACAGTGCCCATACTTTCCCAGGAAACTAAGGAAATTTGGCATTTCCACATTGATTCTTGCCAATTTTTACATATGCACTATAGAAAGCATCCCATCTCTTACATCACAGCCTGGCATGACAACTGCTCGGCCAAGGCCATAAGAAACTATAGAGATTTGTGAACACGGCCCAGTCAATCACACAAACCCACCTCCCATCCATTGATTCTGTCTGCACCTCCTGCTGCCTTGGAGAAAGCAGGCAGTATAATCAAAGACCCCTCCCACCTGTGTTATCCTCTCTTCCAACTTCTTCCATCGGGCAGGAGATACAAAAGTCTGAGAACATGCACTAACAAGTTCAAAAACGGCTTCTTTCCCGCTGTTAGCAGACTCCTGAATGACTCTCTTATGGACTGAACTGATCTGTTCACAAGTCTTCTCCACTGAATACTACTACACTCCATATGCTCACCCGTGCCTGTGCCTATGGATTTACATTGTGTATTTATGCATGTCCTAGGTTTATTTTTCATGTATAGAACGATCTGTCTGGACTGTACGCAGAACAATACTTTTCACTGTATCTAGGTACACGTGACAAATCAAATTCAATAACTCGCTGCCCTCTGCCAATGTTCCTATGTCAGCTCTAGGAGCAACACTTTCATCTTTTGATTAGGCACTTTACAGCCTTCTGGACTCCGACATCGAGTAAGAATTCTAAACCATAATTTCTGCCCCATTTTATTTCCTTTCCCTTGTGTGCGAGAGCTTTCTCGTATTTTTGCTTTAAGACCACAGTACACTAGCTCTCAGCAAATTATTTATTTTCTTGCCCGATCACCACTTCATTTAGCTCTGCACGCCTAACACTAGCCATTTAATTTGTCCTGTCTTCCACCCTGTCACAGACCTTCCTGTTTGTTCCTTCTCCACCTTCCCATATTTGAACTGCTTAAAATCAATCAATTTTCTAACATTTTCCAGTTCTGATGATAAACTCATCAACTTGAAAGGTTAACTCTGTTTCTCTCTTGACCAATGCTGCCAGACTTGGCCAAGTCCATAGAATCAACAGTGCAGAAGGAAGCCATTCGACCCATCGAGTCTGCACTGGCTCTTGGAAAGAGCACCCCACTTAAGCCCACCCTTTCCACGTAACCCCACCTCATCTAAGGGCAATTTAGCATGGCCAATCCACCTAACCTGCACATCTTTGGACTGTGGGAGGAAACCGGAGAACCCGGAGGAAACCCACGCAGGCACGGGGAGAATGTGCAGACTCCGCACAGACAGTGACCCAAGCCGGGAATTGAACCTGGGACCCTGGAGCTGTGAAACAACTGTGCTAATCACCATGCTACCGTGCCGTAGTCTTTCCAACATTTTCTAGCTTTACTCAAACGTTTAACCTCAGTTAATCGGCAATTACAACTCACTTTTTAGTGAGTTTGCTATCTTTGCCCATCAAGGGGGAGTCGCAACTCTACAAAGAATAAAACTGGTGGTATTATCTGATAAATTTAGCTGATTGTACAAAAGTAGAACTAAAATAAGCATGAAATAATACATATGAACAAATATTGGAGGCAGCAGGATGCGATTGTCATGTTGCTGTTCTGTTGTGGGGTGGGTGTGGGGGAGAATGGAGGTCAGGCTGTTTCTCCATAGTGAAGGCTGAGGAATTTGTAGGCTATAATCTATTGCTTCTGGTGAGCTAATGTAGGTCAGTATACCCTAAAAACAAAATGAAGAAAAAGACACTAAGCAAATTAATTCACATTTTAATAGCTCAAAAAATGTGCAGTATTTGAAACAATGGAAGGAGGAATATGTGGTAGTGTTTAGTGTTTTTTTTAAACAAGGCGCTTGATTTTAGGCGCCTTGTCTTGCAGTAGTCAGCCAGCTTTGTAATATCATTTGTTTTATGCGCCTTCCAGCTCGGGGAAAGTCTGAGCCTGGATGCCACGGGAACAAACATTGTTTAAAAAATTTAAATCATTTAAAAGTAAAGTGTACAATGATTTTATGAAACTTGTAAATATAGCAGAATGTAAATCAAATATTGGATGTCAGGAGGAACAATACAATAGGCTCTGCATTATTGCTAAGACCACCTGTTAAAATGGATTAATAGCTTGTTTTTATTTAGTAAAAATTAATTGCACTTTCAAGGCATCTCTAAAGAACTATACACTATCTTGTAAAACAACGAGTAGCTGGCAGTCAGCTTAGGGCAATGATTCAGACTTCAATTTGTTAAAATTCTTCAACTGCTCCAGCTGTGCACTTAAGATTTAGGATATTATTAAAACCACCCAATTGAAATAATACTTTGTAACTCTCTATAAGTCATGCAAAGTCCTGTCATTATGCTACACATGTAGATTAAAACTCATTATTTTCTTATTAGATTGTTTATATATTTAGCGACAACTGTTGGGACAGCAACTTTTGTCCTGGACTACTTTATATGGGGGAAAAATACAGATCTCGTAACGACACCTAAATATTGATCACTGTTAGTGTACTGTTTCTTTAATCAATTTTAAAAGCAAAATCAGACTTGATATGAACTATAATAATAAGAGTTCTAATTAATTAAAGGAATGTTTCCTAAACTATTTTAATCCGGTTTGCACCAGCTTGAAATATATTGGACTTAGTTATTTAGTTTGTAAGTCACAGAGCCGTAAGTGGCTAGATGGAGTTCTTTAAGTCCACCTTCAAGTTTAGCCAGTGGACACACCTCAACAGTGTGAGTAATTATTTGGACTGCACCACAGCTGCAGTCTGGATAGTTTTGGTGACATCACTGATGTTAGGTGATTGCACAGAGCCTTAGCAGGTAGAGAAACTGCTTAAAAGGAGCCACTGTTGCCATGGGAGATCAAAGCAGTGGGGTCACCATTGAGACAGTGATTTCTGTTGGATATTTTCTCCTACCAATCCTCAGCTGTTACTCCTCAATGTGGGTGTTTAACCGTATGGGTGGCAGTGGGTGGGGTGAGTGGTGACGGTGCAGGGTAAACGTTCCTCCGGTCTGGGACCCAGGGGAGGCGAGTTGGTTGTAAAGTACCTCTGATGATGTGCATTGTTAAATTAGTGTAGACAGATTGGTGCCACACTGGGACACTGTATTCTACAGTTGGGTATGCGATGGCAAAAGCAGAGGTCCTGAGGGTCTTGGCCTCTGATCCCCATGAGGTACCAGTCAGTTTGCTGAGGAGTTATTGTGGGTTGTAATTTTAACTGCAGTCATGATGAGGTGCTCTCTGTACAGGGTGACGCCTAGATAAACAGGGTTGCTTCAGCCTCTGATCATCCAGGGTGTTGTTCAGTTCCCTCTTATGTTGGCATTGTGAAGATGCTTGATTTTAGGCGCCTTGTCTTGAGGTAGTCGGCCTTGCGGTAGTCGGCCAGCTTTGTAATATCATTGTTTTATGTGCCTTCCAGCTCAGGGAAAGTCTGAGCCTGGATGCCACAGTAGATGTCATCTGCCATCTTCCAGAGCCGGGTTGGGGTAGGCCATTAGCGTACAAGTTGAACAAACAAAGAACAAAGAACAAAGAAATGTACAGCACAGGAACAGGCCCTTCGGCCCTCCAAGCCCGTGCCGACCATACTGCCCGACTAAACTACAATCTTCTACACTTCCTGGGTCCGTATCCTTCTATTCCCATCCTATTCATATATTTGTCAAGATGCCCCTTAAATGTCCCTATCGTCCCTGCCTCCACTACCTCCTCCGGTAGTGAGTTCCAGGCACCCACTACCCTCTGCGTAAAAAACTTGCCTCGTACATCTACTCTAAACTTTGCCCCTCTCACCTTAAACCTATGCCCCCTAGTAATTGACCCCTCTACCCTGGGGAAAAGCCTCTGACTATCCACTCTGTCTATGCCCCTCATAATTTTGTATACCTCTATCAGGTCGCCCCTCAACCTCCTTCGTTCCAGTGAGAACAAACCGAGTTTATTCAATCGCTCCTCATAGCTTATGCCCTCCATACCAGGCAACATTCTGGTAAATCTCTTCTGCACCCTCTCTAAAGCCTCCACATCCTTCTGGTAGTGTGGCGACCAGAATTGAACACTATACTCCAAGTGTGGCCTAACTAAGGTTCTATACAGCTGCAACATGACTTGCCAATTCTTATACTCAATGCCCCGGCCAATGAAGGCAAGCATGCCGTATGCCTTCTTGACTACCTTCTCCACCTGTGTAGCCCCTTTCAGTGATCTGTGGACCTGTACTCCTAGATCTCTTTGACTTTCAATACTCTTGAGGGTTCTACCATTCACTGTATATTCCCTACCTGCATTAGCCCTTCCAAAATGCATTACCTCACATTTGTCCAGGTTAAACTCCATCTGCCATCTCTCCGCCCAAGTCTCCAGACAATCTAAATCCTGCTGTATCCTCAGACAGTCCTCATCGCTATCCGCAATTCCACCAACCTTTGTGTCGTCTGCAAACTTACTAATCAGACCAGTTACATTTTCCTCCAAATCATTTATATATACTACAAAGAGCAAAGGTCCCAGCACTGATCCCTGTGGAACACCACTGGTCACAGCCCTCCAATTAGAAAAGCATCCCTCCATTGCTACCCTCTGCCTTCTATGGCCTAGCCAGTTCTGTATCCACCTTGCCAGTTCACCCCTGATCCCGTGTGACTTCACCTTTTGTACTAGTCTACCATGAGGGACCTTGTCAAAGGCCTTACTGAAGTCCATATAGACAACATCTACTGCCCTACCTGCATCAATCATCTTAGTGACCTCCTCGAAAAACTCTATCAAGTTAGTGAGACACGACCTCCCCTTCACAAAACCGTGCTGCCTCTCACTAATACGTCCATTTGCTTCCAAATGGGAGTAGATCCTGTCTCGAAGAATTCTCTCCAGTAATTTCCCTACCACTGAAGTAAGGCTCACCGGCCTGTAGTTCCCGGGATTATCCCTGCCACCCTTCTTAAACAGAGGAACAACATTGGCTATTCTCCAGTCCTCCGGGACATCCCCTGAAGACAGCGAGGATCCAAAGATTTCTGTCAAGGCCTCAGCAATTTCCTCTCCAGCCTCCTTCAGTATTCTGGGGTAGATCCCATCCGGCCCTGGGGACTTATCTACCTTAATATTTTTTAAGACACCCAACACCTCGTCTTTTTGGATCACAATGTGACCCAGGCTATCTACACCCCCTTCTCCAGACTCAACATCTACCAATTCCTTCTCTTTGGTGAATACTGATGCAAAGTATTCATTTAGTACCTCGCCCATTTCCTCTGGCTCCACACATAGATTCCCTTGCCTATCCTTCAGTGGGCCAACCCTTTCCCTGGCTACCCTCTTACTTTTTATGTAAGTGTAAAAAGCCTTGGGATTTTCCTTAACCCTATTTGCCAATGCCTTTTCATGACCCCTTCTAGCCCTCCTGACTCCTTGCTTAAGTTCCTTCCTACTTTCCTTATATGCCACACAGGCTTCGTCTGTTCCCAGCCTTTTAGCCCTGACAAATGCCTCCTTTTTCTTTTTGACGAGGCCTACAATATCACTCGTCATCCAAGGTTCCCGAAAATTGCCGTATTTATCTTTCTTCCTCACAGGAACATGCCTGTCCTGTATTCCTTTCAACTGACACTTGAAAGCCTCCCACATGTCAGATGTTGATTTGCCCTCAAACATCCGCCCCCAATCTATGTTCTTCAGTTCCCGCCTAATATTGTTATAATTAGCCTTCCCCCAATTTAGCACATTCATCCTCGGACCACTCTTATCCTTGTCCACCAGTACTTTAAAACTTACTGAATTGTGGTCACTGTTACCGAAATGCTCCCCTACTGAAACATCTACCACCTGGCCGGGCTCATTCCCTAATACCAGGTCCAGTACCGCCCCTTCCCTCGTTGGACTGTTTACATATTGTTTTAAGAAGCCCTCCTGGATGCTCCTTACAAACTCTGCCCCGTCTAAGCCCCTGGCACTAAGTGAGTCCCAGTCAATATTGGGGAAGTTGAAGTCTCCCATCACCACAACCCTGTTGTTTTTACTCTTTTCCAAAATCTGTCTACCTATCTGCTCCTCTATCTCCCGCTGGCTGTTGGGAGGCCTGTAGTATACCCCCAACATTGTGACTGCACCCTTCTTATTCCTGATCTCTACCCATATAGCCTCACTGCCCTCTGAGGTGTCCTCTCGCTGTATAGCTGTGATACTCTCCTGAACAAGTAGCGCAACTCCGCCTCCCCTTTTACATCCCCCTCTATCCCGCCTGAAACATCTAAATCCTGGAACGTTTAGCTGCCAATCCTGCCCTTCCCTCAACCAGGTCTCTGTAATGGCAACAACATCATAGTTCCAAGTAGTAATCCAAGCTCTAAGTTCATCTGCCTTACCCGTAATGCTCCTTGCATTAAAACATATGCACTTCAGGCCACCAGACCCGCTGTGTTCAGCAACTTCTCCCCGTCTGCGCTGCCTCAGAGCCACACTGTCCCTATTCCCTAGTTCTCCCTCAATGCTCTCACCTTCTGACCTATTGCTCCCGTGCCCACCCAACAAGGCTGGAGCTAAGACGGACTCCTGGGGTAATCCATTCATTGGTTTCCTCCAGGAGCTAGTCATCTGCACTCTTACCCATCTGTCCTGTGGGTAGCAAGAATCTTGATATTTTCACAAATAGCAAATGTGTCACACTATATCAAGCACTGCAGTGAAGTCGAGGAAAATTCCTGTGAAAGTGGTTAATAGGGGATCATGATCACATGTGCTTCTTCCTTGTTAAAAGCCTGTTGGTTTGCACTCAGTACATTCTCCTCTTCTGGCTTGATTTACTGTCAGATTAGGTGCTCTACTACCTTGGAGCATATGGATAGCAGGGATATTGCCTGGTAGTTTGGTAATTTTGAATCTTTTTCTGGCTTTGGGAGGTGGATGACTCGTATGCACTGGGATTTTGGTATGTTCCATTGTATGTGATCCTTGCAAAGAATTGAGCCAACCAGGAGTGCGTCTATGGGCCAAGGTGTTTTAGGAACTCTGGGATGATGTTGTCATAACCAGCAGCAGTGCCTAGCTTGATGTAACACGTCTCCCTTACTCCAGGGTGAAGGGTTCAGGGCAAGATTCAGGTGTGCTGCGGTTGAAAGGACCTCCACTTGCTCCAGATTTGCTTCTTCACTTTGTTTCCCAATGGTGACTTTCCTATGTGAAGGAGATGGCTCGCTAACTGATTGGCATTTATAAATGGGCAGCTTGGCAGCAATGTTAATGGTCATTGGATTGCTCCGAGGTGGTATAGGATCCTCCAACATTTCTGACTTGTGCAGGTGCAGTCCAGGTTGTCTGTTGACTCTTTTTTCCTTCTGGCCCAATGAGCGCAAATCAATGATTTAATCAAATGGTCTGCCATATCTGGGTCACCGGAGAGCTTGTATTGTTGGAGCAGGGAGGCAGATTCCTTTTCCAGGCATGGTGTAAAGGGTGTTATCCCCTTTAGAATGGTTCTGGTGGCTGAGTTACATAGAAATATAGAAAATAGGAACAGGCGAAGGCCATTCAGCCCTTTGAGCATGCTCCAAGTTCAGTATGATTATTGTTGACCATCCAACTCAGTAACCTGTTCCCGCTCTCTCCCCCCCCCCCCCCCCACATTCTTCGATCCCTTGAGCCCCAAGAGCAATATCTAACTCCTTCTTGAAAATGTACAATGTTTTGGCCTTAACTGTTTCCTGTGGTAGTGAATTCCACAGGCTTGCCACTCATCTCAGTCCCAAAAAGTTTACCCAGTATCCTTACACTGTGACCCCTTGTTCTGGACAACCCCACGATCGGAAACATCCTTCCTGCATCTCCCCTGCCTAGTCCTGTTAGAATTTTGTAGGTTTCTATGAGACCTCCCCCTCACATAGAGTTACAGATGGCTCTGCCGAAGCAACTCTATGCCAGCTCTTCGGATTTTGGGATTGTGCTGTTATATCATTTAGTTCCAAACTCTGTGTTCCTCTCAGTTGGCTTTTTCAGGTTCCACATAATAATGTAATAGAGGAGACAAAATACTGTATCAACGCTAGACCTCCCTGTCCACCAAAACATGTTGCAGCCATATTATTTATTTGTCAAATATTTCCCATCTGCTGGGATGAATCAAACATTGTACAGGTCATCTTTGCTAAAGGAAGTTAGTGAACTAGATTGGGTGATTTTAGCTGCAGGTTCTCGCAGAATACTTTGATTGACTCATAAAGTCATAGAGGTTTACAGCATGAAAACATGCCCTTCGGCCCAACTTGTCCATGCCACCCAGTTTTTACCACTAAGCTAGTCCCAATTGCCTGCATTTGGCCCATAACGTTCTGTACCAGCTTTCTCATATAACTATCTTAATGCTTTTTAAAAGACAAAATTGTACCTGCCTCTACTATTGCCTCTGGCGGCTCGTTCCAGACACTCACCACCCTCTGGGAAAATAATGCCCCTCTGGACCTTTTTGTATCTCTCCCCTCTCGCATTAAACCTATACCATCTAGTTTTAGACTCCCCTACCTTTGGGAAAAAATGTTGACTTTCTACCTTATCTATACCCCTCATTATTTTATAGACCTCTATAAGATCAGCCCTTAGTTTCCTATGCTCCAGGGAAAAAAGTCCCAGTCTTAATTAAAGGTTAAAAAAAATTACACGTTAAAGAGTCAACGAGTTATTTGCATTGTCTCACTTCCAAAATCGCGGTGCTTACCTTTGTTCTGAGTGAGGTGAAAGCAGTGAGCTGTGATGATAAACTATGGGTCAAGTATGAGATGAGAATAATCTATGTGTGGCTGCTACCATGAAACAGGAACCAGTGATTAACAAGGTAGTGGCAGCAATACACAATGAAACTATTTGGACCTTATATGGAACTCCTCAAACATTGACATAAAAATAATTGTGTTTTGTTTTCATTGATTCATATCCTTTGATATGAATATGCTTTTGTATATGTGAAAACTAGACAGGAAAACTGGTCAAAAAAGGCAGAGGGCAAAAAGTTTGAACAAATCACTTGGGTTGCTGCAGCTTCCTGTACTAATACTGTAACAGTAATGTTAAATCATTGCATCTATTTTGGAACTTCAATGAGCTTTGTTGGAGGCAGGGTTTGAAACAAGAAATGTAGAAAATCAATGTATCCATATTACCATAGGAGATGTAAGAATGCAATGGCAAGTTAGGAAACCTAAATATGGATTCCATGGCATGATTTGCAATAAGGATGGAAAAGTCACTATATGTTGCTAATGCAGTTCCCTACAGATGTGAGGATATTGTTGAGAGCAAGCTTGAATCGGAGAGGAAAGAATAGGTAGAAAATAATTTGGTTTTTTTAGGTTAAGGAAGCTTGTAATTAAAAATCAAAAGTCAAAAATGTTTTTACCTTTTTTTTGACACTATTAGCGATATCACCGATATCACTATTAGTGATGATCAGTCGCTATAGCAACTTGGCAACAAGCATCAACAATAAAACAAAAAAACATAAATTACCCCTGATAATCACTTCATATGCAGCACTGATGGCAAAAATTTAGCATCGCCAATCCACATAACCTGGAAATCGTTGGACTGTGGGAGGAAACCGGAGCACCCGGAGGAAACCCACAAAGACACGGGGAGAATGTGCAAGCTCCACACACAATCACCCGAGGTCAGAATAAAACCCGGGTCCCTGGTGCTGTGAAGCAGCAGTGCTAACCCCTGTGCCACCATGCTGCCCCTTGTTATTAAAACTAATTAGCGGTCCTGTGATTCTGTTCCTCCACATTTTATATATAAAAAAAAAAGTTCTGGTCTTTTGAGACAGGGTTCCATTCTGGGATCTTCCCATCCGGTTATAACATCAACTGGGATTAGAATGCCATCTACAAGATGCACTTACAGGAGCTCACCAAGGCTCCTTAGACTGCATGTTCCAAACCTACAATTACTACCACATAGAAGGACAAGGGCAGCAGACACAGGGAACACCACCGCCTTGAAGTTCCCCTCCAAACCCCTCGCCATCCTGACTTGGAAATATATTGCCATTTCTTCACTGTCGCTGGGTGAAAATATTGGGAAGATCCTCCATAACAGCACTGTGGGTGTACCTACACCACATGGACTGTGGTTCAAGAAAGCAGCTCACCAGCACCTTCTTGAGGGCAGTTAGGAATGGGCAATAAATGGTGGCCGAGCCAGCGATGCCCACATCCCATGAATGAAAATAAAGGTTCTCTCTGAAAGTTAGAAACAGTGTTCCATATTGCACTAAGGCCTGGGTGGATGCAATCCGACTTTTAAAAAAATGTGGTGTTTGTATTGCTAGTGTGGAAAGTAATGAAATAACTAAGTATTTTTTAAAATCCCTGTGTAAATGGTATGAGTGCAGCCAAGACCAAGATGATCAGCAAGATAACTAACTTTTAGATGTTCCCTTAATATTAAGAAAGTCACTGTCACCTAACAAGGTTAAAGTTTTATGGAAACGTACTCATTTCATATTGGTCAATCCTACTTACCAAGATGGACTTTCTAAAAACTTTCCTTTGTATTTGTCATTTTACACATCAATTCATTCTTCCCTTCTTCTTGTGCCGTTTGAACTTTTACTTTTCTCATTGTTTGGCAGCAACTTTAGACCTACACTACTGACGTGTTTTTAAGTGAAATTCATTGTTTACTTACAGCAGTGCAAGCCAAGAAGTGGGATTTTTTGTTGGGCTGTAATTAGACCATCCTTCAATCAAACTGTTTGGCTCCTTTTCTGTAAATACTGAGTAGTTGATACATTTCTTAAAGAAATACCTAGACCAAGCTGTGTGACTTTTGATCACTGCTATTTGTGTTGGTTGCTCTGAAGCTTAGGTGCAAAGTCCTGCCAAAGTCTTTGTCCTGGAATTTGCAGTTGTAATAACTGCAAAACTGTCAGTGGTCTTCATTGCTATACAAAACCGACAACAACTTCTGGCATCCACGCATGTACAATTAAACACAGAAATCCTGAAGTTGCCGCCAGTGATACCTTCCTCCTCCACAGGGTGCAGTGATGCAGTTTTCACAATGTAGTGAACACGATCAGAAAATTGATGTGAACTTGAACTTTTTACATGGTATTCTTGCTGCAAAACCACTGACAATGTTAAGCCTTGTTGAATGAGATGTAACTATGTATTTGGCAATATACCTAAGACATAATTAGTGAAGAGCAATCTCTCTAGCTCTTTAACTGTCGATACAGAATCTAATTAACACAAGATGAAATTGGGTGCTCTTGCCTCTAATATATTAATATTAGTTGCCACTTCAGTCAGTCTGAGAGTGTGCTTTACTTGTGAACACTTCCATTGTCAATGGACCTCTGTAGTTGTCCTAATTTATTTATTTTGCAGTACAATTGCAATTGGAGTTGAACATTGATAAGAAAATAATTATTTGCGTCACTAAATAACAAGTAAAATTGGGGAAATGTGTCACCATACATTGTTTTTCTTTAAAGTCTTGTACAAATAAACTTTCAATCTGGAAATACACAAAATATTTTTCAAAAATTTACTGAATGGCCAATTTTCAGTGAGATATGTTTTGCTCCTGCATCACACATGATTCTGTTTAATGCCGTGAAGTGTTCCAAGGTTAACCTGGGGTTTTGATAGGCAGTTTATTGTTTTCCTAGAGCATGATTATAATGGCTAGGATATTACAATCATATACACTTGAATGGACATGCTAACTTTTTTTTCCTGGTGTTTAATGGATAAATACCACAACTTCTCACCCTCTTGGTAAGGTACCATGTAACAAATCTTGAGGATGAGGAGCATGCAACTTGTGAATTCTATGAAATCTATGAATGGACAGCAATATCCAGATTCCCATGTTTATGCATGAATGGATGCCAGATGCGGCTGCCTGATTTACTCCTTAATGACTGATTGATATTAGCCTCCCCATAATTTTTGGTACGGAATTCAGGTCATTGTGTTAGGCTACTTGAGTCTCATCGCCTAAAACTTCACGGTCTATAATTAATTTTTCTTTCACCTCCTTGGGTTATCTTTATGCCATGTACAAATCCGTATCTGAGTAGAGCATCCAATTTTCAATATGTGATAAGAAACATACAAGTCTTCTGCAAGTGTTGTTCCCTTTCAATGATGTTCTACAGCTTCCAATAGAGAAAGTGCATAGCCTCCTCTAGACGCTGGGCAGCACCAGATTAGTGATTTAGGTTGTATTACTCCATTACACAACCATGGTCACTTTCTCATTGGAAGTCCACAAATGCAAATTCATAAAAGGGAAGCCAGTTTTGTGAAACCATTTAAATGACTGGCCAATGGAAATCAAAATTTGGCCAAAAAGTCTTGCCACCAATAAAACATATGAAATCTATGTTCTTTAATGTTTAGATCTGCACTAGATATTGTTTTGTTCAACTTGGTTTTTCCCAAAAGCTGTAAGAATCTGATTTGATCTTTCCTCAATGATGGTGGAGCCCAGCAAATTTCTGCAAATTCTTCAGCCTTGTTTTTTGCACCACTTATCAGCCAGAAGTACTGAGTGGATGGTGCACCTCTGCCTCCTCCTGAGATCCCCACATCATGTCTTTGGTTAATTCGATTCACTTCATGTGATATCAAGAAAGAGCTGAATGACACTAGATATAGCAATGGGTACTGACAGCATTCCAGCTTAGGTACTGAATACTTGTGCTTCAAAATTAGTTATACTCTTAGTCAAGCTGTCTTATACTGTTACAGCACAGGCATCTACCCAGCAATGTGGAAAATTGTCCAGGTATGGCCAGTCCACAAAAAGCAGGACCAATCCAATATAGCCGTTATAGAAGACTGTTATTACAAATTCAATATAGCCATTACCAATTGTTGCCGCATCAGTCTACTCTCAATAATCCGTAAAGCGATGGAAGGTGCTGTCAACAGTGCTATCAAGCGGCACTTAGTCAGCAACAACCTGCTCATCGATGCTCGGGTTCCGCCAGAGCCACTCTGCTCCAGACCTCAAAACAGTTCTGGTACAAACATGGACATGGGATCTGAATTCCAGAGATGAAGTGAAAGTGATAATTTAAAACAAATGTTCAATGTACATCTCTCTAATTCCATCATTTTTGAACTTTACAGCGAAACCATTCACCTCTACTGTAAAGGAACTGAGGCTACACCGAGATGACTTTGAAATGTTGAAAGTCATTGGCAGAGGAGCATTTGGTGAGGTGAGCAGTCACACAAATAATCTTACAGTAATGAAATGCTTCTTGAAATTCAAATATGTTTTGCAAATCATCTTCCTTTGGTAATAATATGCAGCCATGGCCTTTTGAGTTGAATATTATATGCAGTCTGGAATATTGGTTCTTAACATCAAAACATGCCTCTTATAGTAATTTGGGCATTTAACTTTGCATTGTATTTCTACATATTTAATCCATCATTAGAGGCAGACTCTTGCCACCAGTTCTCAACAAATTTAGTTCAATTATGGTATCTACTTGATAGCAATATCCTCTGGGCCAGATTGCAGCTTTCAAGAGTTTGCATAATTCATCTGTGACCCACTCCCCCACAATTACCAATATATGTGACCTCCCAATGCCCAATTTTCTTTGTCTTCAAAAAAGTAATACATTAATATAACTGACAGCTGTATTTGACCATGCAAGCTTTGTTATGAAGTGAATTCATTTTCAAGCCTAATTTATTAGATTGGATAATTGTTGAAACCTGAAACATTGTTGAATTTCAACATTCAAAATGTAATAAAAGACTAAGTTATATGGGGAAATTATTTTTTGGGAGTTAAAACCTTTCACTCCCAATTTATTTAATCTAAACTGGTACAAGAACCATTCCTGAGCAGAACTGACTTATGTTCAATATCCTTTAATGTAATTCTTATTTCCCAAATAGAGGTGGGAGACTATCGGAGGCAGTGGAAGAGAATCAGCAGGTTACATTGCTCAATTTATTAGACACTTCTTAATGGCATTGTTATGACAAGGGATAGATCAACTTTTGACTGGCATATAGTGTGTGATTTCAGTGAGTAATGGAGGTTGAAAGTAAGAATGTGATGCCAGCGCAAACACCGGTGTATAGTAAATTCTGTTACATAACACATTGGTACCCAGTCAACTTTGATAGGAAGCTGTCACTGTACAAAGAGTCACAACTACTTGAATGGCTTGAATGGTTTAAAATTGCTTGCATATGGCTATGTACAGAAAAAACACTTGATTACGCACTGAATATATCATAAAATTCTTTTTCATAGTTGAATGACATATTGTTTACCTATACAACAATATCTTTTTTAAATACCCAGAGAACCCATGGCTAGAAAAATATTATAACATTTTTGGTCAATGTCCAAAAACTCAAAGATATTATTAAAAGTACGAAAGAACCGTGAAAGTGAAGTTTAGTTTCACCGGGTGAGTTTAGGGCACAGTAATGCAATTTTTACCGCACTGTGCCTTTAATTTATTTGATTATTTTGTTTTCACCGTTAAAAACTTATTTAGTTAAATGCCTTTTGGTTGGTTGGAACCAGGAATAGTTTAATTAGTTTACAGCTGCTGTGATTGGTTGTACATTAGCTGATTCCTGCAGTGCCACTTAACCAGTTGTGCAAGTAAAGATGGTATGAACCTTGTAAACCTTGGGTTGTGATTCTAACAATTAGGCTGGGCATGTGCCCACTCAAGGCTATCCAGAGCTGCTCATGCTGTATTATATGGGGCCAGTGGCGCATCTTATGTTTGCTCTGTTCTGCCAGAAAATCCAGCGCCTGATGGATGTCTGAGGAAGGGGCTGTCGACTCCTTTAGAAATAATATATGCACCATTTTAAGACCCCTTACAGGCCTATCTCTTCTACCTCTGCCCCTCCCCATAATGAACTCACTTCCTCCTCGTGAAAGTTAGTACAACTCTTTTGACTTGATCTCATTACAGCAGTTAGCAAAGAGAAAAGGTGAGTGAGCGTCCACAAAGGAAGTACAGGGATTTCCTCGAGAATGTTGAATTGACAAGTAGATAATTAGTATGAAATCCCTGGTAAAGATGCAACTAAGATTTCCAAATAATAGATTGCCTGCCAGTTTACCTTTTTTTTAAAAAGAGAATGGGAAACATCAGAAGTTGTAATTCTGGAAATAGAATTGGGATAGTACCAAAGCATGAGGTGATGGAAGAGCAAGGACAGTAATGGTTGGAGTACTTCTACAGTTACATGCTAGACGATATAGTAATGGTAAGGAAGTACATTTGTGGTTGCGGAGATGGTGTTGGGATGGAAGAGCATTGATTACTGTTACAATGGGATCCGAACTGGATCAGGAATGGTTTCTGCAGGCTTCACCTGAACAAGGCTGTGACCAATTTCATTTCTATGGGAATGACCAGTGCTATGGGAGTGAATATAAACTGATATGGCAGAAGGGAGGGGGAGAAATCAGAAAAAAGCAGAATGGACACGAGGGCTGTAGATAAGTTACAGATTGTCATACAGGAAATTTTGAGTTGTACCTAATTAAAAGTATTATGAATAAAATAGATTAACTGGGGGTATAATATAATATCATTAACAAATAGGCAGCTTAGGCCATTCCTGATTATAACATGTTTTGAGGGATTGAATCTTACAATCATAGAATTTACAGTGCAGCAGGAGGCCATTTGGCCCATCGAATAGGGTAAAGGGGTGGATGAGTTGATGGTTTTCTCTGAGATTTCATTACAGCAGCAGAATGTAAGGATTACGTAAGGGTGGTACAAAACAGAATATGGCTAGAATTAAAGGATACGAAGGGAACTGTTATTCTTAAGAGAATATTATAGACTGTCAAACAAAGGGATAGAAGAATATTATCATAGTTGAAGGAGACCACTTAGGTCAGCATGTCAGTGTAGTTCTTGGAAGAACTACCCAGTTAGTCCCATTTTCCTGCTCTTTTCCCTTCAGCCCTGTGAATGCTTTTCCCTTCAAGCATTTATCACATTCTCTTCTAAATGTTAGTATTGAGTCTGCTTCCACCTTTCAGGAAATGCAATGAAAATTGCAACAATCTTGCTGTATTCGAAACAAAAATCTTGCATCACATCTTTAATTCTCCTCTTTGAGCTGAGATGATTAAGGTGAACAACCTCAATTTCTCCAGTCTCTTCACATAACTGAAAACCCTCTTCCTCTGTACATTTTACTAAATCTCTCCTACACTCTGCTCAAGACGTTGACATCTTTTCTAAAGTGTAGTGCCCAGATTTAAGCAAACTATTGCAGCTGAGGCCTAACGAGTATTTTATAAATGTCTAAGATAACTCCCTTTCTTTTGTACTCTCTGTCTCCACTCATAAAGACAAGGACCCTGTATTTTTGCAAATCTTTTCAATAGGTTCCACCATCTTTAAAAGATTTGTTTACATCTGTATGGTCCAGCACACCAGTTTTAGGATTGTGCCATTTGATTCATATTGCATCTTCTACTTGCCTCTTCCTACCAAAATGTATCACTTCAAACTGCTCTGCATTAAATTTCATCTGTCCATTTGCCTGACAGTGTCATAGATACATAGAAGATAGGAGCAGGAGGAGCCCTTTTGGCCCTTCAAGCCTGCTCCGCCATTTATCATGTTCATGGCTGATCATCCACCTCAATAACCTAATCTTGCTTTCTCCCTTTGATCATATTCTCCCCAAGTGCTATATCTAGCCACCTCTTGAATATATTGAATGTTTTCGCATCGCTACTTCCTGTGGTAATGAATTCCACAGGCTCACCACTCTTTGGGTGAAGAAATGTCTCCTCATCTCTGCCGAAATGGTTTACCCTGAATTCTCAGTCGGTTAACCCTGGTTCTGGACACATCCATCATTGGGAACATGTTCCCTGCATCTACCCTATCTAGTCCTGTTAGAATTTTATAAGTCTCTGAGGATTCCCCCCTCATTTTTCTGAGCACCAGCGAATTGTCCGTGTGAAGTCTCTCACTATCTTCCTCTCTTTGTATTATATTCTGTACTGTCTGCAAATCTTAAAAATTGAAGCCAGGGGACCAACCTTGGTTCAGGGAGGATTATATCAGAAGAGCAGTACCAGGTATACTTAAAAATGAGGTGGCAACGAGCACTGCTGCCTCACAGCATCAGAGATCTGGGTTCAATTCCGGGCTTCGATGACTCCCTGTGTGGAGTTTGCACATTCTCCCTATGGCTGCATTGGTTTCCTCTGGATGCTCCGGTTTCCTCCCACAGTCCAAAGATGTGCAGGTTAGGTGGATTGGTCATGTTTAAAAATTGTCCCTTAGTATCCATGGATGTGCCTGTTAGGTTATGGGGTTATGCGATAGGGCGGGGGGGGGGGGGGACACATGGGTAGAGTTTCATTCAAAGGGCCGTGCAGACTCGATTGTCCGAATAGCCTCTTTCTGCACTGTAGTGATTCTATGATCTATGAACCTGATAAAGCACAACACAGTTAGCAGAATGAGATTTTCACTTATTGGAATGCATGAGATACTGAGGGGATTGACAGGGTAGATACCACGCAATAACCATTTCCAACAGGAGATAATCTTAACCATCTCCCCATTACATTCAGCGGCAATATCGTTGCTGAATCTCCAACTATCAACATCCTGAGGATTACCATTCACCAGAAACTGAACTGAACTGAAATAGCCATATAAATACTGTGGCTACAAGAGCAGGTCAGAGGCTGGGAATTCTGAGGTGAACAACTCTGCTCCTGAATCCCAGAGTCTGTCCACCATCTCCAAGGCAGAAGTCGGGAATATAATATCTACAAGATGTACTACAACAACTTACTGAGCGTTCTTTGACAGAATTTGCTAAACCCACGACCTCGACCACTTACAAGGACGAGAGCTGCAGGTGCATGGGGAAAGCACCACCTGTAAATTTCCCTCCCAAGTTGCACACTCTACCGATTTGGAACTATATTGCCACACCTATTTTGTTGCTGGGTCAAAATCCTGAAACTGGAGCTCATAATAAGTTAAGTATAAAAAAGGGTGTAAAAGATCAATAAAGGAAGGAGAGGTTATGACAAATGACAGTCAGGTAAATAAGTATTAATGGAATTTATCATATGCATGAAAAGAGAGTTGTAAAGAAAAAAAGTAGCTGATTAGAGTTGATGAAAGAATAGTGACGCTACTAAATGTGGACCGTGCCTTGGCTTCTGCAGAAGTTTGTGCTAGGCCAGTGAAAGGTTACAAAAGAAAGAGATAGAACAATTTCATAGCATAAATAGATGAGGAAGAAATATTTTATAAAATCAGAATTCAAAATGATAAAGGCAATGATTTATAAGCTGAGAAGAAAGTAAGCCAAGCTATAAAGGGTAGAGCAAAGAAAAAGAATGGAGAGAAGATGAAAATAAAATATCCAATGAGTGAAGTAGGAAGTGAAAATGAGCATTTGCATGGAGGGAAGACAGTAAGAGGACAAGAATGGAATGAATCTTTAGGAGAGAATGTAGAAAACAAAAGCAGTTTTTTCAATGTAACTGGGTGTGGTGAGAGCTTTTTATGTTGAATAGGATGTGAGTAAGTGACAGCAAGCGGATGCACAGATATAGTTTACACAAGATGTGATGGAAGAGCTGTGTGATTCACTGTTGCATTGGGCTAGGGGCTGCGGTGGATCCACTCTTACAACACCTCTGCACGTAAGTGGACAGGGAAGGACACCAGGCCCTGAGCTTAAATGTTGGATACAGAACCTAGCCATTAAAAGACCCAGTAATGAAGTAAAACTGCAGCAAAAAATAACTTAAGCAAAGTACATAGTTTAGCAGGTGAACAATTTTAATCGCTAAAATGCGAGGAAGAGGAGGATGAGTCCAGAGGATTTCTCTTTGTAAAAGTCTCGTTGATGAATCTTTGTCGGGCAGCACGGTGGCGCAGTGGTTAGCACTGCTGCCTCATGGTGCCGAGGTCCCAGGTTTGACCCCAGCTCTGGGTCACATTCTCCCCATGTTTGCATGGGTTTCGCCCCCACAGCCCAAAGATGTGTAGCTTAGGTGGATTGGCCACGCAAAATTGCCCCTTTGTTGGAAAAATGAATTGGGTACTGTAAATTATTACTTTTTAAAAATATGAATGTTTGTAATTTTATAAAAGACCATTGGAATTTTCTAAAGAAGAGATTTCCAATGTTGCTAATTGCACCAACATGGTTAGCGGGTTCTGGGATTATAATAGACATAAAGTACAAAGGAAGATGAACCTTAAGAAAACACTGGCAGTTTGAGCTCAACTGTAGTACTGCCTCCAATATTGGACACTGCACTTGAGGAAAGATGGGAAGGTATAGGCGAGGGCACAGAAGCAATTTATGAGAATAGTTCCAGAACTGAGGCACGTTAGCTATGTGGATCAATGGGAGAAGCTACAGTTGTTTAGAGAAAAGAAGGTTGAGAGAATTTTGGAAACCAGGGAATGAAAAGAGAAGTCCCAGAAACTGCAGTTAAACGAATAGAGGAACTGGAACAGGATACTGTTCAGTGAAGTTCAGGACAGAGCTCAAAAATACAGACCGAGTGTAGTTGGCTCATGAGAAGCCAGGGATCTGAAGTAGTCATAAGGTTGGCGATATCTTCCTACAGCCTGTGCAGCAATTGGTGGCTGGATCCCTGAGAGATTGTGTGAAAGCTTGAAAGCTTGTGGCTATTCAAGACAAAAGAATCCTGAAAGGAGAGTTGGAAATCCTGGAAGTGGATCTTTGCTGGGAACAGCTGAGGGAAAGCATTTTTTGTAAGAAGATTTAAGTGACAATCATCCGTTTGGAATTTGAGGAGAAATCTACAGAAGTCCGATTGGTTGACACTTAGCACTGTGGTTCAGAGTCAAGTGTTGCCTGACCAGTTAGACTGTTGGAATACAGGGACTGTGTTTACTGAGAGCATCATAACATAAGATATATTTTGTATCCTGTGTTATGCTTAAAATCTGTGTACATTTGTGAAGGTAAGTGGGTGTGAAGGAGTATTGTGTACATTTGTGAAAGTAAGTGGGCATGAAAGAGTATTGTATTATAGTCAAACTTTTCATGTTTGATACTTTTTTCTGTTGTTGAAAGCTAATTGGTAGTCACGTCTTCTTAAAAGAAAAGGTAACGGTTGCCGTCTTTTGAGCCAGGATTCCATTCCGGGATTTTCCCGTCCAGTAGTAACATCAACTAGGATCGTAACAAAGAAGTAGGAAAAATGTTTTCATTTGAAGGGCGACGAGAACCAGGCCCGTATCTATAACAAATCCAGCCATAAATTCAGAAAAACTCCTTTATCCAGTGAATGGTTAGATTGTTAAAACTAAGGCATAGTTGATGTGACAACATAGATGCATTTAGGGAAAAGCTAGAAAAGCACATGATGAAGAAGGAACTAAAGGGATATGCTGACAAAGTCAGATGAAAAAGAGTGGGAGGAGGCTTGTGTGGAGCTTGATAGTTAAAATGGACCTGTTAGACTGAATGGCCTTTTTCTGCACTGTAAATTCAGTGTTGTGTAAAGGTGTTGGAGGAGGTAACAGAAGTAGGGTTGGAGGATACAAAGCCATAGTGGCAATTGAAGATGTGTTGGGGGCATGAAATCAATATAGGTTGTTGGTTAGTGAGAGTAAAAGTGATGGATAAGAGGTTTTATTATAGGTCAGAAATCATTGGAATGTAGACTGTGGGAGCTAGGTGAGAAAAATGAGAACACTGTAGAAATTGAATCTAGACAATATTTTATATGCTTGCGGGAAGAGCATAAAAGTAATGTTTGAACCTACACCTCACCACACCCAATATATTCAGATACTTGGATCATATTGGGCGCAATCTAATAAAAATAAAGTCCATTCTGGGCAGGATTAGAGGGGCCGTTCCCGGTGCTTACTGGTTTTTTTTTCCCCCAAGCCTCAACAGGGAACACCCTGCCGAGGCCGCACTCGATGCAGGAGAAAATCAAGGTGCCTCAATCTCTCGACACCCCAAAGTGACCCCCCCCCAAAACTCACCTGTTGGGGTTCCTCAAGCACCCTGCACCCACCTCATAAGGCAGGGCACTCCTGGGCCTGATCCCTGGCATGGGCAAAATGCCACCTGGACACCTTGGAACTGCCAACCAGACAGTGGCACCAGATACCAACCACCGGGGGCCTCCGATCGCCTGGGAGACCCCCCCTGCCCCTCAAAGTGCCATTCCACCTGGTCCCCGTTTGTGGGACCAGTGCTAAATGGCGCCTGGCTGGGGTGGTCTTGGCGAGGCCGCTAGATCCTGGGAGCCAGTTAGATCCAGCGCCGGCAGAGTACTTAACTCTGCACATCTGGGTCCTGCCCATTATGGGCCGGAATCCTGATACCGACACCTTGCAAGGCGTAACGACTTTCGGGAATTCCGGAAAGAGGCCTCTTGTGGGATCTACCGGCTGCGTCCCGTCCCAATTCCAGTAGGATGTGGCCAGTAAATCGCGTCTTATTATATTCAATCCAGTTTTAGTTTTCAAAATTGGCATTTGAAGTATTTGTACATATTCAGCTTTAAATTTTTCATTGAATTCGTGGTAACACCCTTGATGTTTATGGTAATGGCATCTGCCATCATTTATGTAATTGTTGTAAAGCTGCACTGTTTCTAATTAAAGATTCTGTACTAACCATGTACTGTGCACAACAGGATAAAACTAAAATGTAATTTTAATGTATTGGCCATCATGGAAATTTAGAGGGATAGTAAAACAGATCTATTTGTTGGGGCTGGTTTAGCACAGTGGACTAAACAGCTGGCTTGTAATGCAGAACAATGCCAGCAGCGCGTGTTCAATTCCCGTAGCGGCCTCCCCGAACAGACACCGGAATGTGGCGACTACGGGCTTTTCACAGTAACTTCATTGAAGCCTACTTGTGACAATAAGCGAATATTATTATTATTATTTGATACATTATGCAATACATGACGCACTGGAAATTGGAATTATATTGCATTAAATTATCTTTTCAGACCTACATTACCCTTGTGCTCAATAGGTATACACTTCAAAACTTTCCAATAATGTTAGAACCTGTTTGATCCCTTTAGCTGCCTAAGACATGTGGCGTTACAAAAAATTTTAAGACTTCAGACTAAATAGATTATTATTAATTGCAACCGAGGGTGAGAATGCTTACAACAGGATACTGTCAGGAAGAGGATATTTTCAGTGAAGGGAAATGGTGACCAAATGTGGTTTCCTGAAATGCGTTTTGTGGTTTACTCGTTTATGCCAGTAAAGTGAGAAATGCTGCCTATGTACTATTGCTTTTACAAATTCAAAGGACGATCTATGGTTAAGGCTCCTGGAATAAAGTAATCTAAATCATGTCAATAACCCAACGGCTTGCCTACTGGTTCACAGCTGGTCGGCAGAGGCAGGAGGGGGTAGCAGAGAAGGGAAGTTCCAAGCTGCAGGTTCAAGCTCTGCAAGCCTAACGCTTGCCCTTCGCCTGACGCGTGGTGATCCTCAGGTTAAATCAGTTCTCTCTCAAAAGGGGAGAGCACCCTATGGTCTTTGGTGGCTTTCATTTCATTTCACTTCACTGGTTCAATGAATACTATACTTTATTAAATCTAGTTTTATGATGGTGGTGCTGCCTGCTCCTGATGTGCTGTCCTTGTGAAGCAGGTCTTCTAGTCAGCCAGCTTTAGCAAACCTGTCAAGCTTACTTTTGTGAAACCTATTTGGGACTGGTGAAATATTCAGTGCAACATAAAAACATCTATAGTCTAGGTCGAAATGACTAGCCATGACTGTTCCAGAGACTTAAAGCAGTTCAGTCCCTGACTAAAGACTGATCTAATTAGAATAGCTTGGTGGTGCACCTTGGGCTATAAAAATGGATCTTGCAAGTTTTTTTAAAAATTTAGAATACCCAATTCTTTTTTTCCAATGAAGGGGCAATTTAGCATGGCCAGTCCACCTAGCCTGCACATTTTTGGGTTGTGGGGGTGAGACACACGCAGACATGGGGAGAATGTGCAAACGCCACACGAACAGTGATCCGGAGCCGGGATCGAACGCGTGTCCTCAGCGTGTGAGGCAGGATCTTGCAGGTTGGGATGTTTAAAGCTGCTTAAAATTGAGTATTAGGGAGAAAAAAAAGACAAATGGGAGATGGCAGCTGGTGATTTTAATTGCAATTAATTAAATAAAATTTGGAAGAAAAAAAGCTAGTATCAATAATATATTGTCATTAAAAACCCATCTGGTTCACTTAAGTCCTTTAGGGAAAGAAACCTGTGCTATGCCCTATATATGCCTCCAGAGCCATAGCAATGTGGTTGGCTCAACTGCCCTCTGAAATGGCCAAGCAAGCCATTCGGTTGTATTCTAGAAGGTGGGTTGCCACAGCACATTCTCAAGAACAGATTGGGAATAAATGATAGCCTTATTGGCCATTCCCACATCCTGTGAATAAATAATACAAACAAAAGATTAACTGGTCCACTTATTCATTTTCTGTTTGTGGGATTTTGCTGGGTCTAAAATGTTTGCTACATCTGCTTACATACAAGTAACTGCCATCAAAATTAATTTGCCCGTTGATGAGTGCTTTGTGGCTGCCTGAGGATGTGACGCAGCGCAAATGCATGTACATGTGTGTTTGAGATATGGACTAATTTGAGCAATGAAATAGTGATGATCATATATTGCACTTTAAGGCTTGTATAGAAAAACAGAAGCTAGCTTGTTTGTATTACGGCACGGTGGCACAGTGGTTAGCACTGTAGCTTCACAGCACCAGGGACCTAGGTTCGATTCCCGGCTTGGGTCGCTGTCTGCGGAGTCTGCACGTTCTCTCTGTGTGGGTTTCCTCCGAGTTGTTGCTAACTTTGGTTGGCTCTTAATTTGTTGCCCGTTGTGTCTTTACTTAATTTGCTCTGTTTCTATAACCTTTGCTCTAGAGTCGCCAGGTATCTTTATAATACCGCCACGAGGTTCAAGTTCAAGTACTGATCAATAACGCGACACACCAATTAGTAAGATTCAAATCAAAACACATTTATTATGCACAGTCGATCACTACTCATGCATAAAACTCTACTTACTAGACTATCTCTAACACTAAAAGGCCTATACTTCGCTTTGGGACTGGCCCACCAGGTCAGGGGAACAAATGGCCTTTCGTTCGGGTTCTGAATCTACAGGCTTCAAAGCTGGTATAGACTGGTAGCTAGGAGCGCCTATCTCGTAGCGTGCGTTGACTGGAGACTTACTTGGTTGGTGCGGCAGCTAGGCAGGTCACTGTCAAGGGTTGGTTCGCGCTGCTGAGTGACCCTGCCAAGAAGGACGATTTGAACTTGGGGACTCGACTTTATAGTCCCCAGGGGCTTTGCGCCATTCGGGCGGACCCCATACCTGGTTCCAAGTGATTGAACTGCGTTCCGATCACTTGGATCGATTTCTCCAATACTGGTGCGTGATCGCTGGGCGGTCCCTAGGTGTCCATTGGCCTTCCTTTGTCTTGGCTCCTGCTGGCGTTGAGGAGTCTGGCTTGACCTTGTTTTACTAAATGTTTCCAATTGTTCCCGGGGATCGCTCATTAGTATGCAGATGGCTGTTGGTTTCAGTGCTGTCTGGGTTTCTGCAAAGTCTAATACACAGAAACCTTTGCACCTGCTAGTTTTTGCTGGCTTGACTGAATTTCCCTGCAGTCTTTGCGGATCTCCATTTTAAGTCGGGAAGTGTCCAACCCAGGTGGCTACAGAGTGCTCCGGTTTCTTCCCACAAGTCCCGAAAGATGCATTTGTTAGATGAATTGGATATTCTGTATTCTCCCTCCGTGTACCTGAATAGGCGCCCTAGTTGTGACTAGGGGATTTTCACAGTAACTTCATTGCAGTGTTAATGTAGTCCTACTTGTGACACTAATAAAGATTATTGTTATTATGTACAGAAATTTCAAATAGAAATAGAGCATTAAAAATAAATTCTGAATTACATCTGTTTGATCATGGATATTAGCTTTTTTAATAATTCCATAGGCTAATAGCATATAAAACATCCAGCTTGAACGAGCAGCTGCAGTGACAGATAACATAGTCTTTCGGAAGAGATATTATACAGAGGCAGTCCGTCTGTTCAGATGGATGTAAAAGATTCTGTGGCACTATTTAAAAAGACGCAAGTGAATTCTTAACTGATCAAAACTCTTCCCTCAACCAGCCCACTAGAACTGGTTAATTGGTCATTTATCTCATTTCAGTTTGCTGTACACAAATGTTGTACTATGTTTGCCCACACAACACTACATTTTGTCAGTTATTTAAGTTTTTTGGGTAGCCCTGAAGACATGAGACTTGATATATATAAATGCGAGTTCTTCTTAACTTGGGGACGGGCTTCAGGGTAGATTCTACTCCCAAATGTATTGAACTCTTACTTTACAAATAAGGTGGGATAACAAACTGACGCAAGTTGCAGACACAATAAGCCATTTTATATCTTTTTTGTAGCTAAGAAGGTGTGACCATGTACGGGAACTAAGTTGATATCCATGGATGATGAGTAATCCACTGTGCGTCAGCTGTGTGTACATATTTGGCTTTGGGAGAAGCAGATGACTGTTGATGTATACTGTAATTCTCTTTGCGTTTAAGTTCTTGCAACAATTCAAGGAGTTAACTGTTTCTATGTACAGAAGGAACACCCCTGGACACACTTCCTCTGGGCACAGAGTTCTTTCTATCAGACTGGCTTCCTAAATGTGGCCTGCTGCCGTCAACAGAAGAGGGAATTGAATGCCTGAAAGTGCTTGGCTGTTCCTTCCTGCTCCTGTTCATCAAATGAGTTTGGGAATGTACTGGCTTGGTTGACCACTGATTCAGTCACAGATTGATTAAATGTTTTTTTAAATGTGCTTCCTTTGCGGAAATTGCCATGAAGACTTTGCCCTTGAGGTACTCTGTGTCATGTATTGTTTTACACAATGGCAGTATAGTTGTCTTGTACCTATGCTATGTTCCAGTGCACTCCCTCTCTGAGGCCCAGTCTCAAATTCATGAGCAGCAGTGCAGCATTCGGAGCTTTGTCTACAATGTCCATATTTTCATGTAAATCATTTGTGCAGCCTAAACCTCGCATAGAGCCCCGCCAGTGCAAACCTATGGTTATTATAAATTGGCACCCACACCAAGGCACCGTCCAGCCCCAGATGCTGCAGACACTGCCCCCACACCCCTACGGCCAACTCTACCACTGGGCTCACGGAGTACCTGGCCAGGGAGAACAGTAAAGGCGGCAACAACAAAGCCCTTAAACATGTACCCCTACATGATGATGCCCCCAACTGTCCCCACACCCACCCCTCCCTCACCGCCCATTTCCTAACCATAGCAATATTCGCAGCCCAGTAATAATTCATCATATTCAGCAACTCCAGTCTCTGCTCCACTCGCTCAATCCCAGATCTCAGCAGTTCCACCACCTTGGCTAGGTCTTCCAGGGCTTCATTCCTCTGCTGCCGAAACTTATAATTCAAGAACTCCACCAACTGCTCCGTCGACCACTGGGCGGGCATCACAGCCCCTTTCTCTGCCGCCATCTTTACCTGTGGCACACCATGAAGACGCTCATGCTCCGGCAGCTCTTCCTTCCTTGCACCACACCTTGTCCATGAATCCATCCACCAGCCACACCAGAAGAGTATTACCTTCCCCGGGGACTCCTGCACCTTTTGCCCTCAAATACATTGCCCTTCGGTTACTGATGTTGATCTGGACTCAAGGATTTGTCAGCCCGCTGACCCAACAATAGCACTTCCCTAGTGCTTGTAATTTTCCTCAGTTCCTCCCTCCCTCCCTTCCATTTCCTGACTTAGAGCTATTTTGGGGATGTTACTTATGCCCTCTATAGTGAAGAACAACGCACAATACCTGTTTAATTCATCTGACATAGCCCTTCTTTCCATTGTCAATACCCCAGACACACTTTCTATAGGACCAATGCTCACTCCATTAATTATTTTCTTATTTAGATGAGTTTGTGGAGTGAATTTCTTGAAGCCGGCTGTTCCAATGTTAACCGGTGATCAGGCTCTTTTAGACCTGGTAATTTTCAATGAAACAGAATTTGTTAATTACCTCATTGTAAAGGAGCCTTTTGGCACCACTGATCATAATATGACAGAAATTTGCATTCAGTTTGAGGGTGAGAAGTGTGGATCTAAGACTAGTGTATTACACCTTGTAATTGCCTTTATTTAGGCTTCAAGAGAGAGTTAGCTGAAGTGAACTGGGAAAATAGGTTAAGTTATGACAGTTGAGGAGCAGTAGCAGGCATTAAAGTAGATGTTTCATAACTCTCACCAAAGGTATATTTAATTAGGGAAGGCTCTGAGAAGGATGCATCATCCATGGCTAACTAAGGAAGTTAAAGATAGTATGAAATTGAAAGTCAAAGTTATAATACTGTGAATATTAGTGTTAGCTCAGAAGATTGGACAGATTTTAGAAACCAGCAAAGAATGACTATAGAAAACGAGGGAGAAATTGGATAAAGCCAACAAGAAATATATAAAGATAGTAAGAGTTTCTACAAGTATTTAAAAAGGAAAATAATAACTAAAGCAAGCACCGTTTCCTTAGGTGAGACTGGAGAATTAATAAGGGGAAACAAGGTGGAAGCATTCAACAGGCTTTTTTGTATCTGTCTGCACTGTAGAAGGCACAAAAGAAATCCCAAGAATACTTGAAAATCAAGAGGCAATAGGGACGGTAAAACTTAAAACAATCGCAAAGGAAAAGTACTGCACTTTTGGAACTAAAAGCTAACCAGTTTTTTGGACATGATGGCTTTCATTCTAGGGTCTTAAGAAGTGGCAGCAGAGATAGCGGTTACAGTGATAGTGACCTTCCCAAAATTGCCAAGATTCTGGAAATGTCCCAGTGAATTGGAAAATCGCAGATCTCACACGACTATTCAAGAGAGGAAGGAGACAGAAAGAAGGAAACTAGACTGGCTTCTAACATCGGCCTTCGGAAAAATGGGCGGCACAATAGCACAGTGGTTAGCACAGTTGCTTCACGGCACCAGGGGCCCGGGTTCGATTCCAGGCTTGGGTCACTGTCTGTGCGGAGTCTGCACGTTCTCCCCGTGTGTGCGTGGGTTTCCTCCGGGTGCTCCGGTTTCCTCCCACAAGTCCCAAAGAGGTGCTGTTGGATGAATTGGACATTCTGTATTCTCCCTCATTGCAGTGTGATGCAATCCTACTTGTGACATGAATAAAGATTATTATTATTAAATGCTAGAATCCTTTATTATGGAGATAATTGAGGGAGTAATTTATTATTTTTTTGAGGAAGTAACAAGTAAGGTGGATAAAGGGGAGCCTATAGATGAGGTAGCAAAGAAGACTATTTTAAATGCGTACCAGCTGGTGCAGAGACATACTGTTAGAAATTCTGTGCCCTCCGAAAACAGCAGGACCAGATGTAGATCAAATTTGAGTAGCTGAAACAGCTCTGATTTGATCGATGGATATGAGCACTTGAGGGTGAGGCAAGAAATAATGTTCCTCGCAGAGTTCAAAAATGCACTCCCTCTCCCTACAAAAACACAAGAAGAACAGAAAATGGCAAGGATCGGACTGACAGCAACTTCGGCTGATGATTCTGAGCTTGTGCACAAGCCCTCATCCCAAAGGAAACCCTTTCCTAATCATCCCCTGGAACCTGGAAAGGTTAGGAGGTGGGGGAGAGATAGAAAGCCGAGCACCAATGGGAGAGAAAGGACTGCTGGTAACACAGAAACCACTCCTCAGACCAGAAAAGTAATGAGGCTCAGAAGTTTGCATGTTTCAAATACTTGAAGGCTGGACACCTTTGTGCTGATATTTGAAGGTTACAGGGAAAGCCTGTAGGATTTATTGGGGCATAAAGGCTCTGTGCAGGAAAAGAGGGCCAGGCAGGGAACTTAACAAACTAGGTTGTGACTCTAACCGCATCAGCAACGCTTTGTGTGTTACCCCTGTGACTGTAGGTTGAGCTTAACAAAGCCCTCAAGAGTTGTAAAGTTTGTGTTAAAATGAAAGATGTCCCCATTTCTGCAGAGCCAGGCAAGTACGCCCACAGTCATACTGAGGGATATTGGGACCAGCCATTCTCTTCTGCTGGCAAGAGACATGATCTTATACCAGGTACACCTAGAGTGTGACCCTATTTTAGGACCAGTGACCGTGGGTGTCATTCCCCGGTTTATCTGTGGACAGATTAAACCTGCACCTCGGCAATGAGCGAGATCAAAGGTGGTAGCATCCCTCGTGATTTTAGAGAAGCCGAGCAAGAACAGGAAGTCAGCAGCTGCAGGTGAAAATCCCTGGAATTTTTCTTGACTGCATGGTAACCCGGTCTATAGACAAACAAGCCATGTCAGAGGAGGCAAAACCGACACTGCAGGCAGATGACCCTATTATTTAGTTATCCAAAATCCTTTTTGGGAGCTTAGAAGACCCTAAGGAAGTAATGGATAAGTGTTACTTGCTTGTGGCTCAGCATGCTGTCGTGGTGCTAAAAAGGTGAGCATAGATTGCCGTTACTCAAGCTGAAGTGGAGAGACTCAGAATGCTATTATTTTTTAAATGAGGTACTGATGAGGAAGTGGAGAGCCCCTCACGAACCTGCACAGAAATCCAACAGACCGGATATCCGGGTGCGGCTATGCAGAGCTAGGTCGTATATTCGGCAACTCCCGCTTGGAACGGACTTTTGGGCTCTTTTACAGGGCCCCCACGGCATTTGTTTGACATTTCCCGGTGTGGGAAGAAGACTGCAGCTTTCCCCTGACAGTGTCCCCCAGGAATGTTGTGTCTTTTGGATACCAGACCCGGCAGAAACAGTAAACGATTTGGCTTTAACTGCAGGATAAACAGAGCCTCTTCCAGCATGCAGGCGGGGGAAGGGCAAGCTTAAAGCTGCAATCTGGCTTGACTCTATCAAAGGTGAATTCTAGCAGCAGAGGGAACAACTGTGAAAAGATCTACCAAGGCCATTGAAGAAGCAGGGACGAGGCTTCTGGTGGTGGCCATGGAGGAGTAGGTCGCGCATTCGGCAGCTCCCGTCTGGAACCGACTATCAGACCTTTTTCAGGAGTTTCCATAGACTTTTTGGGGCAGACTGGTGAAGCAAACACTGCCAACTTCTATGAAACGGACCAGAAGTGTAACGACCAAAGGAGCGGCACTGGAGCAACGGGAGAAGCGAGGGAAAGAAAACAAAATGGCGGCAGCCAGGGACAAAGGGGAGGTGCAGGAGTTCATCAAGCGCTGCTTCGAGGAGCAGCGCGAGGAGATGCGCAAAGAGCTGTTGGCGCCTATGCTTTCGGCAATTGAAGGACTCGGGATCACGCAGAAGGCCCACGAAGCTAAGATCCAGGAGGTACAGAAAAGAGTCAGTCAGAACGACGACGAGCTTGTGGGCCTGGCGGTGAGAGTGGAACAGAACGAGGCGCTACACAAGAGGTAGGCGGGAAAACTCGAAGGCCTGGAGAACAGGTCGAGGAGAAAGAATCTGCGAATCCTGGGTCTCCCTGAGGGAGTGGAGGGGGCTGATGCCAGGGCATACGCGAGCACGATGCTCGAGGCGATGATGAGCACGAAGGCCCCTTCAAGGCCGCTGGTGTTGGACGGGGCACATCGGGTGCTGGCGAAGAAGCCCCAGGCAAATGAGCCGCCAAGGGCGATGGTGGTGAGGTTCCCCCGGTTCACGGACAGCGAGTGGGTCCTGAGATGGGCCAAGAAGGAGCGGAGCAGTAAGTGGGACAATGCAGAGATCCGAATATACCCGGACTGGAGCACGGAGGTTGCAAAGCGGAGAGCGGGTTTCAACCGGGCCAAAGCAGCATTGTACCGGAAAGAAGTGAAATTCGGAATGCTGCAACCAGCACGACTGGGTCACATACAAGGGTCAACACTATTACTTCGAAACGCCTGAAGAGGCGTGGACCTTTGTACAAGCCGAAAAGTTGGACTCTAACTGAGGGTTTGGGGTTTGATGTGTGATGGTTGTTGTATATAGGGGGTCAATCACGCGCAGGAAATGTTACATGGGCTGGGGGAGAGAGACAAGGCCGCGACAGGAGCTGCGCCAGAGGAGGCGGAGCGGGCTTTGGAAAGCGCGGGTTTTTTTCCCCGCGTGCGGGAAGAAAGGCGGGAAGGGGAACGAAGGAATGCATATGGATTGGGAGACTCCCACGCGGGGAGGTCAATGGGACGGCGGGGGAAGCCAGGGTCAGCAGGCGTCAGCTGACTTACGGGAGTGACATGGGGGGAGCAACAAAGCTAGACAGGGGTCTAGCGGGGGGGAGGGGGGTGGAAAAGGGTTGCTGCTGCACTGGCCGAAAGGGAATGGGACACAGAAGAGGTGGGGGACTGGACGGTGAGGGAGGCGTGGACACGGGACTGGCCCAGAAAAGGAGATGGCTAGTCGGCGAGGCGTGGGGGGGGGGGGGGGGAGAGAGGAGGGAGAGAGAGAGAGGGAAGAGAGCCCCTCCAATCCGGCTGATAACGTGGAATGTGAGCGGCCTGAATGGGCCGGTGTAGAGGGCTCGAGTGTTCGCGCATTTAAAGGGACTGAAGGCAGACATGGCCATGCTCCAAGAGACACATCTGAAGGTGACGGACCAGGTCAGGTTAAGAAAGGGATGGGTAGGACAGGTATTCCACTCGGGACTGGACGCGAAGAATAGAGGGGTGGCAATATTGGTGGGAAAGCGGGTGTCATTTGAGGCCAAGACTATTGTAGCAGACAATGGAGGGCGATATGTAATGGTGAGCGGTAGGCTGCAAGGGACGTGGGTGGTGTTGGTAAACGTATACGCCCCGAACTGGGATGATGCAGGATTCATGAAGCGCATGTTGGGGCGCATTCCGGACCTGGAGATAGGAGGCCTGATAATGGGAGGGGACTTCAATACAGTGTTGGATCCAGCACTGGACCGCTCCAAATCAAGGACTGGAAAGAGGCCGGTGGCGGCGAAGGTACTTACGGGGTTTATGGATCAGATGGGGGGGAGTGGACCCATGGCGGTTTACAAGGCCACAGGCCAGGGAATTTTCTTTCTTCTCCCATGTACACAAAGCCTACTCCCGGATAGATTTCTTTGTTCTGGGTAGGGCGCTCATCCCGAGGGTGGAGGGGACGGAGTATTCGGCTATAGCCGTTTCGGACCATGCCCCGCACTGGGTGGAACTGGAGCTGGGAGAGGAGAGGGACCAACGCCCGTGATGGCGGCTGGATGTGGGACTGCTGGCGGACGAGGTGGTGTGTGGGAAGGTGAGAGGGTGTATCGAAAGGTACTTGGAGGCCAACGACAACGGGGAGGTGCGGGTGGGGGTGGTATGGGAGTCGTTGAAGGCGGTGATCAGGGGAGAGCTAATTTCCATTAGGGCTCATAGGGAGAAGACAGAGGGTATGTAAAAGGAGAGGTTAGTGGGGGAGATTTTGAGTGGACAGGAGATACGCAGAGGCCCCGGAGGAAAGATTACTTGGGGAAAGACGACGGCTCCAGACGGAGTTTGACCTGTTGACCACAGGGAAGGCGGAGGCACAGTGGAGGAAAGCGCAGGGGGCGACCTACGAGTATGGGGAAAAGGCTAGTCGGATGCTGGCACACCAGCTCCGTAAGAGGATGGCAGTGAGGGAAATAGGGGGAGTCAAAGATGGAAGGGGAGCCACGGTTCGGAGTGCGATGAAAATAAACGAGGTATTCAAGGCCTTTTTATGAAGAGCTGTACAGATCCCAGCCCCCAGTGGGGGAAGAGACGATTCATAGATCAGCTGAGATTCCTGAGGGTGGAGGAGCGAGGTGGCTGGTTTAGGGGCACCAATTGGGTTGGAGGAGCTGAGCAAGGGTTTGGGGAGCATGCAGGAGGGGAAGGCCCCGGGACCGGACAGATTCCCGGTGGAGTTCTACAGGAAGTACGCAGACCTGTTGGCCCCGCTACTGGTGAGGACCTTTAATGAGGCAAGAGAGGAGGGGACCCTGCCCCCGACAATGTCGGAAGCGACAATTTCTTTGATCCTAAAGCGGGACAAGGACCCACTGCAACGTGGATCGTACAGGCCGATCTCGCTCCTCAATGTGGATGCAAAGTTGCTGGCAAAAGTGCTGGCCACGAGGATCGAGGACTGTCCCGGGGTAATCCACGAGGACCAGACGGGATTTGTAAAGGGCAGGCAACCAAACACCAATGTGCGGCGGCTCTTAAACGTGATAATGATGCCATCGGAGGAGGGAGAGGCGGAGATAGTGGCAGCTATGGACGCGGAGAAGGCCTTTGACTGAGTAGAGTGGGAGTACCTCTGGGAGGTGCTGCGTAGGTTTGGGTTCGGGGTAGGGTTTATCAATTGGGTTAAGCTCCTTTACAGAGCCCCGATGGCGAGTGTAGTGACGAACCGGCGGAGGTCGGAGTACTTTCAACTGTACCGAGGGACGAGGCAGGGGTGCCCCCTGTTGTTCGCATTGGTGATCGAACCATTGGCCATGTCATTGAGGGAGTCTAATAAATGGAGGGGGGTGGTCCGAGGGGGAGAAGAGCATCGGGTGTCGCTATATGCGGATGACCTGTTGCTGTACGTGGCGGATCCAATGGAGGGGATGGTGGAGGTCATGCAGACTCTAAGGGAGTTTGGGGACTTTTCGGGCTATAAGCTCAATGTAGGGAAGAGTGAGCTCTTTGTATTACAGGCGGGGGACCAAGAAATAGAGATAGGGGACCTACCGCTGAGGAGGGCGGAGGGGAGCTTTCGGTATCTGGGGATCCAGATAGCCAGAAGTTGGGGGACCCTACATAAACTGAATCTGACGAGGTTGGTGGAGCAAATGGAGGAGGATTTCAAAAGATGGGACATGTTACCGCTCTCACTGGCAGGTAGAGTGCAGTCGGTCAAAATGGTGGTCCTTCCGAGGTTTCTGTTTGTGTTTCAGTGCCTTCCCATCGTGCTCACTAAGGCCTTTTTTAAGAGAGTAGGCAGGAGTATTATGGGGTTTGTGTGGGCGAATAAGACCCCGAGAGTAAGGAGAGGGTTCCTGGAACGCAGTAGGGACCGAGGAGGGTTGGCGCTGCCAAACCTGGGGAGCTACTACTGGGCAGCAAATGTGGCGATGATCCGCAAGTGGGTTATGGTGGGAGAGGGGGCGGCATGGAAGAGGATGGAGATGGCGTCCTGTAAAGGAACGAGCCTGGGGGCGTTGGTGACGGCGCCGCTCTCGCTGACAAAGTATACCACGAGCCCGGTTGTGGCGGCAACGCTAAGGATCTGGGGCCAGTGGAGACGGCACCGGGGTGCAATGGGAGCATCGGTGTGGTCCCCGATCAGGGGTAACCACCGGTTTGTCCCGGGGAAGATAGACGTGGGGTTCCAGAGCTGGCATCAGGCGGGGATTGGAAGAATGGGGGACCTGTTCATCGACGGGACTTTTGCGAGCCTAGGGGCACTAGAGGAGAATTTCGAGTTACCCCCGGGAAATGCCTTTAGATATATGCAGGTGAGGGCTTTTGTGAGGCGACAGGTGAAGGAATTCCCGTTGCTCCCGGCACAAGAAGTTCAAGATAGGGTGATCTCGGATGTATGGGTCGGGGAGGGCAAGGGGTCGGAAATACATCAGGAGTTGAAAGAAGAGGGGGAAGCGCTGGTAGAAGAGTTGAAGGGTAAATGGGAGGAGGAGCTGGGGGAGGAGATCGAGGAAGGTCTGTGGGCTGATGCCCTAGGTAGGGTTAATTCCTCCTCCTCGTGTGCCATGCTCAGCCTGATACAATTTAAGGTGGTCCACAGAGCGCACTTGACGGGGGCGAGGTTGAGTCGGTTCTTTGGGGTAGAGGACAGATGTGGAAGGTGCTCAGGGAGCCCGGCGAACCATGTCCATATGTTTTGGTCATGCCCGGCACTGGAGGGGTTCTGGAGAGGAGTGGCGGGAGCAGTATCTCAGGTGGTGAAAGTCCGGGTCAAGCCAAGCTGGGGGCTAGCAATATTTGGAGTAGTGGACGAACCGGGAGTGCAGGAGGCGAAAGAGGCCGGCATTCTGGCCTTTGCGTCCCTAGTAGCCCGGCGAAGGATCTTGCTAATGTGGAAGGAGGCGAAGCCCCCCAGCCTGGAGGCCTGGATAAATGATATGGCTGGGTTCATAAAGTTGGAGAGGATTAAGTTTGTCTTGAGAGGGTCTGCGCAGGGGCTCTACAGGCGGTGGCAACCATTCCTAGACTACCTCGCGGAGCGTTAGAGGAAGGTCGGTCAGCAGCAGCAGCAACCTTGGGGGGCCGGGGGGGGGGGGGGCGTCCTGGGAGGGGGGGGAGGAAAGGGGGGACTGCCTGGGAGGGTGGATGAGCAAGAGATAACATGAAGGGTTGGAGAAACTGGCACGTACGGGTGAGGGCCAGTGTACAAAGCTGTGTAAATAAATCATTTTGCCATGTATATATCTTGCTCTGCGCGATTTCTTGTTTTTTTTGTTACGAGGGGTTATTGTTTGTAAGGGAGAAAAATTGTGTTAAAAAACTTTAATAAATATATTTTTTAAAAAAAGAAATCCAACAGACCGTGATGCTGCCGAGATACTATGGGGAGGTTTTGGGGCTAGCCCATGAAATCCCGATGGTTGGATATGTCAATTAAACCTGCACCTATGATTCTCTTGCCTGCCTTTGGGTAACATTTCAGCTGTTGGTGGATTGTGTGAGACCACTGCCAAAAACAAAACCTGTATATTCTTACTATTGTGGATGTGGCTACCGGATTGCCAGAAACCATTCCCCTGAGAACCATCTCTGCCAAGGTAGTGGTGGAGAGATTAACACAATTCTTTACCCGATATGGAATGTCCACTGCGATCCAGTCTATCATGGCTGAAACGTCATGCCCAAAATATTCCAGGAAGTCCTCAGCATACCACACACAGTCTTGAAATGCTTTTGACCAGTACCACCAGGCCCTAAAAACAATGATCAGGGCATACTGTCACATGTACCCCCTGGGATTAAGGGCTGGATTTTCTTCTGTCTGCCACCAGGGACTCGTCCAATGAATCCCAACAGGTTTACCCCTTTCAAATTAGCTTATGGACACCAAGTGAGCGGTCCCATGCAACTGACCAAGGATACATTTATAGAACAGAACAAAGAGCTCTCCATGTTAGACAATATATTTGTGTTTCATGAACAGCTGACAGGAGTCTGCGATGTGGCCCAGGAGCAGACAAAAAGCTCCCAAGCAGCTATGAGGAAGCGGGCAGTCAAACATGGTAAGGTCTGATCCCTTTAGCCAGGAGATTGTGTAAGAGTGCTCCTACTGATACAGGGCGAACCCCTGAAAGCCCGGTTCTGTGGCCCGTACAGGGTAGCAAAGAGAATTGGGTAGGTGGACTGTCTAATAGACACCCCAGTCCATGGGGAAAAAAACAGCAGCTGTGTCACGTCACCATGTTAAAGCACAGTACCACAGCTGGGAAGGGGACAAGCAAAAGGACGGTGAGGAAAAATTAGAGAGAGGCTTGGACCAGAGCTAAATTGAGCCCCCTACTGTCCAGTTAACAAACATGAAAATTTTAGATAAATTAGACATCATATCAATCATTTAAATGTGGGACAAAGAAGCGACCTGGCAACGCTTCCCACTGCGTTTCACTGCCCCTGCAAGAGTCGGACCAGCTGCACCATTTTGGCTGCACATGGCATGGATGTGGGAGAGATCCCTCCTATTAAACAGAATCCTTACTTTGTAGGCCCAGGGAAAAGGACCCTGGGAGGAGATCAAATGTATACTGGAGCACAAACTAACTGAGCTCCACAACAGCAGCTCACGCTCCCCAGTTGTGCTCATGCCTAAGCTGGATGGTTCCACAAGGCTCTGCATTAATTACTGAAAGATTAATGTTGTCACCAAAGCTAACTCCTACTCGATTTCCCACCTGGAAGACTGCAGCGTAGCTAACACAGACTACATCACAAAGATAATTTTATCAATGGGATACTGTCAAGTGCTTTTGTTCATCTACGTGAAGGAGGGCTCTGCCTTCGTAACTCCAGATGCATTATACCAGTGTTAAGTCATGCCGTTTGGACCCTGAGATCTCCAGTCACCTTCCAAAGGCTGATGAACCAGGTAGTGACTGGCCTACCCAACTATGTACTTTACCTCTACGGCCTACTAGTTACCAAAAACAGCCCTCTTCCAAAGGTTAGAGTCAGCTGTTAGCGATCAACCTCGCAAAAGGTCAGCTAACTAAGGCTCAGGTGGCTACCTTGGACATGTGGTGGGTTCAAGATAACTATTGCCCGGAGCTGCAATGGTACAGGCAGTAGCTAATTTTCTCATCATGATAAAATGGGACATAGTGAGATTCCTAGGAATGTGTGTTTTCAACTGCAGGTTTGCCCCTAACTTCAGCACGATAGCTACCCAACTAACAGACCTATTACAGAAAAAAGCAAAGATAATGTGGACAGAATTTTTTCTTTGTTTAAACTAAGAAAACCTGTCTGGCTAATTCTTTACAATTCAAAAAACCATACATATTGGGACTCTTGCAGAATTGGAAAAGCGCATCCTCACTAAATTCACAAAACCCCTGTTACAGCCAGACTTATAAGAGAGACATTTTTAGGCTGCCCTTCCTCATGTCGACGTAACAGTTTGTGACATTTCCACATACGCTTAAAATAGCTGTCCTGTGCTTATTACTTCTGCCTTGCATTGTTAAAATCGTTCAGTTTTCTTGTGTTGTAATTACTAGGATGATACTTTTTTATTTAAAAACAAGCATTTTTATCGTGCATTTCAAAACATTAAGAAATTACAAACACTAACTACAGCCAATATTTGTGCAGAAAGATCCCACAGAAGGCAATGAAATAAATGGTGACGGGAAGAACACACACAATTTTTTCTTGTTCCTCTTTGACCAGCACCATGGGAACACTAACGTTGGCCTGAATAGACACCAGGACCTCCACTTAATGTCTAATCCAAAAGATAGTACCTCAGATCATACAGCCATGGAACTTTTTTTTAATTAACATCTGCTTCGAAGGACAGGTGAACCTTAGTTTAACATATAATCTGAAGACTGACATATCGACAGTTCTCCCTCAGTACTCAGCTAAAGTATCAGCTTGGATTATGTACTCTGAAATCAGTCTTGAACCTACAACATCCGGTTCCAGATTACTGTCACTGAATCAAGCCTGATTCCTTTACACTGATGGTCTATTGGGCAGCACTGAAACTAGGGCAGCACGGTAGCATAGTGGTTAGCACAATTGCTTCACAGCTTCAGAGTCCCAGGTTCGATTCCCGGCTTAGGTCACTGTCTGTGTGGAGTCTGCATGTTCTTCCCGTGTGTGTGTGGGTTTCCTCCGGGTGCTCCGGTTTCCTCCCACAGTCCAAAGATGTGCAGGTTAGGTGGATTGGCCATGCTAAATTGCCCTTAGTGTTGGGTGGGGTTACTGGGTTATGGGGGATAGGGTGTAGGCATGGGTAGGGTGCTCTTTCCAAGAGCTGGTGCACACTCGATGGGCCGAATGGCCTCCTTCTGCACTGTAAATTCTATGATGATCTATGATTTACAGAGTGGTAGAGGCAGGAAGTCTTGTATTATTGTGTACAGTTTGTTCCAGCCCCTTGATTAAAGTTGTAAAAGCCGTATTTTTAGTAAAAAAGAAAATTTATTGCCAAGTATTTACATTTTATTACATTGCTCCACTTTGAGAAAGATTTGACTTCAGTCAGATAAGGACTGATAGATTTCTGGACTTCAATCCAGTCACTTTGTATGTGAGCTGGGAGGTGATAGAACTAAGTTAAATGATAGCCATGAAGTGGAGATGCCGGCGTTGGACTGGAGTTAGCACAGTAAGAAGTCTTAGAACACCAGGTTAAAGTCCAACAGGTTTATTTCGAATCACTAGCTTTTGGAGCACTCATTCACCTGTGGAAGGAGCAGTGCTCCGAAAGCTAGTGATTTGAAACAAACATGTTTGACTTTAACCTGGTGTTGTAAGACTTCTTACTAAGTTAAATGACAGTTTATTTTTGCTAGTACTCTGAAGGGCATTCAACAATAGCAACTTCAGACATAATGGCTACTGCAGGGAAAAGTTGACACGTTTTAAAAGAGATTTGCTCATTGATAAATCCTGCAATAGAGCTAACGACATAGCCATGGGATGCTGTGAACCTCTCAGCAATTTTAATAAATAGTCAGTTGTCCCTTTGTGTCGTTGCTCGTAGTAAGTAAGCAGATACATCTTTCTATAACACTGGATACATTTATTGCATATTTAAGCATAGCATCAAGACCACTGATTTAGTGACTGAATAAATATTTTCGATATTCATTTTCCTTTACTTTGGTGTTTGAATTCCACATCACTATTAGTTTTTCTGTGATCACTGAAAATTGCCTTTTTCTAGCATACTATTTTAGAACGAACAACACAAAACAAACTGGTACATAAGATGCAGTAGTTGAGCGGAAAGTATTATCTAGTGTTTATTATAATAATCTTTTAGTGTCGCAAGTCGGCTTACATTAACCCTGCAATGAAGTTACTATGAAAATCGCTTAGTTGCCACACTATGGCGCCAGTTCGGGTACATTGACGGAGAATTCAGAATGACCAATTCACATAGCAAGCACGTCTTTGGGACTTGTGGGAGGAAACCGGCGCACCCGGAGGAAAGCCGCGCAAACACAGGGAGACCATGCAGACTCCGCACAGAAGTGACCCAAGCCAGTGATCGAACCCGGGTCCCTGGCATTCTGAAGCAACAGTGCTAATCACTGTGCTACCATGCCGCCCATAGCAGTGCTCAGAAAGAGAACTGGGGTTTCGCAGCAGCTGGGGCAGTTTTACAATGCTGCAGTGAGGCTGCTGGAGTTTGACAACTTGGCGTGGTCCTACCTTTGGCTTTGAATTGCTGTGGATTGGGAACCTGGGGGTTATGAAAAATGAAATGAAAATCGCTTATCGTCACAAGTAGGCTTCAAATGAAGTTACTGTGAAAAGCCCCTAGTCGCCACATTCCGCCGCCTGTTCGGGGAGGCTGGTACGGGAATTGAACCGTGCTGCTGGCCTGCCTTGGTCTGCTTTCCAAGCCAGCCCCTCGGAGTTAGGAGTCCTGATGTAAAGTGAACCTGGTTTGACTCGCTGGTGGATTTCTGATTTTGGTCAGAATTTGGGGAAGAGAGGTAACATTGGCCTGATGTTACTAGACAGGTGGATGAGGGGGAGAGAAAGAGGAATCTTCAGTGTTGTTCCATCACTTCCTAAAATATTTCTCAAAGATTAAATATATTGTCTCTTAATATGGAGTCTTGTTCTTTTTTCTCTTTCACATTCTTTCTCTCAGTTTACATTTCTGACTTCATCAAAACAATTGATAGTGGATAATTAGACATCTTTATTTGCTTCAAAATTTAACTTAATTTGTGTTTTTTTTTAATGAATTCAGGTTGGTAATGACGATCATTTATACACACAAGTTCTCTGCCAACACGATCAACTTTCTCTGAATAAAGCTTTTCAGATTTGTCGTCCTAACCTTTGTACAAGTAATTTTGAAAAAACAACTATAACGCCAAGCTGATGAAAAATATTCCAGTTGTTTGCTGACTAAATGCCAATGAAACATCTTGGAAAAGTTGATTATAGTACACCATCTCAAGATGCACAATCTAACTTCAGTTAATTAAATATCAGCTCTGGAAAAATATACTAAGATCGTTCCCAGTCTGAAATCTTCCAGTGAAAACATTAGTGGGGCATTGAAGGGCACTAAAGACTATTTAATTTGTATAGAAAAAGACAGAAGGTAATATTTCTCAATGACTAAAGAGTCGATGACCAGAGAGCACAGATTTATGGGGATTGGGCAGCGCAACAAGAGGAAAGACATTTTTTACACAAGTAGTTTAGATTTGGAGTGCATCGCCTGATAAGGTCATGGAAATAGATTCAGTACTAAGTTCCAAAAGAGTATTGGATAAATATTTAAGAAGAGCAAATGATTAAAAATCAGGGAATAGGAGCAACTGGATTGCTATTCGAAAGAGCTGACACCGACTTGACAGACCGAATTGCCACCTTCTTCAATGCAGTATTCGATAATCTACGAAAGCAATCATAAATGTGTTAATTTTTCAAAATGCAGGTGAGCAGGAGTTGCTTACAAAATAAATAGCTAAGAAACTGAACATGGATGCTGTCCTCTATTAGGTTTGAATAGACCAACAATTTGTAAGCTGTTATACAAATTGAGTGAATTTCACAATTTTGTTCCTTATAGGTTGCAGTAGTGAAAATGAAGAACACTGAACGTGTTTACGCTATGAAAATACTCAATAAATGGGAGATGCTGAAACGTGCTGAGGTAAGGATGGGTTTAATGTAGTTTTCCATGTATTCGAGTCATCGTATTTTATATTTTTGGATGAATTGCCTTGCAGATGGATGTGGCAAATTATGCTTTTGAGATTGCAGTGAAAATGGGTCATGGTTGAAACTCCCAGCTGAACCGTACATAATGTAGACATGTTATGATTTCTTCTTTGGATCTCTTCAGTTTCATTTTCTTTCTCAGATGAGAAATTTAGCTAGAAAATAGTTTGCAGGACTTCAGGTTGCAATGTGTGCAATTGGAACTAATCTTTATGCCTTCAGCAAGATGGCTTTTCAAAATGAATATTTGGCTGTTTTTGCTTGAACCAGATTGTGGTTAGAATTCCTAGCTATTATCATATGCCAACTTGAAATTAGATTAACCTTAAATAGCGACAATTTATGTAGCAGTTCTGATATTTTATACGATTGTTGTGAGCAGTATATTTAGGTACAGGAGCTTGATTTAAACTAGAAGGATTGCAGTCACAGTAGGAATAATTGGAACTGTGGAAAAATATCGATTGCACACTAATTAGGGGCCAGAGAATATATTTTAGAATTTTACTATTAAAAGGGGGGGGGGGGGTGTAAAACCATACAAAGGCAGTGGGAATGAATGTTAATGCATTTTTCGTCAAACTGACCATTGTGCTAATGTGTTGGAAAGGAAACATTATGATGTTTCCTAACTTTGGTACAGGGTGGATATGACTTGTCATCCAGTCACACACTTTAAGGATTTTATGGAGGAAAGAAAATACAAAAATACTGATTGATGTACCTCGATACCTGTACCTTGGTACACGTGACAATAAATAAATCCAATCAAAATGAACCTACTTTTTCTAAAATGATTTGTGACAGTTGCTTCGAGGTTTCTGTTGTTTAGAAATGTCAGTAACTCTACACTAAGCCCATCTTGGTGAAGAAGTAACATTTCCTGCCACACGATATATATTCAAAGTTCTTCCCATGAAATATGCTTGCATGTGGACCATTTTTACATGAAATAAATTGAACAGTGCAGTCTTTAATTTAATCACCCAAGACTGGTTAACATCGGTCTTTTCCTATAGTTGCCTACTTGATTTGCAGGTCAATATAATGAAATATCCTCTAAAATTAATACACGGTGGCCTAAAATTTCCACTCTGCCATTGATGATCCTCTAGATTTGAGAAGAGTGTGGCAGCAAGCTAATTGGGGATATGCTCTAACAGTTCCTGCAAATTACTGCTGGGGAAAGTCTATGTGTGGGGAGGCACTTGGTAATTTGATGCAATAGTAAATCCTGCCAGCCAGAGTTGGGCCTCCATCCAAGTTTAGCCCAGTTAGGTCAAACCTTAGTTGAGCATCAGGAGTAGACAGGCACAAATAGGGGGAACTGGGGTACACTTTCACTAGGCAAGATGTTGGGTTATATTTCATGTTAGAATCAGTAAAATTTATACCTACCATTAAATTCATTTGTGGTTAGGAAGGATGGTATCTTCAGAATGCGCTGAACAAGAGATGGTGGTGATTGAATTAATTGTGCAGATTTCCACCATCACTAAAGACAATTAATAGGGTTCAGCCAGATTTAGAAATGTTTTTCAAATAATGGAAATCTTTTTAAAAGTGCAACATTTTAGGGACTTACTTGTTTTCTACTTTTAGATCAAAATTGAGCCTTGGTGGGAGATTGAAAGTGTGTCTCAATTTGCAGTTTCCATCCAGAAATTTTCACTGATAAATGCAGCTCTTTAAACAACGTGTCCCTCTTTCTGCAGAATTGTCCAATCCTAAGTTTTCTGAATTAATTTGAGAACCTTTACTTTTCCTACTTGCCTTCCTGTTAATTCCCCTTTTCTCCTTTACTGGTATACCCTCATTCACTTGGCCTTCCAAAGACTAATTCACATGTTGCCATGGAATTGAATTTTTACCCAAATTATCAACTTCACTTCATTCCCTCAACTTATTTGGGTTTCATTGGAAAATGTATGCAACTTCTGCCTTAAAAGATCCAGCAGTGTATTCTCCTCATGCTATTCCTTTTTTCAGACAGCTTTATGGTTGTCTTATTTTAAAGATAAAATAGTAACGAAATGAACTTGTGACAGAATTTTAATTATACTATTATTCTGAAGTGTTATTAGTTTCAGTAGTATTAAACTGTAATTTCCCTCTGATGCGTGATATGAGTGATATAATGAAACCACTGATTTAGTTTGATTATACACAATTTCAATAATACGAGGCTGATGGTAAGTAAGTAAGCCAGGTCATATCTCATTAGCTAACAATTCTATTCAAAATGATCACAGTGGAAGGAAGCATGATCTAATCAGGGTATGTCAAGTTTCGCAATTGACTCAAAATTGAGCTTTAATGTTCTTGAATAATTTTTAAACTGTGAAGCATTAATCATGAGCAAAACCTATTCAGTTTACTAATCTCTTTGGTTGCCTGACAAATGGTCATATCAGTGGCCCACTTTGATTGAGTGCAAGCCAAACCTTGAAAGTAATGTAGGAAATAATGCAATCGAACTAAATATAAGAAACCAGGCTTCTAAAACACTTTCTTGTACATAGACCGCTTGCTTTCGAGAAGAAAGGAATGTTCTGGTGAATGGTGATTGCCAGTGGATTACTACACTACACTATGCCTTCCAAGATGATAACTACTTGGTAAGTCTGCTTTCACTTTAAAAAATGTTAAGTTACCAAACGAAACAAAAAGATAACATTGTTATTCATTCCAGAGAAAATAGCATCTCAAGTTGTTAACCACGTGTTTTTTTTGTGATCATTTGCTAGTGATTGGCTTTTGATTAACCAAATATATTTAAAGATAGAGTATGTGTATTGTCTTATTAAATGCATTTTTGTGTATTTTCAGTATTTAGTTATGGACTACTATGTGGGTGGGGATCTGCTGACATTGCTCAGCAAGTTCGAAGACAGACTTCCGGAAGAAATGTCCAAATTTTACATAGCAGAAATGGTTTTAGCTATCGACTCTATTCACCAGTTACATTATGTACACAGGTATGTATCCTATGCTGCTAATTTAGTACAGTGTGATGATGTGGATGTCTGTCTATATTACCTTCTCCTACTCTTTTCCCCCCCCCCCCCCGCCCCCATTTTTCCCTCCCAGGAATCAGCACAAACCTGAAATTAAATGAAGGGCGCCCCCCAATTGTCTCAACTGTTAGTTAATAAACCTCCTGAGACTTTGAAGCGCAAAATGTTTAGTCTTAGTCCAAATCTCAGAGGAAGTGCAAGATCTGTTGAGAGCACCTCCAGGAACAGGCCCTAGATTATTCCATAATTCATCAATTCTAGACTAGAGGTTGGAATTAATAATTAAGATATGTTCCATTAGTTGCTTCTTTGTACAGAAGGCACCACTTTGCTACTCTGATGGATTCTGCTCACCATTCATTCTAAAGTGAGAGTTTACATTGTATGACTGATGGAGGGACAATTGTATTTTTTTTCACTTTTCATATTTTGGGTGCATGGCAAGACCGCAAGATTCGTAGGGTAGTCCTTCAAAGGAATAGATAGTCAGTGGGCTTAGCATTGCCAAACTTGATGTTTTACTAGGCAGTTAATGCGGAGAAGGTGTCGGGTTGGTGTAGTGATCCAGGAGCCACATGGGTGCAGATGGAATCAAAGTTGTGTAGAGGGTCTGGTCTGAGGGTGTTAGCGACAGCTTCGCTCTCGTTCTCACAGGCAAAGTATTCAACAAAGCAAATGGTTGTCTCCACTTGAAGATATGGAGACAATTTTGACAACATTTGAAATTGGGATCCGTGTCGAAGCTGGCACCCATCTGTGCCAACCATCTGTCCAAGCCTGCGAGACTGGATGCCACTTTCGGGAGGTGAGAAGGGAAGAAGGTGGATAGAGTAGGTGACTTGTTATCAGAAGGGTGGTTTTCCAGTCTTGGGGGAACTGTCGGAAATGTTCAGGCTTTCGTAACCTGACATATTCAGATATTTCCAAGTTCTCAACTTTGCGGAACAGATATTCCCGACCATTCCCCATGGTGCTGCCAACCTCTCTAATGGAGAGAGTTCTTTCGCTCACAGGGTCGGAGAAAGGGAGCACTTCTGATATTTATGGATGGATTATGTCAGAGGACGCAGTGCCAGTGGAGGGTGTTAAGGCCAGATTGGAGCAGGTGTTGGGGCCAGTATTAGATGATGCAGCGTGGAGTGAGGTCCTGCTTAGGGTGAACTCTGCATCCTCGCGCAAAGCTTTGTTTTAATCCAACTACGTAGTTCATATGGCACACCTGACTAAATCATTTTTTTGTAGGGGTGAAAGGAAGACACCCCTCAAAGGAAGACACTCTGCTCAAGGGGTCCAGCCAATCACGTGAACATGTTCTAGCCTTGCCCCAAGTTTGTGGGTTTCTCGGTCACTCCCTTTCACACCATGTTGCCGATTCTTCTGAAAATTGAACTGGAGCCCTGTCCCATCGTGGCCATATTTGGGATATCAGACTCACTAGAGCTGCAGATGGGCCCGGGGGCTGATGTCCTGGTCTTTGCCTCACTGGTTACCCGGAGGCGAGTACTGCTGGGATGGAGGTCTGCTTCCCTGCCCAGAGCTTCATTGTGGCTGAGGGATTTGATGGAGTCTCTATACTTTGAGAAAGTCAAGTACACCATGAGGGGAGCAATTGAGGGGTTTTACAAAAGATTGCAGCCGTTCATTTTTTACTTTTAAGGAATTGCCCACGGCCGGATGGGATTTATCCTAGGATTCTCTGGGAAGCTAGGGAGGAGATTGCTGAGCCTTTGGCTTTGATCTTTAAGTCATCTTTGCCTACAGGAATAGTGCCAGATGACTGGACGATAGCAAATGTTGTCCCTTTGTTCAAGAAGGGGAGTAGAGACAACCCCGGTAACTATAGACCAGTGAGCATTACTTCTGTTGTGGGCAAAGTCTTGGAAAGGTTTATAAGAGCTAGGGTGTATAATCATCTGGAAAGGAATAATTTGATTAGAGATAGTCACACGGTTTTGTGAAGGGTAGGTCGTGCCTCACAAACCTTATTGAGTTCTTTGAGAAGGTGACCAAACAGATGGATGAGGGTAAAGCAGTTGATGTGGTGTATATGGATTTCAGTAAAGCGTTTGATAAGGTTCCCCACGGTAGGCTACTGCAGAAAATACGGAGGAATGGGATTCAAGGTGATTCAGCAGTTTGGATCAGAAATTGGCTAGCTGGAAGAAGACAAAGGGTGGTGGCTGATGGGAAATGTTCAGACTGGAATCCAGTTACTAGTGGTGGACCACAAGGATCTGTTTTGGGGCCACTGCTGTTTGTCATTTTTATAAATGACCTGGAGAAGGACTCTCAGGGTTGTTAATATATACTGTATAATATGTATAGGTCGTTGCGACAGATAATTATATATTGGACTGTTAAATTATATTTTTGGAGAGTGCTACTTGTGATAAGGCAGTTGCAATTAGGGTTAGTTTTCATTTTTGTTATTTATTATTTATTCATTTTTTGTTTATAAAATAGGTCATTGTTATTTGTGTTGTTATAATATTGTGTAAAGGATGCACAATGTACTGTGTTGGTTGACCAAAAATTTTCAATAAAATATTTATTTTTAAAAAAAATGTCCTGGAGGAGGGCGTAGAAGGATGGGTGAGTAAATTTGCAGATGACACTAAAGTCGATGGAGTTGTGGACAGTGCGGAAGGATGTTACAAGTTACAGAGGGACAGCGCTGGGCTGAGAGGTGGCAAATGGAGTTTAATGCAGAAAAGTGTGAGGTGATTCATTTTGGAAGGAATAACAGGAAGACAGAGTACTGGGCTAATGGTAAGATTCTTGGCAGTGCGGATGAGCAGAGAGATCGTGGTGTCCATGTACATAGGGTTGTTAAGAAGGCATACGGTGTGTTAGCTTTTATTGGTAGAGGGATTGAGTTTCGGAGCCATGAGGTCATGTTGCAGCTGTACAAAGCTCTGGTGCGGCCGCATTTGGAGTATTGCTTGCAATTCTGGTTGCCGCATTATAGGAAGGATGTGGAAGCATTGGAAAGGGTGCAGAGGAGATTTACCAGAATGTTGCCTCGTATGGAGGGAAGATCTTATGAGGAAAGGCTGAGGGACTTGAGGCTGTTTTCGTTAGAGAGAAGAAGGTTAAGAGGTGACTTAATTGAGGCATACAAGATGATCAGAGGATTAGGTAGGCTGGACAGTGAGAGCCTTCTTCCTCGGATGGTGATGTCTAGCACGAGGGGACATAGCTTTAAATTGAGGGGAGATGGATATAAGACAGATGTCAGAGGTAGGTTCTTTACTCCGAGATTAGTAAGGGCGTGGAATGCCTTGCCTGCAACAGCAGTGAACTCGCCAACACTAAGGGCATTCAAATGGTCATTGGATAGACATATGGACGATAAGGGAATAGTGTAGATGGGCTTTAGAGTGGTTTCACAGGTCGGCGCAACATCGAGGGCCGAAGGGCCTGTGCTGCGCTGTTATGTTCTATGTTAGTTGTGGTTGGGGGGGGGGGGGGGGGAATTAGGTTTTGGGGGTTTATTTTGTACCAGTATTTTATTCTGTTTTGTATCATATGGAATGAAAAATCTGAATAAAAATATTTAAAAAGAAAGGCTGCCAGCATGTTCCAGGGAATTTCGTATTATACAGTGGTGTCAAATGTTAGAACAAAGACATTACTACAGGAATAAACATGAAAAGAACAAAACATTTTGTTCACCCTGCCTTATTTACGTTCTACTGCCCTGCCACCACCAGGACTTCCTAACATTCACTCTCCCCTTCTCTATACTCAAATTTGGAAGTGGATGGTTTAAACCCCTTTGTTCAACTTTTATTTAATGTTTTATCCAAGTTGTTTTCCTCTTTGTAAAGCTCCATTTTCACCTCTGTTAAAATGAACAGAGTAAACTCGTTTTATATTCCGTAATAAAATGCTGGAAATAATCTGCAGGTCTGGCAACATCTGTGGCAAGATAAATAGAGTTAATGTTTCAGACCTGTGGCCTTTCACCAAAATGGGAAACGTGAGCAATGTAATAGGTTTTGTTTAAGGGAGAGGGTGGAAAAAGGAATGCAAAGGAAGAATGGAATTAATTGAAATATTTTTTAGGTGTGGTAGTTAAGTTTCAGGCCTCCCCAGAGCTTAAATCAATGACCAAAAGTTTTGAAATGATGTATTAAGCATTGTGCCCTGGGCCCTCTGTAAACCTGCATAAACCTGTGCAATACAGATTTAAATCTGGAACTATACCGACCATACAGAAATACAACACTGAAATGTGTGGCCTGGGTTACAGAAGAGAAGCCAGAATGAGAAAAGAATGAGTTTTATAAGCAAACATTTCATGGAGGACTACACTAATGATAATTTCATAAGTTGCAAAATGTTATGCATAAAATAAAACCACATTTTTAATAAAGAAAATAAGGTTCTTGTTTTATTTTCCACAGTTTAAGCAAGTAAAAACAACTTATTTAAATTTCAGCCATGTAATTTTAGTTTGCAGTTTGAGCCTTATACGGAATTCAGGCCATCGGGAACCAACTTGATCTATACACATCAAGGTAGCAGATGTGAAGAACATTTGTGCCTGTATAGCTGTGAACATCATGCATTTCATCAGCACTTTGTATAATTCTGACCCTGTCTAGCCACTTTTCTGCAGACTTGCATACTGAATTAAAGAGCTTTAAAGTTGAATTTAATTTTCAGTACCAGGAACTGATTGAAGCTTTATATTTGATGATTAGACAAAAGTTTGACTTCCATAGCAATACTGTAGCAACTCTGCAATCCTCTCGATAATGGCATTCGAATGCATGGTTTAGTTAGGATTTTGGCCAAACTCTCCACAGGACTTGTGATTTGAAACCTTAGTAGTGTAGTGGGAAAGATGCTAAAGTTATTTTCAATTGCTGTTAAGTACTAGAAGAAACAAGCTATCATGACACCAACAACCATTGATTCTTGAGGTCTATAACTGTTGGCATTTCTGTTTCCTTGTCTACTTCAACAGAAATGGCTTTACAAAAACAAGCCTCTTGAGAGAATTATTACAGATCTGACCAACAGGTTTTACATCTGGCTTGATGAGAGCGTGAGAACCCTGTACGACATGTAGCATCTCTTCCAAAAGACAACGGGGGGAAAAAATTAAACTCTTCCATTTCATTCCGAGCCTGCTGGTTGTCTGAGGATTATAGGAAACAAATAATAATAAGAAGAAACTCTCTGAATAAAATAATTCACTCCGATCAGACTTGGTCAATGCAAACTTTATATATAGCATAGACCAGATACAGTTTTTGGTTCCGCAAAGATTTCATCTGATGAAACCGTCCAATTAGATATTCCAAAAAAGATGTTGGGAATCAACCTGAATCAGAACCAGGTTTACTACTCACGTCGTGGTTAAATATAATGTTTCATATGGCATTGATACAGGCCCTGAAGATTCTAAACTCAATATCTGATCTCTACTGATCTCAACTGGCATAGCATAATTGCCTTCAGGTCACCAACTTTGCTATTTTGAGTTGAGATTAGTTTAACAATTGGATCTAGTTCAGAATTTCAGGCTGGGAGAGGATGTAAACGTTGGTCAGAATTCCCATCTCTTCTGTATACTCAACAGCTCACTACTTGAATTTCTCCCACTGTTAAATTCCCTACCTAACAGCTCCGTGGGTGTACCCATATTACATAATAATCATGAAATTTTATTCAAGAAACAAGTTTTTAGCCCGAAGGCTGAATTGTACTGTGACTTTATTTAGACTTTATATGAATTTTTTGATGCAAGTTAATTAGCCATAATCCGCAAAGGACTGTGCGCATATCTCTCCTTTTAGAGGGAATTGATTATTTATAGCTCGAGGGGCAAGCATCACTCCGCAAGCATGGGACAAGGCATAGAACATAGAACATAGAACGATACAGCGCAGTACGGCAGGCCTTCACGAACTACCACAGAATGCAGACATATAAAAGAAATAGGCAAACAAATTCAGGTAAAACGAGTATTGACAGGATATTGAAAGAGCGAATTCAAATTACAAATCAGTACTCGTATTATAGACAAACAAAAACAGAAAATACTGGACAATGTCTGCAGGTCTGACAGCATCTGTGCAGAGAAAAGTGCTAACATTTTGAGTCTGAATGACTCTCTGTCAAAGCTAGAGAGAACTGGAATAGGGTCAGATTAATACTGTAGTGGGTGGGTGGAGCAATGGGGTTGGGTAGGGGCCCAGTGATAGATGGAGCTAGACAAAGATGTCGAGGACAGAAGATAAAAGCAATGTAAATGGAGGTCATTAAGGTTAAGAAGGGTGCTGATAGTGGCACGTAAAGAGATTAAAATGCGTGACTGGCAGAACAAAGGTAAACTGTGTCAAAGGGCAACTAGGACCTAAAGCAAATTACTGCGGAAGCTGGAATCTGAAACCAAAGAGAAAATGCTGGAAAATCTCAGCAGGTCTGGCAGCATCTGTAGGGAGAGAAAAGAGCTAACGGTTCGAGTCCACATGACTCTTTGTCAATGTCAGACCTGCTGGGATTTTCCAGCATTTTCTCTTTGGCGACTAGGAACAGTTGGCCCAAGTGGAGTGGGGGGAACAATGGTGAGGGAATGGAATAAATGAAAATAAAAATAAATTGATAGAAATAAAAGTGGGGTGAAGGTGGTGGAGTTCACAGTCCGAAGTTGTTGAACTCAAATGTTAAGTGCAGAAGGCTGTAACGTGCCTAAACGGAAGATGAGGTGCTGTTCCTCCAGTTTGCTCTGGGCTTCAGTGGAATATTGCAGCAGGTCAAGGACGGCCATGTGGACCTGAGAGCAGGACAGTGAGTTGAAATGGCAAATTTTAGGACGATCTGGGTCCTGCTTGCTGGTGGACCGGAGGTGTTCTGCAAAGCGGTCACCCAGTCTGCGTTTAGTCTCTCCAATGTAGTGTAGACCACATTGGGAGCAGCAAGTACAATAGACCAGATTGAAGGAGGTGCATGTGAAGCACTGACTCACTTGAAAAGAGTGTTTAGGTCCGAGGATGGTGAGCAGAGAGGAGGTAATGGGGCTGGTGTTACACCTTCTGCGCTTACATGGGAAGGTGCTGTGGGAAGAGGGTGATTGAGAAGTGGACCAGAGTATCCAGGAGAGAACGGCCCCTGTGAAATGCTGACAGGGGGAGTGAGGGGAAGATGTGTTTGGTGGTAGAATCATGCTGGAATTGGCGGTTTTGGAGGAGGCTGATTCTTTGAATGCAGATGCTGGTGGGGTGAAAATTGAGATCATGGGGGCCCTATACTGGTTCTGGGAGGGGGGAGGGGTTGAGGCAGAGGTGCGGGAGATGGGTTGGACACAGTTGAGAGCCCTGTCGACCATTGGGTGGAAAACCACGATTAAGGAAGAATGAAGACATGTCAGCAGCGTCGTTTTGGAAAGTGGCATCATCTGATCAGATGCGACGGAGACGAAGGAACTGGGAGAATAGGGTGGAGTCCTTGCAGTATGTTGGGTGTAAAGAGCTGTAGTCGAGGTAGCTGTGGGCTTTTAATGAATATTAGTGGACAGTCTATCCCCAGAAATTACAATAGAAGGATCAAGAAAGGGAAGTGTGAGAGATGGACCATGTGAAGGTAATAGAGGGGTGTAAATAGGAAGCAAAATTAATAAATGGTTCCAGGTCCAACCGGCGATGTACCGATTTAAAAAAAAAAAAAAAAAAAAAAAAAAAAAATTGTGGGGTGGGGTCAGAGCAGGATTGGAGCAAGGAATGGTCCACATGCCCCATAAAGAGACAGGCAAAACTGGGACCCATACAGGTACCCATAGCCACACCTTTGGTTTGGAGGAAATGAGACGTGTTAAAGGAGAATTTTTTTATTGAGAGGACAAGTTAAGTCAGACGGAGGAGGCTGTTGGTGGATGGGGATTGTTTGGGCCTTTGTGCGAGGAAGAAGCAGAGAACCCTCAGACCATCCTGGTGGGTAATTGAGATGTAGAGGGATTGGCTGTCCATGGTAAAGAGGAGGCGATTGGAGCCGGGAACTGGAAGTTGTTGATATGGTGTAGGGCATTGGAGGAATCACGAATGTAGGTGGGAAGGGACTGGACAAGAGGAGACCACATGGAGTCAAGATAGAAAGAAATGAGTTCGGTGGGCAGGAACAGGCTGATACAATGGGTCTACCGGGACAGTCCTGTTTGTGGATTTTTGGGAGGAGATAGAAATGGGCTGTCCGTGGTTGGGAGACTGAGGTTAGAAGCTGTGGAGGGAAGATCTCCAGAAGAGATGAGGTCAGTGGCAGTCCTGGAAACAATGGCTTGATGCTCAGTGGTGGGGTCATGGCGCCGTGAGGCAGCCGTGCTAGCGACTGCGCCACCGTGCTGCCCTAGGCGGAGAGAGCGTGCTGGAGGCCGGTAAAAGGATCTGTTGAACGGGGGGAGGACTCCTGCCTGAAGAAGTTAGCATGGAGACGAAGTCGGCGGAAGAAGAGTTCAGAATCGTGTCGAGCCCAAAATTCATTGTGGGAGCTTAAGGGTATGAGGCTGAGTCCTTTGCTGAGTATAGCATGTTCAGTCTCTGAGGGGAAGGTCAGAGGGTATGGTGAATACACGACAAGGGCTGGGGTTAGAAACAATTGGATCCAAGGGGTGGAGGGTCCTGGATGGGCGTTGGTATCGGTGAGTTGTTGGAGCTTGCTTTCTTTAACACCTGAAAGGAAGAGAAAAAGTAATGGTCAAGTAATGTTAAGGCTTGCATTCATTAAAAATTACACTCCATAATCAAAAATATATTTTGAAATGGGGGTAGCACGGTGGCGCAGCTACCTATGGTGCTGAGGACCCGGATTCAGGCCCTGCCCCGGGTCACTGTTTGTGTGGAGCTTGCACATTCTCCCCGTATTTGCATGAGTTTCACCCCCACAACCAAAAGATGTGCAGGGTAGGTGAATTGGCCAGGCTAAATTGCCCCTTAATAGGAAAAAATAATTGGGGAAAATTTAAAATATATATAATATATTATATATATATATATATATATAATATATATTTCAAAATATAAATGAAGTATAGTAACTGCAATACAGAATGTACGGTCTTACTGTTCAAAGCAATCTTGCATTATTGTTAATTAAAAGGGTCATATTGGATTAGAAATGTTAACTCTTTTCTCTCTCCGTAGATACTGACAGACCTCCTGAGTTTTTCCAGAGCTGTCTGTTTTTATTTCTATATTCTCTTGTTTTATATAGATTTCAATGATTATTTTATAAGTATGAATAGGGAATGGTTTACTGAAGAAACATGGAGATTTCAAATGCATAATCAATATGAGTATTTGTGCTATGAGTTTCCCTTTCCTCCCCCTCCCAAAAGATTGGTAATAGTCACTTTTATTTTACAGGGATATAAAACCTGATAATGTTTTGCTGGACATGAATGGGCATATACGTCTTGCTGACTTTGGTTCCTGCCTGAAGTTAATGAATGATGGCACTGTAAGTACCGTTTCTGGAAATATGTTCGAGGTATATATTTGAAGAACAGTTATATCGGAACAGTGTCCACTGTGTATCCCAGTAACATTCAGGAAATAGTTGTTTATATCACAGGACATGCAATATATTACAGTGCCTATTACACTGGTGTAACACACAAACAACACTTTGCTGTTCTCAAACAAAACAACTACAATGTTTTGGTAATTTCCCAAACATTTTTCATGTCACTTTTTTGGTAATCTTAACTAAATCTGTTTATTTCCTTCAGTGTCCGGTTGTCATCATCATGAAACTTGAAACTTAACAATATGTTCTGCCTTTGTTATAAACATGACTTCCTCTGACTGATGCCTGCCAAACAACAGCATTAAGAAGCTTCTGTAAAATCTTAGTTCAGAATTTCTCTTCTAATCTGATGGAAACTAGTAACTCTAGAGAAAGCTAAACTGATTGAAATTTTGATAAGCATAATGAGATGAGGGAATAAAAGAGATTCTGTAACTGCATTATTTGATTGATTACACAATACTTTACAGCAATTGTGCAAACATCCACCACCTTAAATATTCGCTCCCTCCATCACCAACACTGTTGCAGCCTAGTGTCCCATCCACAAGATGCACTGCAGCAACTTGCCAAGTCACATTTGTAGCACCTTCCAAACCCGTGACTTCAACCACTTAGAAGGACAAGGACAACAGCCACTTGGTGAAAATGCCATCTGCAAGTTCCCCTCCAAGCCATTCACTATGTTAGTGGATCAAAAGCTTAGTTCTGCCTTTATAACAGCAGTGGATGTACTTGTGCCATATGGACCTCTAGTTTCAAAAATGTGACTCGCCACCTTCTGGGCAATTCCAAATGGGCAACTTGCCAACAATGCCAATGACCTAAAAATAGATTTGCAATGACAAGTTGAAGTCAATGCATTGAATTTTATAATATTTGTGAAGATGGTTGACCCTTTCCATGAAACCTCTGGGTGTGCATCTTTAAATCTGTTAACACTGTGTTCCTTGTATCTTGTTGATTAGAGTAAAACCTGCTCGGATATGCAGGTTTCAGATGTTTTCTTGTCTCTGCTGCTTAGGTCCAATCCTCTGTGGCAGTTGGTACTCCAGACTACATATCTCCAGAAATCTTGCAAGCAATGGAGGATGGAATGGGAAAGTATGGACCAGAATGCGATTGGTGGTCTCTTGGTGTATGCATGTATGAAATGCTTGTTGGAGAAACACCATTTTATGCAGAGTCACTTGTGGAAACATATGGGAAAATTATGAATCACCAAGTAAGCCCCACTTATTTAAGGCTGACATTTGTTTTAGGTAATTTGTGTAATGTTTAAACTATTTGCAGTGAACCACAGCAGTTCACTTTGTAGGAGGAGGATGACTTTGTACCACTGAATATTGCAGTACATTATGACAAGCTAGTCATTTGGTTGGCATATGTTTAAATTGAAATTGGTTTTTTTTTTAGCATGCCATTAGGGTTGTTAATTATATCTTGTGCCCAGTTCTGATTATCATGTATCTAGCTTTCTGATAACAAAAATTTAATAAAAGTCATATATACTCAAGAAAAGCAAAATATTTCAAGGAGTTTGTCTGTACAGATCGAACTCACCATGTCTTATACATGGAAAATATACCATTAACCTGTATTTGTTTGGATGATATTGTCAGTAATGTCTAGTTTGCACTTTTGACAGGAACGATTCCAGTTTCCATCTCATATCACTGACGTATCTGATGAAGCCAGGGACTTGATACAGCGATTAATCTGTAGTAGAGAACATCGCATTGGAAAAAATGGGATGGAAGATTTCAAAAAACATTCATTTTTCAAAGGGATCGATTGGGACCATATTAGAAATATTGAAGCACCCTATATTCCTGAAGTCAGCAGTCCAACAGACACGTCAAACTTTGATGTCGATGATGATGTTCTCAAAAATCCAGTTAGTACTTCAATTTTAGTGGAATACTAAATAAAGTTCTGAGATGTAACAGCTTAAAGCAATCGGTGTAGCACGCAGTAGTATCATTTGACTATGGATGAGACACGAGTTTGATTTTTAGCAGTACTTGTGTGTTATTTCACAGAACTTCCACCCCTGTGAGAACATTTTGCTTTCTCTTTCCCTTTCTTTCCAAATGTTGTTTTACTCCCAAAATTCAAACAGCTGAAAGAGTCTGGTGAGCCACAGGCCTTTGGTATAACCACAGCTAGATAGTTCAACTCATGATGTGATCAAGACCTGTCCAGATTTATCGGAAACACTGGAGTCTCCTTTAGTTGTCAGGCAGCCTTGGGATTGAAACCTGTGACCATCTGGAAGTTTAAGCTGTTTTTGTTGCTAGACATCTGGTTACTCCATTGATCTTTCTCAGAATATTGACGTCCATCTGCAGAACACTTTAATACAGTTTCCAGTTATTTTAAATATGTGTCATGCAACTAATATAATTGGAAACTGCTGAAATTGTAGGATGATTGCTGTACTTTTAAATATCTGGTGTGGAGGCGATCCTTGTGTTTTCCAGAAAGAATTTATGCTTACTCCTTTAATTGGTCAGAAATGCAATTTTGAAGCAAAGCATGTTTGCACAACACTAAACATTATTTATGTAGTGTGAAATTCCAAAATTAAGACTACTTGAGGACAAGGTAACTGGAAGCGAAAAGTAATCCCAATAATTTTTTAATTACGTTTTTTACTTGTTTTTGGTTAAATTACACACCACTGTCACAACCATTAGCATTGTCTAACTCATTTGGAATTCACTCTTTTTCAACGCCTCCCTTCTAAACCACCCCGTCAAGAATTTCCTTAACATTTCTAAGAAAGACAAATCAGCAGTGCTTCCATATTTTGACTAATCAAAATGTCTGCTTTTCCTTTAAACCTTGCAATGAAACAGGGCCAAATTCTTATTTTTGTTCTTTAGCCAGAGAAGCATGTATCTAACAGGACTTTCAAATCTGATTTGTCTTGGAAGAGAATTTGTTCGTAATTAAGGTGTAATTTTCCAGTTCAGCAAAAGAAAACTCCAGATTGGCATTAGTTTTGTTTTAGACACGAGGACACTGAATCAAACATCTCAAAAGCCAAAGGTTTTGCACAGAATAATAAACTCTTGGGATAGCAGTCTCGGTAAAATAGTGAGGCAAAAATGTATTTTAAGAAACAGTTATGTGCTGTGATTGCAGCGGGGGGAGAGGGTCTATAGGGTCTTTCCAGATGGATGAGCAGAGATTCATCAGACAGCTCTCTCGTTCATATGCATAGTAAGTCCACTGAATTAATTCTGGAATTGTAATTCTATGAAACTTACTGCTTTCCCAATATCTTGCAAACTTTAAAATGGGTTCCCCTCGGTTTGTAAAGAATTTTAGCATTGATCAAGGACACTGAGGGGTTTTATTTATTAGGAGCTGGTTCAGTGTGTGCTCCCGCTGAACAATGGGACACATCTGTGCTGAGAGCTAGCAGCCCTGTTCTGCAGACATACTTCTACTGTTTTAATGATTTTAAGATGGACAACTCAGTTTTTTAAATTAACTTCGCTATTTTATGACTAGTGTTCAGAGTTGGGTTCAAATTAGCATTGTCACAATCTAATGAATTCAAATCCTCCACTTTTACTGACAAATGTTTTTAATTGTCCTAGGAATTGGTGCCTCCAGCTACTCACACTGCTTTTTCTGGACTGCATCTGCCATTTGTAGGCTTCACATTTACTACCAGCAGGTAGAGCAATTCAAAGACTTCATTGAAATGCTGCAGTGTTTTGTTTGAGTCCATATACTGTTGTAAACAATTCACTATTGTAACAAGTGGATCATAACTATTTTTATTGGCTTCTGAACAACAGCTTAAAAAGTCTTTACTTTGTTTCGCATTCAAAATATTACTAATGTGCTCAATTAAAATAAACCACCCCTTCATTTAAGCATGTCCTCTTTAATCTAGTGCAAATTATATTGTATAAATTATTCCCGTAAAAGGCTTGACATTCACTTCACTGTATAAACTGATAGCTTTTTGTTGTATGGAATATTTTGTTTTCCTTTTAATTATGAATATAGTTTTTGGGGACATTGTCCACCAAAACTACTTTTCTTTTGAGAAACTGACCTTTTGATGGGTTAGGATTCCATGAGTGTCATATGCACTCCCAGATCTCGCCCAAGTGGTCATATTTGATGTGTGAGACGACAGGGTATTAATGTTGAGCATGACACTACCCTTCCTTGATGCCCACAAAGCACTTTGAGCAGCATTGCGATCCAGTGCAGGGACCTGGCTGATTTTCCTTTCCCCTAGCTCAAAAGTCTTAATACAAAAAAAAAAACTGGCTTTGATCAGCTTACTGAGAACAGGTCAGGGATCAAGCCAGGATCTCCCTCGTCTGCCTGTCTCAGCTGCTCACTTGTTTAAAATGTTGAATGAGTTGGGTGTGTCCTTGTATGATTTAACACAAGTTGAGGACAATTAATTTGTTTAAAATGCAACTTTAAATTGGAACGAACTATGCTGTCAAATGAATCCACTATTTTATTCAACCTGTCGAAAATGCATTTGTGTACAGGTCTATTATCAGATAAAGTAAAATGCAATGATATCTGGTGCATTATATCATTTTTCTTTATAATCTTTATTAGTGTCACAAGTAGACTTACATTAACACTGCAATGAAGTTACTGTGAAAATTCCTTAGTCGCCACACTACAGTGCCTGTTCAGGTACACCGAGGGAGAATTCAGAATGTCCAATTAATCTAACAAGCACGTCTTTCAGGACTTGTGGGATGAAATCGGAGCACCCGGAGGAAACCCACGCAGACACTGGGAGAACGTGCAGACTCCACACAGACAGTGCCTCAAGCCGGGTGCCTGGCGTTGTGAAGCAACAGTGCTAACCACTGTTACTGTTTTGCACCTCGTAGTAAACTGCACAACAAAACGAGTGAGGTGGTTTTGAATGTATAGGTTGGCCAGGTCATTAGACCCACACAATCTTTAATTCAGCACTGGATCAGTACAATAATTTGATCAAACAGTCACTGTTTAATTTCAAGTGATCTTGAGACATTCGCCTTGACTGCGAAAGCATTTTTGCTCTAATCAAAGGGTAATTAGTTCAACTACTATTCCAGCAATTTGAGCACATAATTTAGACTGACACTTCAGTGTACTGAGATGATATTTTTACTGTGGGAGATGTTGTTTTTCCGATGAGGCATTAAACCATTGCTCCGTCTCCCTTGCAACTAAGTGCACAAGATCCCATGACATGATTCAAAAAAGAGTAGCAAGTTCTCCCAGTACTTTGGATGGCATGTATTCCTTAACCAACATTAGTAAGGCAGACAATCTGGTCATTTGTTTTAGTGCTGTTTGTGTGATCTTTATGCACACAAACTAATTGCTGTATTTCCCTATATTATAACACTGAGTACATCTGAAAGCTGAAACATTTTGGGACACAGGTTTTGAAAAGCATTTATTGAATATGAGCTCTATTTCTTTGTTGAGTTGCATGACTACTTTCATTGAATTGTCAATGCTTAATCAAGTTATCTGATATTTAGAATGCAACAATGAGTAATGTGATTTGTTGTTTCAGTCCTTTGTCAGACAGAACTTCTTTGAAAAATGTTGTGCAATCGGATTCAGTTGATGGGGTTGCAGATGTACGAATAGATTTGGAAAACAGTTTGCAAATAGAGGCTTATGAAAGGCGAATCCACAGGCTTGAACAAGAAAAGCTAGAACTAACTAGGAAACTACAAGGTAAGTTTGAGATTTAGACAACAAGAAAAGCATGGAAAAACACAGCAGATCAGTCAACATCGGTAAAGGAAAAAGACAAGTTAGTGCTTTGCGATATGCAAGCATTATCAGAATTGGAAACTTATGTCTAAAAACAGAACTAAAAGATAGTTCTAAAGAGCACACTCATAAGAATAACCTGCCTATTCTCTTTATCTGATGTGTTTATTTCTACATTTTTTTGTTTTTATTCAGATTATAACAATCACAAGTTTATTCTCAAACATCGAGATTACTAGATTGTTATCCACCAGTGTATCCTAAGGATCTGTCCTTGGCCCCCTCCTATTTATAATGATCTTTATTGTCACAAGTAGGCTTACATTATCACTGTAATGAAGTTACTGTGAAAAGCCCCTAGTCTCCACATTCCGGCACCTGTTCGGGTATACAGAGGGAGAATTCAGAATGTCCAAATTACCTAACAGCACGTCTTTTGGGACTTGTGGGAGGAACCAGAGCACCCGGAGGAAAGCCACGCAGATACAGGGAGAAAGTGCAGATTCCACACAGACAGTGACCGAAGCCGAGAATCGAACCTGGGACCCTGGCGCTGTGAAGCCATAGTGCTAACCACTACGGTACCATCTACATGCTATCCCTCGACAACATCATCCAAAGGCACAGTATTTTCCTGTGTATGCTGATAACACCCAGCTCCTGCATCATTGGAAATTATAAGACTGCTTCTCTGACACCAACGACTGGATGAGTAGACGTTTCCTCCAGTTAAATAATTGGGAAGACTAAAGCCATTGTTTTCGGTCGCTGTTCCAAATTCTGCTCTGTACCTCCTGACTCCATCCCTCTCCCTGGCAGTGGTCTGAGATTAAGCCAGTCTATTCGCGACATTGGGGTCACACCTGAGCTTCTGATCTCCTATTTGTGCCATCACTAAGACCACCTAATTACTCCAACGTTGCACTGCCTGATTTTTGCCCCTGTCTCCACTAATCTGCTGTTCTCCCTGTATTCGTGCCTTTGTTACCTCTAGACTGGACTATTCCAAAAAAGCTCTTGGCTGGTCACCCTCCATCAACCTTTTTATTTTTAAAAAAATGTAATGAAATTCAATGCAGGCTAGGCCAGCAATTTTGTTATTGCCCATCTTTAATTACCCTTAAGAAAATGGTTGTGAGCTGCCTTCTTGAACTGCTGCAATTCATTTGGTGTTGGGGAGGGAGGTCCAGGATTTTGACTCTGCGACAGTGGAGGGACAGGGATATAGTCCCAAGTCCGGATGGTGAGTGACGAGGAAGGAAACTTCCAGGTGGTGGTGTTCCCATGCAGCTGCCCTTGTTCTTCTGGCTGGCAAAGGTTGTGGGTTTGGACTTGAGGTCATCTAAACTTTACTGCCCATCTCTCAACTTGCAACAAGTCCTGTTCCCCAACTACTCCATGCTAACTGACCTACATTAGTCAAGCAAAGTCTTGATTTTAAAATTCTCGTGTAGGTTTTCAAATCTCTCTATGGCCCTTGTCCTCCGAGCTCTATAATCTGTTCCAGCTCCACAACCCTCCGAGATACTGGCATTGCTCTAATTCTGGTCACTTTTGCATCACCAATTTTAACTACTCCATCATTGGAGGTTGTACCTTCAATTGCCTAGTTCCCAAGCTCTGGCATTCCACCCCTATATCTCTCCCACACACTATTGTGCTTTTCTTCTATAGACACGCCTTAAAACCTAGCTCTTTAACCAAGCTTTTGGCCATCTGAATGTGCCTTGGTGTCATTGTTATGCTCATATGAAGCACCGTGAGATGTGTAAAACCACTATAAATAAAAGTTTTTGCTGTTGTTATACTGAAATCTTCATTCCTTTGTAATTTCTAATTTTGTTTCATAACACTTGTTTTAGAATCTGCACAGGCAGTACAGTCACTTCATAGTTCAACACGTGGAATGGGAACTCTCAGCAGAGATAAGGAAATCAAGAAATTAAATGAGGAAATGGAGAAACTAAGAAAAAAATTAGCAGGTACATTTGTCATATTTTGGCTTCTTGTACGCGTACCACAGCTTTCTTTGCAGACTTATTTTTTGTACTTCTGTCCTTAAAAGGTCAGGCTATTTCCTTTAAATCAACATGTTCTGAATTGTTGGAGGCTATTACCAACTCTCAAATGACCTTGAATGTCTTTTTCTAACCATTAATCATAGTTTTCAGCATAGTTGTTCCTCTTGTCCGCAGTACATTTCTCCTGAACTTTGCTCTTAGCCATTTCCAGGACCATTTATCATCATCTTGACCCTCTCCAAAATCTTCCAACTAGGTACTGTGAGCTTCTAAACACGTTGGTATTATATAGCCTTACCCTAGGGCTGCCAACTCTGGTTGGTTGTATTCTTGGATAATTCACGAAATGACCTATTGATCTCAATAACCTCACCACATTTTTTCAGACTTTTTTTTCAACCTTGATATCCAGTATTTTGGACAATGGTCATTTACCTTGATTCCTCTTTTTGTAAATATCTTAATGAAATTAATAACCACACAGAATCTGTTTTAATTAATATGCACATCATTCAATCTGTAAGTCTCAGGTCATGACTCAGCTAGTTTCCCAGCTAATGAGCTTCCAGGTTTTCAAATGCCATCCCCTGTCTAGCCTCCGTTGCATTTCATTTGCAAAAGCCCAAGTTGGTTCACATTAGCTGCAACTAGGGAAGAAAGATTCTGCAGCCCAGTCAGTCTATTATGTCAGTGCCTGCTCTTTGAAGGAACTATTGAATAGTCCCACTCCTCTACACAGTTTCCAAAGCTTTGCACAGTTCTTGCTTTCAAATATAAATCCAATTTCCTTTTGAACATTACTATTAAATCTACTTTCTCCATCTTTTAAATGGAAATACAAATGTAACACACTCTTTAACAATGAAGGGAGAAAGAAAGCAGGAACAGCTAACTGCAGTTAGTTTAACATTTGCCTTTGGAAAAATGCTGAAATCCATTATTAAAAAAGTAGTAGCAGAACATTAAGAACATAATACAAGCAGAGTCGACATGGATTTGTGAAGAGGAAATGGTGTTTGACAAATTTATTTGAGGTCTTTGAGGATGTAACAAGCAGGGGAGGAAAATGGGGAACCAGCAGATGTGTGAATTTGGATTTCCAAAAGGTATTTGATAAAAAGTACCAAACGAAGTTACTGCACAAGATAATAAATCATGGTGTTGGGGGTGATATATTAGCATGGGAAACAGTCGGGATAAATGGATAATTTTCAGCTTGATTAACTAGTGGAGTGCCACAGGGATCAGTGCTGGGGCCTCAACTAGTTTGCGATTCATATTAACGACTTTTGACGATGGAACCGACTGTGTCATAGCCACATTTTCTAACGATATCAAGATACATGGAAAGCAAGTTGAGGAAGATACAAAAAGTCTGCAAAGCGATATAGAATAGGCTAGGTGAGTGGGGAAAAATTTGGCCGATGGAGTATGGTATGGGAAAATGTGAGGTTGTCCACTTTAGTTGGAAGAATAGAAAAACTGAATATTATTTAAATGGAGCGAGACTGCAGAATTCTGCAGTACGCCGGCATTTGGGTGTCCTTGTACATGAATCATAAAAGGTTAACATGCAGGTACAACAAGTACTTAGGAAGGTAAATGGAATGTTGGTCTTCACTGCAAAGGGGATGAAGTATAAAAGTAGGGAAGCCTTGCTACAACTGTACACATCACAGGTGAGACCACATGTGAGGTACAGTGTATAATTTTGATCTCCTTCCTTATGGGGAGATATATTATACTGGAAGCAGTTCCGAGAGGATTCACTAGGTTTATTCCTAGGATTGTGAGGAAAGGTTGAGCAGGTTGGTCCTGTACTCATTGGAGTTTAGAAGAATGAAACTTAGAAAATTCTGAGGGGGCTTGACAGGGTAGACCCTGAGAGGATGTTTCCTCTTGTGGGGGACTCTAAAACTAGGTGCACAGTTTTGAAAATCAGGAATCTCCCATTCAAGGCAGATCAGGAAGAATTTCTTCTCTCGGGAGTCTTTGGAATTCTCTTCAATAGAGTGGCAGAGGCTGGATTTGGAATATATTCAAAGCTGAGTGACAGAGATTTATTGACCAGGAAGGTCAGGGTTTTGGGGAGAGGCAGGAAAATGGAGTTGAGGCCCCAATCAGATCAACGATGATCTTACAGAATGGCAGAGCAGGCAATCAATGAGCTGAATAGCCTACTCCTGTTTCTTATCCTTTTGGATGGTGAATTTCAGATCACCATAGCACACCAAATAAGAAAAACATTCTTAATTGCTCCCTTGGATTATTTGCCAAATTTCTCGAATCCAAGGCATGGAGAAAGCCTTTTGTATTTATTTTGCCATGTATTCCTTAGATATTGGAATCTAAGAAACTAATTTTCAGGTTATTATATATTTTAGATGGTGATTAGATATCTAATTGTTTGGATGAATTTTACCCACCAAAGAAAGAGTTGGATTCAAATTTGTTCAGGACTATTTAACCCCATTTTAAGGCAGAAATATTACAAATGGAAGATAGCTGCTAACTTTGAAATTGCATTTCAGATTTGCTAATGCTCTGGAAATTAGGTTGAACTCCATTGTTCAGGATGCACCTGGTTAATAGGCATTTGCATCTCTCATTTCCACTGGAGTTGCAGGTTCACACAGGAAAGAAACAACTGCCCTAAGGTTTACGCTTTTAATCCCATGAGTGACAGATCTTTTTTTTAAAATATTTATATTTTATATTATTTTATAAAATAGAAAAAATAAACAAATTTACATACATCAACCATTAAAAAAAAAACCAGAACAACCCCTCACAAAACCTAAATCCCCGTTCCCACCGCCCCCCCCCCCCGATAACTATGGTGACCAATTCTTTGAAATAAACAAATATAGACTGCCATCCCCGATAGAACCCCTCGATTGCTCCCCTCACGGTGTACTTAACTTTCTCGAGGTATAAGAACTCCCATCAGATCGGAGGAGAAGATCGACCGATTCCCATTAAACCCCACGTACTCATCTATAGTCTTCGATTTCCATCCACAGAACCCCATGTCCACTAATAACCCCACATCCAGCCTCCATGCCTGGTGAGCCGAGCATACCTCTAACACCAAATTCGCTAAATGTGAAGCATGGTCTGAGATGACTCTAGTTAAATACTCTGCTTTCCTCACCCCAGGAAGAAGAGACCTTCCCATCAGGAAAATATCTATCCTGGAATATACTTTATGTACTGGGGGGCAAAAAACTGCCACGCACCCCCCCCCCCCCCCTCCCAAAAAAACCCGGTCGTCTCCATAAACGGCAACAATGCCATCACCATCCACGAAGGGGCCAACAGCTTTGGCCTAGACCAATCAAGTTTCGGGTTCAAAACACTTTTTAAATCTCCCCACAGAATCAACCATTGCGTGTCCAAATCCGGTATTGCAGCCAACAATCTCCTCCTAAATGTTACATCATCAAAATTCGGGGCATATACATTCACCAGCACCACTGTCTTACCTTCCAGTAACCCAGTGAGCACATACCTGCCTCTCTGATTCACCACAACCATACTTGTTGGAACACAGAACCTCTTGTTCATTAAAATTGTCACCCCTTGGGTCCTGCTAGCGGAGCCCAAGTGGAACACCTTGATGAATGACAGATCGAGGAACAAAAGGCATTTATGCATGAGCCTGAAGGCTCATATGCTTTTACTTGAATGATCTCCAACAAGATAATCTTCCTGCTGCAACTTCTAACCAATAATCATCTGCCTTTCTCATCAAATGCCCAGTAAAGGGAAAGTCCCAGGAACCGGAAGCAGATTTTGCTGCCATGTCTAAATGTATGAAGGCTATTGGGATCCCCGCAGAGACCAATGACCTATATTTTTTTTTAAATTTTAATGTTTAATTTTGCAGCGACTGACTCAAAGGATTTCGCAACAAGATTTCACGTTTTAAGACATGTATCAAATGCAATAAAATCAACACAGACTAAACATTACTTGCATCAGCAATGAATACACTCAACTACAGAAATGGTATTCCCAGCAACCTCTTAACATAACCAAAAACTCCACCATGCAATTATGCATTGCACTGCACTCTCCATTGACTCATAGGGTGAAATTCTCCCAACTAGTCCCGGCGGGTTTGGTGTTGGGTGGGAGTGGAGAATCTCATGGGAGCCAAAAAAGTCAGAAACCCGCAGGTGTAAAATTCTGTTGCAATTCTCCCAATGGCGGGTTAGTCGTCCTGCTGGCTGGTGGTGTGAACACCATTTGCCTATCATGAATGCTCATTAAACAGTTGCCCACTGACAGCCTGTCAGGCCTTTCAATCTTGCGCTACACCAGTGTGAAATTACGTTGGTCTAAGACCTGACTGCTAAAGAATGGTGTGCACAAGGCGGTCCTCAGTTCACAGACTTAGGGCTGAATGCAACACTGCCAGAGTGCTGCGATACTCCTGATGCGCTGTTCACCACTCTGTCAGGGCAGACCGATTCTCACCCTCCGTTTTCATGCTGAGCTGATCTACATGGTTAGCTCTGTGTCACTGTCTTGGATCAGTATGGTGCCTGGGACTGCAGAGTACAGGGATCTCCTTCCTATTGCTTGTGTTTCTCTGGATGGAACTGTGCTGCGGGAGTCATGCAGCTGCTGCAACAAAGGTCCAAAGTTTGACCACGACAGAGTGTGAGGTAGGGCCTGGAAGGGACATGGAGTGGCCTGACGATGAAATGGGGGGCAATGTGGAAGGAGGGCTGTGAAAGGAGAGAGGGTGAAGGAAGAGGGCTCACTCTGGCAAGCAGTGGGGCAAGGAAGTGGATGAAGGAGATGGACAAGGGAAGGCAGAGGGAAGACTGAGGAGAGGAAAACTGGACACTGAATAGACTGCATGAAAAGCTCTCAAATAAGGGGATCCAAGGGATATCACTGGTGCCTCGCAGGTGATGGGCTCAGGGGGCGGATGGTTTGACCAAGGAACATACTACTTCCTGAAGCTGCTAGCCTTTTCCCTCTGGGTTGTTCACATCCTACAGGTTCTGGTGAAGACAGATGGGTGGGGAAATGAGTTGCTGGACTGGCATTGAACTATGGCGCTGGGACCTTCAAATCTGCCAGTTGACGACGGGCAGGCAAATAAGCTGCCAGTCTACCAGGTGATTCTGAGGGGAATGCGCCTGTGCATAATTGATGAGTTTTCAAGTGCAAAATCTGGCACGGGATCCCGCTATTCTGGCCTGCGGGAAATATGCCACCGGAACCACCTGCTACAGCACTTGGTCTCAAAATGGGGGAATTCCACCCAAAGCTCTTCCTGACTCTAATAGGATCTTCTCCCTGCTTCACCAGGGTGAATTATTGTATCCCTTTAAATAAAGTCCCCTTCACTCGAACAAAGAACAAAGAAATGTACAGCACAGGAACAGGCCCTTCAGCTCTCCAAGCCCGTGCCGACCATGCTGCCCGACTAAACTACAATCTTCCACACTTCCTGGGTCCGTATCCCTCTATTCCCATCCTATTCATGTATTTGTCAAGATGCCCCTTAAATGTCACGATCGTCCCTGCTTCCACCACCACCTCCGGTAGCGAGTTCCAGGTACCCACTACCCTCTGCGTAAAAAACTTGGCTCGTACATCTACTCTAACCCTTGCCCCTCTCACCTTAAACCTATGCCCCCAAGTAATTGACCCCTCTACCCTGGGGAAAAGCCTCTGACTATCCACTCTGTCTATGCCCCTCATAATTTTGTGGACCTCTATCAGGTCTCCCCTCAACCTCCTTCGTTCCAGTGAGAACAAACCGAGTTTATTCAACCGCTCCTCATAGCTAATGCCCTCCATACCAGGCAACATTCTGGTAAATCTCTTCTGCACCCTCTCTAAAGCCTCCACATCCTTCTGGTAGTGTGGCGACCAGAATTGAACACTATACTCCAAGTGTGGCCTAACTAAGGTTCTATACAGCTGCAACATGACTTGCCAATTCTTATACTCAATGCCCCGGCCAATGAAGGCAAGCATGCCGTATGCCTTCTTGACTACCTTCTCCACCTGTGTTGCCCCTTTCAATGACCTGTGGACCTGTACTCCTAGATCTCTTTGACTTTCAATACTCTTGAGGGTTCTACCATTCACTGTATATTCCCTACCTGCATTAGACCTTCCAAAATGCATTACCTCACATTTGTCCGGATTAAACTCCATCTGCCATCTCTCCGCCCAAGTCTCCAAACAATCTAAATCCTGCTGTATCCTCTGACAGTCCTCATCACTATCCGCAATTCCACCAACCTTTGTGTCGTCTGCAAACTTACTAATCAGACCAGTTACATTTTCCTCCAAATCATTTATATATACTACAAAGAGCAAAGGTCCCAGCACTGATCCCTGTGGAACACCACTGGTCACAGCCCTCCCTCGAGTTGAGCATAATAAAATAGACTTTCCGTTGCGCAGTATCTTCTGGTTATTTCATGGTCTTTAACTCTTCGCAATCCTTGTTTCCTCAAACATGGTTTCTGTCCTCACCAGCACTCTGTTAACCCGGAAGTAGTCCTTTTGGTCTATTTGACAAAATAGCTCCTGTTGTGGTTTCAGTGCCTGACTTCCTCTGAGAATCTGGGTGTACAAGCAGCACGAACAATGGCCTTCACCTTTTTGTCCAGGTGTTAAAACTTGCACATTACTTTTGATAAGGTTTCGACCAGATCGCGTGCGATTGTCTCCAGGCAAACTTTGGATGATGTCGCATGTACCTATCCACTAATCCATTTTACCTTGAATTAATGAAGACAGTTTAAACCGTAACCATCTTACAATGTTCAGTGGTCATGAAGTGATTCACAAATGTCACTTGAAATGAATAGCTTTGTTTTCTAAAGTACATATATTTCACTGCCAAGTTAATGAGGAATCTATATTTGGCTAGTTAAAGATCTTTTTGCTCATTTTTAATTTCCAAATGACATGATCACTGATGTGTCCATATCTCACCCTTTAGAGCAATTGTAGGTCAAGCTTTAGCTGATTAAAAAATGTTTCATAAAATCATAGATTGGTAACCGCTTCAAAGAAGGCCATTTGTGTCCATGCTGGTTCTCTGTAAGAACTACTCATCTAGTCCCTCTACGCTCCCTTTTCTCTGTAGCTCTGCAAATCTTTTTTCTTTGGGTGTTTGCCAAATTCCCTCTTGAAGGCTATAATTGAATCTGCCATTGATGATATACTTAAGAGGAAAAAAACACAATGTGGTCTGAGATACTGATGCAAGATGCAAAGTCTAGGTGCCAAAGTGTGTGACATGTACAAGAAATTGGCTATTAACATGGAGCATTCCTGTCAACATATTTCTGGCATTAAATATATCATTCATCAGGTTACTTCTTAGAAAGCCCCATGTAGGCTGTGACTCCACCATTTTTGATCATCTATACTTCACCCCTATGTTAAACATGGCTATCTTATCAAAATTTAGAAAAAGAAAACACAATTTACTGATTGCCATGGTGTCCTTGCTTTATCTAGAAAGGATAAATTCAGTATTTTTTGAACTGAATGCAGCTTGCACTTTAACTCAAGTTCATGGAATCTTTGAAGTTCATTGAGTAGTCATTGCGCCCCTTGTCAATAAGAATTCCAGAGACCAGTACGTACATTAAAAGAGCGTTAGAAAATTGGGCCTTCTACTCTTTTTGAGCTAACGTCACCTGATATATCTGAATCCCTTGTGCCTGTGATATCCAGTTCAGAAGATTTATGCTTTCCTGGGGGGAAAAAAACAAATGTTTCTTGGAACTTTGGACATTGTTATTGATATGTGTAACTTTTATTTAAAGTGCCTAAAAATTCCACCTTCATGAAGATTCCACTGCTGAAATGTTTTTTGCTATTACCCTTTCTTACTCCAAGCACAGCTTTCATTGGACAGATAGATGTCTTTAGAACGTTGGCATGCTTTGTCGATGTGACTAAATGTTAATGGAAATCTGGAGAGTTTTTAATATAACTCTAACCTCACCATTTCACCAGATATGCTTCTGCACATGCTGAGGAAGCAATGGTTAGCACTCTGCCTCACGGCACCGAGGTCCCAGGTTCGATCCCAGTTCTGGGTCACTGTCCATGTGGAGTTTGCACATTCTCCCCGTGTTTGCATGGTTTTTGTCCCCACAGCCCAAAGATGTGCGGGTAGGTGGATTGGCCACGCTAAATTGCCCTTTAATTGGAAAAAATGAATTGGGTACTCTAAATTTATTTTACAAAACTGCAGTTGGTGCCCATAAAAATGTTGCCTATTTCTGCACTATACTTTGGGGAAATAAGGTATGAATTTGTAATCTGCAGCTATTGCACACTACAAGCAGAAAAAGTGTTCAAAAAGACTTTGAATACTGCCAGTTCAAAAGTAAATTTCAGTTATAGACTTTTATACATTTTTGTTTTAGAATCTGATCGGTTAGAACATCAGTTTGAAAATGCAGTGTCTCTCCGCCAGGATTTTGAGGAAACTACAAACAAAGTAAAAGCACTTGAAAAACAGATTAAAGCACTTAAGCATGAAAAAGAAGAAAATCACAAGGTACACAAGTAAAATTGGTATTTTGATTATTTCAAACAAAGCTTGGTTAGATACGAATAAGAAGGAACATTAATGTAATCCGAAGTGCTTTTGCCATTATTGGTGTATCACTAGCTCAAGAAGTTGTGCAGTGTTAACCACTTGCTTGAGCCGGCACGGTGCGATGCTGCATTTTGGGTGTGGTAGAGGAGGGCGTTGGAGAGAGTGAGTGATTTATTCCTAGAGGGGCCGGTTTGCCAGCCTGGAAGAATTGAAAGAGAAATTCGGGCATTTGGGCCCAGGCCCGTTTAGGTACCTCTAGGTATGAAACGTGATTAGGTGGAAGTTTCCGGCATTCCCAGTGGCGCCGCCATCATCCTTGCTCGTGAGGTTCCTTTCCTGTTCAGGGTCGGGAGGGTGTAGTACATCCGACCTATCTGAACTTTTTTGGGGGAGGATCTGGTCTCAGTGGAGGGGTGAATGACAGATGGGAGGAGGAGTTGGGGCCTATACAGGAGGAGGAGGTGTGGAGTGAGGCCCTTCGCATGGTGAACGCCATATCATCGTGTGTGAGACCGTATCGATTAAAGTAAGCATTGCAGTGCTGGAAAGCTCACGGTAGTGGTTAGGATGCACCTTAGTAAAACCAAAGTGAGTAGTTTGTGGGGGTTTGAGGTTAGGTGCGAGCGCTGGTCAAGGGGTCCTGCTAATCACACACACTAGTGTTCTGGTCCTGTCCCAAGCTTGTGGGGTTTTTGGGTCTCTTTTTTTCCAGCACCACATCAGTTATCCTGAACATTGAGTTGGAGCCCTGTCCTTTAGCAGCTATATTTGGGGTCTGGATGTGCCGGAGCTGCAGACGGGTGCAGGGGCAGATGTCCTCACCTTCACCTCATTGGTTGCTTGGAGGCGAGTTCTGTTCAGTTGAAGGCTGGCAACGCCACCTAGTGCCACGGAGTGGCTGGGGGACCTAATGGAGTTTTCATAACCTGAAGTTCAAATACAGTGAGGGGGTCAATTGAGGGATTCTACCGGAGATGGCAGTTTATATTGTATTTCAAGGAATTGGTCTCTGTTAGTTGCTAAGCGGGCAGTGGGGGGAAGTAAAGGGCGGGGGGATTGCATAGATTAGATTATTGTTTTCTTTCTTTACTTTACTGTTTGCATTTTTGTATAAAATGACAGGTTTAATAAAAATATATATCGGGCAATGAAACAGCATTACTGCAATGTTAAAGTATTCCTATTGCATCATAAAAGAAACTGCAAATCCTTAAAATGTCTTAAAAATATAAACTGTTTGAAATATGCTGCAGATTAGTCAGCACCTGTTAACAAAAAAAGTATAACATTTCAGATATGCAAATTTTAATGCTAATTTTGATATACGGAGGCTTAACGTCATTACTTGGTTCTCGGAAGATGTGACATTATGCAAATGTATGGTATGTGAAAGAGTCTGAGACCCTTAACCGCCTCCCAAGATCTCCTGCTTCGCACCTTAACCTCACTGGCCTAACATGGGTATTACATGGGAACGGTGATATTAATGTGTAACAAGTGTAATCCAACACAACTCTTTGTATTGAGAAAGCCTGGAACTATAGGCCAACTAACCTACCATCAGGCTCAAAGAAAGGCAGGGCTGAGTGTTAAATATTCCTGGATACAAGGGGCGAGATTCTCCACTCCCGCGTCGGTTGGGAGAATCGCCTGGGCCGCCAAAACTTCCCGGGACGCCGGTCCGACGCCCTCCCGCGATTCTCCCAAGCGGCGGGAACGGCCCCGTCGAGTTCCGCGGGCAGCAGGCCGGAGAATCGCCAGAGACACCCAAAATGGCGATTCTCCGGCACCCCCGCTATTCTCAGGCCCGGATGGGCCGAGCAGCCAGGCCAAAACGGCGGGTTCCCCCCGGCGCCGTCCACACCTGGTAACTGCCGTCGGGAACAGCGCGGGAACGCTGGGGGGGCGGCCTGCGGGGGGGAGGGGGGATCCTGCACCGGGGGGGGGGGGGGGGGGGTACCTCAAATGTGGCATGGCCCGCGATCGGTGCCCACCGATCGTCGGGGCGTCCTCTCTGAAGGAGGACCTCCTTCCTTCCGCGGCCCCGCAAGATCCGTCCGCCATCTTCTTGCGGGGTGGACTCAGAGAGGACGGCAACCACGCATGCGCGAGCGATGCCAGTTATGCGGCGACGGCCGCGTCATCTATGTAGCGCCGCCTTTACGCGGCGACAAGGCCTGGCGCGTGTAGATGACGTGGCCCCGATCCTAGCCCATTGTCGGGGCCTGAATAGGTCGGGATCGAGGCCGTTTCGCGCCGTCGTGAACCTCGACGGCATTCACGACGGCGTGGGCTCTTCGGCGCGGGAGTGGAGAATCCCGCCCAAGATGTTCAGGAAAAGAAGTAAAGTGGAAGGAGTGGCAGTATTGATTAAGGTAAGCATTGCAGTGCTGGAAAGAGGATATTCCAGAGGGATCAAGGACCAAATCTATTTTGCTAGAGCTAAGGAACAAGAAGGTGCAATTACATTGCTCTGTGTATTCTATAGGCTACCAACTAGTGGAAAGACGTAGAGGAATAGATTTACAAGGAAATTAGAGAACATAGAACATAGAACATAGAAAATACAGCACAGAACAGGCCCTTCGGCCCACGATGTTGTGCCGAACCTTTGTCCTAGATTAATTATAGATTATCATTGAATTTACAGTGCAGAAGGAGGCCATTCGGCCCCTCGAGTCTGCACCAGCCCTTGGAAAGAGCACCCTACCCAAACCCAACACCTCCACCCAACACCAAGGGCAATTTGGACATTAAGGGCAATTTATCATTGGCCAATTCACCTAACCCGCACATCTTTGGACTGTGGGAGGAAACCGGAGCACCCGGAGGAAACCCACGCAGACACGGGGAGGACGTGCAGACTCCGCACAGACAATGACCCAAGCTGGAATCGAACCTGGGACCATGGATCTGTGAAGCAATTGTGCTATCCACAATGCTACCGTGCTGCCCTTAAGAACAAATAAATCTACACTATATCATTTTCCCGTAATCCATGTACCTATCCAACAGCTGCTTGAAGGTCCCTAATGTTTCCGACTCAACTACTTCCACAGGCAGTGCATTCCATGCCCCCACTACTCTCTGGGTAAAGAACCTACCTCTGATATCCCTCCTATATCTTCCACCTTTCACCTTAAATTTATGTCCCCTTGTAATGGTGTGTTCCACCTGGGGAAAAAGTCTCTGACTGTCTACTCTATCTATTCCCCTGATCATCTTATAAACCTCTATCAAGTCGCCCCTCATCCTTCTCCGCTCTAATGAGAAAAGGCCTAGCACCCTCAACCTTTCCTCGTAAGACCTACTCTCCATTCCAGGCAACATCCTGGTAAATCTTCTTTGCACCTTTTCCAGAGCTTCCACATCCTTCCTAAAATGAGGTGACCAGAACTGTACACAGTACTCCAAATGTGGCCTTACCAAGGTTTTGTACAGCTGCATCATTACCTCATGGCTCTTAAATTCAATCCCTCTGTTAATGAACGCGAGCACACCATAGGCCTTCTTCACAGCTCTATCCACTTGAGTGGCAACTTTCAAAGATGTATGAACATAGACCCCAAGGTCTCTCTGCTCCTCCACAATGCCAAGAACTCTACCGTTAACCCTGTATTCCGCATTCATATTTGTCCTTCCAAAATGGACAACCTCACACTTTTCAGGGTTAAACTCCATCTGCCACTTCTCAGCCCAGCTCTGCATCCTATCTATGTCTCTTTGCAGCCGACAACAGCCCTCCTTACTATCCACAACTCCACCAATCTTCGTATCGTCTGCAAATTTACTGACCCACCCTTCAACTCCCTCATCCAAGTCATTAATGAAAATCACAAACAGCAGAGGACCCAGAACTGATCCCTGCGGTACACCACTGGTAACTGGGATCCAGGCTGAATATTTGCCATCCACCACCACTCTCTGACTTCTATCGGTCAGCCAGTTCGTTATCCAACTGGCCAAATTTCCCACTATCCCATGCCTCCTTACTTTGTGCAGAAGCCTACCATGGGGAACTTTATCAAGTGCAAGAATTAGTTATAATGGAGAACTGAAGAGAGACTGGGATAGTGGGCATTGGTGAAAGGCAGACTGGGATAGCGGTAGTGTAAAGGGCAGAGAGGGCAAGAGTTTAAAGAGTGTGTTTCCAAAAACGTTTCTGCAGTATGTTTCCAGTCCAACAAGAAAGAGCCCATTTCGGGATCTAGTTCTTGAGAAGAGGTGCATCAACTGCCAGTAGAACGTTTAAAGGATAATGATCATTGTATCATAAGGTTTGGGTTGATTATGGAAAAGGATAAAACATAATCTAGAGTAAGACTAATATGAGAGAAATATGTTTTGCCTATACTTTTCTAATATTAAAAATTAACAACCAATGGAACTGGAACTTGCACAATGCTGTTTTGTCACTGGGCTTCATTCAGTTTGGCAGGTGCTAGTTTCAAATTGGAATCCGTAGTTTGATGCAGCTCAAATTGTAGCAAATTCTTAAATTCTGAAAATTAATCTTTTGTATTGATGTCTTTCTAACCTATAAATCTGATAGCAACTTGTTGAAACCCTTGAAAGACAAAAGTCCCAAACCAAGGAATTGAAGGATGCACATCAGCAGAGGAAAATTGCAATGCAGGAGTTCTCTGAACTCAATGAACGGATGTCAGAGTTGCGCTCGCAGAAACAGAAGTTGTCCCGACATCTCCGTGACAAAGAAGAAGAGTTGGAAGTAGCTATGCAGAAGATTGACACAATGCGTCAAGAAATCCGGAAAGCAGAGAGAGCCAGAAAGGAGGTTAGTCACCAACAAATTAAAAGTACATGTTCATAGTCCCACTTTACGTTAGACCTTAGAATTTAAATGTTTGGGAAAATATTAATTTCTGCATAGCAAATAGTAATCCTATGTATTAACTTGACACTTGTTAGAAATTGTTTCTTGATCTCTCATTCAAATAAATAAATCCTAAAAGGACAAAGCAGTTACTGGGTTAGGAAAAAGCAGCAAAGCAATAAAAAAATGCAAGAGGAGCACAGTAGTTGGACAAACAATGAAAGAGATAAAATAATGAGCCTGCTGCCAATTTTCTTTGTAAATTGGTTTGTTTTCCAACTTGTCAAATGTTTCAAATGTAGCTTTCCTCAAGTATTTCACAATTTGAATTCTTAACATTGGCTTTTGGCAAGCATTTAGTGCAAGTTTCTTCATCCTGGAAGAAATCGACTTTGTTTTGGTGCCAAATCAAAGAACTGGACACAGCAGAATTAATTATATCAGGGTGTTGGAGATGTTTGACTGAGTAGACGTGGAAAGAAAAACAGACCCTTTCAGTTTCTCAGTCATTTATACTAACTTTCTTACTGCAATTCCTCACAGACTGTTCCTTTCCACCTGCCGATTGCCTTGTACAGCCTCATTGTATCTGTTATGCTGTTGAGCTTCAGATCCTTTTTCTCTTCATGTGCCAGGTCAGAGTCCTGCAACAGAAAAAAATTTGAACTGTCCACTTATGTGGCCCTAGTCAGATAAGCACTATCACAATTGGTGGTGAATGTAAGCGAGCTTATCTAAAACAATAGTTGCTATAGAAAAAACATTTTCAAAAGTTGAATCACTGAAACCCAACAGTCTTGATTCCAGATACCAAAATTGTTTTCATTGCACACTTTTATTGATCTACAACGTTAAACACAAGTGATAGCCTCCCAGTTTCATTGGCTGATTGGATATATTTCTGAAGAAATAATAAATGTATTTTTTCCAATTCCTCTAGCTTTGTTTTACAATGTTAAGAACAACAGTTGATGTGTATCTCCCAGTGTTTTAGGATCTCTAACATACCATTGTCCCTTCCTAGAATTATAATTCAGACAGTAATTACAAATAGAATGCAAGACCATTGCCAGGATTTGGCGGCCCCGCCATGGTATGTGTGCCTGCCCGTCGCCCCCCCCCCCCCCCCCTTCCTGGCCCATAGGTTTACAGAAACGCAATTTAATTCTGACCAAACTCCATGGGATCTATATACTCCAGTAGAAAAAAACTGAATTATGGGAAGGCAGTGTGTATGGCAGCAACATTGAGAGAAATCTAATGTAATGAAGAGTTTGATTTACATAAGATAATTTTGTTTTGTCAGTTCCTGCAATTGTGGGTTTTGCAAGTAAACAGTATTATGGCAAAGTCTAATTTGTCTAGACATATTACTTTTATTAACCTCTGCACCATGCTGCTTTTAAGTACTAAAATTTAAATATTCAAATATTAAATCTTTCTGCCACAGGCTACACAAAGTCGTTTGAGCTTTTGAAAGTAAATCTTAAAGCATAATTCAATGATGCAGGTCTTAGTAGAAATTGCTCTGTTATTTATATGGTTTAATTTTTTCACTTTATGTTGGATCTGCCGTTTTGAGTTTGGCAGAGGGCAGAAGATCGGAGAGACAGCTTCTGCTGCAGTAGTCACTGAACTCAAAATAATAGAGAAAAATTGAGCTGCAGATGAAAGAAGTGAAAAGTATTTAACCTTAATTATTAATTTGAACTGCATAGATCATAAAATTGGTTCTTCGTTTTTTTTCATTTATGGGATGTGGGCCAGCATTTATTCTCATCCCTAACTGCCCTTGAGAAGGTGGTTGAACCGCTGCAGTCCCAGATGTGTAGGTTCACCTAAAGTGCTGTTCGGGAAGGAATTCCAGGATTTTGATGCAGCGGCAGTGAAGGAGCAGCAATATGTTTCCAAGTTAGGATAGTGAGTTACTTGGAGAGTAATCTCCAAGTGGTGGTGTTCCCAGGTATCTCTGCCCTTGACTGTCTAGATAGTAGTGGTTGTGGGTTTGGAATGTGCTTCCTAAGAAGCCATGGTAAGTTTCTCCAGTGCATCTTGTGGATGGTGCACATGGCTGCCACTGTTTATCAGTGGTGGAGGGTTTGAATGTTTGTGGAAGGGGTACCAATCAAGCGGGCTGCTTTGTCCAGGATGGTGTTGAGCTTTTTCAGCGTTGTTGGAACTGCACTCATCCATGCAATTGGAAAGTATTCCATCACACTCCTGACTTGTGCCTTGTAGATGGTGGACATACTCTGAGGACTCAATAAGTCAGTTAGTCACTGCATAATTCCCAGCCTCTGATCTGCTCTTGTAGCCACAGTATTTAAATGGCTAGCCCAGCTCAGTTTCTGGTCAAGGGTAACCCCCAGGATGTTGATAGTAGGGGATTCAGCAATGGTATGCCACTGAATTTCAAGGAGCAATGATTAGATTCTCTCTAGTTGGAGATGGTCATTGCCTGGCACTTGTGTCGCATGACTGTCACGTGCCACTTCAGCCAAAGCCTGGATATTGTCCACATCTTGCTGCATTTTGACATGGACTTCTTCAGTATCTGAGGAGTTGCAAATGGTTCTGAATATCATGCAGTCATCAGCGAACATCCCCACTTATGGAAGGAAGGTCATTGATGAAGCAGCTGAAGATGGTTTGGCCGAGGACATTACTTTTTCAAGTTGGCAGGCAACGAATAGTGGAGTGCCGCAGGTATCGGTGCTGCAGCCTTAGTTATTTACAATCTATACTAATGACTTGGCTGAAGAGATGGAGAGCAATGTATCAAAGTTACTGATGATACCAGCTGGGCAGAAAGGTACGCTATGGGGCTGACATGAGAGGCTGCAAAAAGATAGATAGGTTCAGTGAGTGGGCAACAAGATGGCAAATGGAGTACAATGTAGGGAAGTGTTAAGTTATTCACTTTGGTCATAACAATAGAAAAGCAGAAGAGTTTTTAAAAGGTATGAAACTTGGAAGTGTTGATGTACAAAGAGACTTGTGTGTATTTGTACAAGCAACTCCGGTGCACAAGAAATTAGGACGGCAATTGGCATGTTGGCTTTTATTGCAATGGAATTGGAGTACAAGAATAAAGAGGTCCTTCTCCAGTTGTACAGGGTTATGGTGAGACCACATCTTGAACACTGCAGTTTTGGTCTCCACATTTAAGAAAGGATACGTACTTGCATGGGAGGCGATATGATGATTCATTAGATTGGTGACTGGGAGTAGGTTGTCCTGTGATGAAAGGCTAATAAATTGAGCCTATATTATTCTCTGGAGTTCAGAAGAATGAGAGGCGATCAAATTGAAAACTACAAATTTCAGAGGGGTTTGAAGGGGAGACGGGAGGTGACTGATTCCGCTGGTCTGGGTGCCGAATACACGGGCATAGTTTCAGGGAAAGCGGCCAATCGTTTCTGACTCTGATGAGGAGAAATTGTTTCACTCAAAGGTTTGTGAATCTTTGAATTCTCTACCCAAGAAGATTGTAGGTGTTCCATCGTTGAAAACATTTAAGGTTGGGAAAGACAGATTTTTTTGGCTTTGGAGTGGGGATATTGGGAGAGGGCAGGAAAATGGTGTTAAAGTCCAAGGTCAGCCATGGTCATATTGAATGGCAGAGAAGACGAGTCCGCTTTATGGCCTACTCCTGCTCCTATATCTTGTGTTCTTATGCTCTGCTTTGTCTTGATCAAAGTTTGTTAAAATATTACACTTTTAATTTTCTAGCAATCTGAGTCACACTATAATGACTGTAGGAACTTCAGATATATTGGATTATAAGTATTTGGTGAAGTAAGGGTTAAAAACCTGGGTTAGTGTGTTCGGTTGTTGAAGTCATGTTTTTAAAAGAATCGTGGTTTGAAAGGCAACAAAGCTTTTAGGAGCCTGAGGTGCCGTCGTAAAAGTTTGGGCTAATGCAATTTTGTTTTGATTAAGGGGATTTTAGGGAGTTAACTTGTTTTCAGCTTGATGTTATTGCTGGGTGGAGTTAAGGCATCGGGCATTTTTGAGAAAGCATTTTTCAGTTGAATTCTGATCTGGCTGAAGTTGAGACCCAAGTAAAGCAGTTTGTTCTCACTTTAGATTAGTTAAAAGAGATTAACTGTATTTAAAGCAGTGCAGACCTGTCTGAGGACAAGGGAAAGCTGAAACAAGCCAGTTGAAACAACTTTTGAAGACATTCAGCCACAGTTTCTGCAGGGGATCAGACAGGAGTCTGATCTGTAGTGTCAAGAGATCTCTTTTCTCACAGAATAATTCTGTAAAGCAAGTATTCTTTTGTGCCATTGGTATTTGGGGTGGATTGAGAGCTGAGTCTATTTTCTTGTTAAAGTGGGAATAAAGACAACAAGTATTCATTGTGTTGAATAGTATTGTTTATGGGGTAATTGTAAGCTATTTTTAGGTGTGACATCAAATAATTTAATATTCTTGGTAATAAAGTTTGTTTTTTAAATTTAAAGTACCCAATTCTTTTTTTCCCAATTGAGGGGCCATTTATTGTGGCCAATCCACCTACCCTGCACACCTTTTTGGGTTGAGGGGGTGAGATCCACGCAGACATGGGGAGAATGTGCAAACTCCACATGGACAGTGACCCAGGACCAAACCCATGTCCTCAGCGCCGTGAGGCAGCAGTGCTAACCATTGTGCCACCATGCTGCCCTTGTAATAAAGTTTGTTTTAATATACCATATCTCTTCATGCAATCATTCCTGGAGCAAGTATCCTTTCTTCATAGTCTTACAAAATTAAAATAAAATGTTGGGGTTTTGGTCCAGTGTCTTTAGCCACTGTTGGAGTCTGGTCTGGGATCATAATAAACACCACTTTTTGAAAATTACTTTTTCTTGTCTTAATTTTAACTCTTAATATTAATTGTAGCGAGCTTTATTTAACTTAATTGATTAAGACACTGGTGAAACATTGTCACTTGGTAAATAGCAAATTAATGTTATGCATTTAAAATGTGAATAATGTTACCGAGGGATAGAACTACAGTGATTAAATCTTGCTGCAAAATGCGGCATAGTTATGCATTTAAAATGTGAATAATATTACTGAGGGATAGAACTACAGTGATTATTGCAAAATGCAGCATAATGTTCTTCACTTCATTGTTGCCAACCTTTTAAATCATTTGAGAACTTAAACTTATTTGTACTTCAGATTTTTTACAACTCCAAAGCATCACATAATCTCCTAAAGCTGCAAAAGATAATTTGAGGAATAAACAGTGCCACCCAATATTTCTTAATTATTTGTTCAATCCAAGGCTGTTTTAAAAAATGTATTAAGCTTCTGTTTCTGAAACATCGTTGTAAGTAATCAATTATAATGTCTGCGAAAAGGTTTGTGCATCAATTTTCTGGCGGGAAATATAAAAGAGTGTATACACAGTTTTGCAATGAGTATTTTCTTTTTTCCCTAGCTGGAAGCCCAGTTGGAAGACTCCATTGCTGAAGCATCAAAGGAGCGGAAGCTTCGAGAACACAGTGAAACGTATTCCAAACAACTGGAAAGTGAAGTCGAGTCATTAAAGGTCAGAATATATTTAGGCTCATCTAAATATGCTTGGCCGGTTTCGGTTTGCATTCTCTCAGCTCCCGAGAGTCACTGGCCGCACCGGCGAGGCCACACCCAGATGGCAATTACTGGTCTCCTCAAGCAGAGACCAGGCACGATGGCCACTCTGCGGTCGGAGCCCCCGAGGTGGTCGAGGGCAGGACAGTGCCAACCTGGCACCCAGGCAGTGTTAGGATGTCAGGAGCAGTGCCAGGGTGATAGTGCCAAGAGGTGGGCCATGCACATGAAAGGGGGGGGGTGTAGGGGAGTATGGGGGGGGGGGGGGGTGAGAAGGCATGAAGGGGTGTCACGAAAGTCGGGGGGTCTGGAAACGTCGGGGAGCTTCAGTAACCTCAGTGGGGTATGCTTACTTTTGTGAGGGGAGGGGAGGGGGGCGATGCCCACAATGATGGACGGGTATGGGCAGTCACCCTCATGCTTGGGTGGTGGGGGCACATGTTAGCTTTTATTGATGGGGTGGGTTTCCCAAGTGTGCAGGGAGCCTTATTTTCCATGGGTGGGGGGTGTGGGGGACTCTCAAGCTCACTTTGAGATCGGGGCACCCTTTAAAAATGGCACCCTGATTTCCGAGGAGCCGAGTTTAGTTCTGTACCGATGAAAACATTTCTAAGTGTGGGATTGACCGGTGAGAAACTCCCCAAGCTCCAAAAATAAATGTGGTGAATACCAGTCTGGATCTCACCCAAAAAGCCGGTGGGAAATGCCCCGTCAAACCCACCCAGAATGACATTTAGTCATTTTTTGAGTGAATTGGGCCCTATGTTTTTACTTGAAGCAAAATCAAGATGAATTGGAGTAAGATAATTATGAAAATTATCCAAAATTAAAGACAATTTGTCTCCTCACTCAGTTTCCTTATCCAAACTAATAGGCTAACATCCAAACAACAGCAAAAAATTGGGGGACACTCTATTGTATAATATTTGGCCAGAGGAGGCCTGTTAGAGATGATGCATCAGGCAAAAAGACTTTTGTACATGAAAGTAGTTTCAACTGTTTTCTCCCCACTGCTTAGCTGAAGCAAGGAGGTCGGGCGGCTGGGTCCAGCTTGCAGCACCAGCAAGAACTCTCCAAGGTGAAAGCAGAACTAGAGAAGAAACTGGTTTTCTACGAGGAGGAACTGGTGAGGTGTGAAGCTGCTCACAGCATAGAAATTAAAAATCTTAAAAAGGAGCTCCATGATTCAGATGCCCAACATTTAGCTCTCCAAAAGGACGTCATGATATTAAAGGACAAATTGGAGAAAGCCAAGAGAGACCGGTAAATAGCCAAAGAAAGGCATTTAACATTGTTAATTCTAAGAACTCTACTTTAATTATTGGTTGCTTTAAATATAAGTACACCAATTGCAAAAACATTGTGTGAAGCTTGAAAAATAATCTTCTGGAGAAGGGGGAAAAGCTCACCTAGAAAACAACCTTGATAAGACTGATCTTAGTAGAACCACAAACTGCTGCATCATGAAATGGTGGCTCATTTGAATCCGCACGGTATATTCCCAATCTCTTGCGTCATTATGGGCAAGAACGCTGGTCAGGTGCTTTTCCACAGCAAGGAAGAGAGACCAGTAGGACATCGGCGCAATTTGAGAGATAATATAATTTAATCACTTATTATTACAAGTAGGCTTCAATGAAGTTACTGTGAAAAGCCCCTAGTTGCCACATTCCGGCGCCTGTTCCAACCCGCACTGCTGCCTTGTTCTGCATTACAAGCCAGCTATTTAGCCCAGTGTGCTAAACCAGCCCCTCAGGAAGGAGGAGAAAATAACTGATCTGAAGGCATGGCCTTATTTTATTAATAGTTGAGTTTTGTCGTTGATCATGACATTATTTGACTTTGATAGTTTCCACGCAGTTAGACTTGTACAACTCTGCTTTTCACCAGCATATTCTCCTGCATTTGTTTAATGCAGGCATGATGCTCTGTTATTTATGGTCGTTTCTATATTTTCAATATTTTTGTTGCATACCAAGTACATTCTGTAGTTGTAAAGGAGTCATTGAGGTCTGCAGCTCAGAAATGGCCCGAGAGCCCATCGCATCTGTGCTTGTCAAAAATAACCACTTAACTATTCTAATTTCATTTACGAGCACTTGACACGTAGCTATGTCTGCCTTGGCATTGCAAATGCACGTCTAAATACTTCTTAAATGTTATGAGGGTCTCTGTCTCCACCACCCTCTCAGGCAGCGGGTTCCAGACTCCCACCACCCTCGGGGTGAAAAAATGTTTCCTCATATCCCTTTAAACTCCTGCCCCTTACCTCAGATCTATGTTCCCTGGTCATTGATCTTTCCACCAAGAGGATGATTTTATTCCTGTCCACTCTATCTACGCCCCTCATAATTTTGTACATCTCAATCATGTCCCCCTCAGTCTCCTCTGCTCCAAGGAAAACAACCCCAGTCTATCTATTGGGGCTGGTTTAGCACAGTGGGCTGAACAGCTGGCTTTTAATGCAGAACAAGGCCAGCAGCGCGGGTTCAATTCCCGTACCGGCCTCCCCGAATAGGCGCCGGAATATGGCGACTAGGGGCTATTCACAGTAACTTCATTGAAGCCTACTTGTGACAATAAGCGATTATTATTATTATTATTATTATTATTATTATTATTATTATTATTATTATTATTATTATTATTATTATTATTATTATTATCCAATCTCTCTTCATGGCTGAAACTTTCCAGCCCAGGCAACATCCTGGTAAATCTCCTCTGCACACTTTCAAGTGTTATCATAGTCCTCCTACAATTTGCATTCCAGAACTGCACACAATACTCCAGCTGTGGCCTAACCAAAGTTTTATACAGTTCCAGCATAACCTCCCTGCTCTTAAACTCTATGCCTCAGCTAATAAAGGGAAGTGCACCATATATCTTCTCAACCACTGTATCCACCTGCTCTGCTACCTTAAGTGTACATGCACACCAAGGTCCCTCTGATCCTCGGTGCTCGCCAGGGTCCTGCTGTTCATCATGTATCCCCTTGCCATGTTTGTCCTGCCCAAGTTCATCACCTCACACTTATCCAGATTGAATTCCATTTGCCACTGATCAGCTATCTGACCAGCCCGTCTCTACCCTCCTGTACTCTTAAGGCTATCCTCCTCACTATTTCCCACCCCACCAATTTTCGTATCATCCACAAACTTACTGATCAACCCATCTACAATCATGTCTTGATCATTTATGTAAACCACAAGCAGCAAGGGCCCCAACACTGATCTCTGTGGGACCCACTGGACACGGCTTCCAGTCGAAAAAACACCCCTCGACCATCACCCTCTGCTTCCTGCCACTCAGCCGATTCTGGATCCAATTTGCCAAATTTCCTTGGATCCCATGGGCCTTTGCTATCAGTCTCCCGTGAGGGACCTTATTAAAAGCCCTACTAAGTCCAGGTAGACTACGTCAAATGCATTTCTCTCATCTACAGGGCAGACTAAAATAGCATTGTGTACTGGCATGAAATTTAGGCTTAAATATGGGCGGCACAGTAGCACAGTGTTTAGTACTGTTGCTTCACAGCTCCAGGGTCCCAGGTTCGATTCCCGGCTTGGGTCACTGTCTGTGAGGAATCTGCACGTTCTCCCAGTGTCGGCGTGGGTTTCCTCTGGATGCTCTGGTTCCCTCCCACAGTCCAAAGATGTGCAGATTAGGTGGATTGGCCATGCTAAATTGCCCCTGAGTGTCCAAAAAGGTTAGATGGGGTTTCTGAATACAGGGATGGGGTTTCTGAATACAGGGATGGTGTGCTCTTTCCAAGGGCCGCTGTGGACTCGATGGGCCGAATGGCCTCCTGCACTGTAATATCTATGATTCTATGAAATGTTCAGCTATGTTTAAAAAAAAAAAATAAAAAAAAAAAAAAAATTTACAATTGGAAATATTGCTACTTACCCTATGTATTGATGCAAAAACTATGGAACATTTATGGAGTCCTTCAGAGAACTCATTCAACAAAATGTTCATTTAAAATTTGAAGCTGTAATTGTGAAGAAATCTGCAATGTCCTATTTTTCAGCCATTACGACATTTAATCTTTTAATATCAAAGTTCAAAACCAGTTGACTCTAATTTCCAGTAAACCATTCTTAGTTTGATAATATTCAAAAATCCATTGAACAAAAACTAATTTAGTGTAATAAGATATACTAGATATTGAGTCTGCAAATGTTTTAGGTTAAATTTACCACCGAGCCTTCAGATGTATTTCATTCCTAATCTGTCTATGAACATGATTTTTTTTTTTGTTGAAAAATTCAATTACTTGATATTCCTGCCAAGTATTAAGAGCAATGCTTTTAGGATTACAAAAAGCTACACTGCCGCTATTAGATCGTTATGTATTTTGAACCATAAGCCTCATTTTTCCATTCTGCTTAACATATGCGATAACGATACTATAAAATAAGTAGTGAAGCTGTGAATGATTCATCTATTTTCTACCTGAACCTTCGATATAGTTCTGATAAGTAAGAACCTTGCCGATTTAGCCCAAGGTTTAGGTTACTGCTCGCATTGCCTTTTGCAGACCATTTTCTATATAGACTGTCACTGATGCTGCATCAAAAAAGACCCACATTCTGTATAACTGAACAAATAAATTGCCAATTTATAACACAAATATGGAAAAAAAATTTGAATATATCTATTTTCTTATGTACAGGCACAATGAGATGGAGGAAACTCTGGGTGAACTGAAAAAGAAGTATGAATGTGAGCGAAACATGCTCATTGAGGAGAACAAGAAATTTTCAGTTGAAAACGATCGAGTAAGTCCCTTCACTTGATATTTATTTCAGTAATATTATCATCCTGTATCCAAGACTTATGCTGTTTTTTAGGTTCTATTCAGGGAATTGTTCATAGCAAACATCGATGTAATTACCCATGCATTCATTTTTAATGTAAAGTATGATACATGCAAACATTTGTAAGACCAGATTTGTATTGGAATTCATTTTGGGTTGGAATCAAGTCATTTTTAAAAATGAAATAAGTATATCAAAAAAGTAGCAGTAACATGATAGGTTTCTGCACATTGCTGCTGACCCATTTTTATTGACTGGCAGAGCCAGTTGATGTCATCTGGATTTGTAACTACAACTTTGAAGAAGAATTATGGCAGCTCAAAGATGGGGCTCATATTAAGGAATTAGTCAAAAGATATGGGCAGGAATTCTCCGACCATTGGGATTCTCTATTCCCACTGTCAGCACACCCCCGCCCGTTGGTTTCCTGGCAGAGTGGGATGGCTTTAATGGGAAATCCCAAACGGTGGGTAGAGGGAATCCTGCCGCCAGTGAACAGCTCGCCGCCGAGAAACACGTGCGGCTGGGGGGCCGTAGAATCCAGCCCAATATCTAATCCAATTACGATCAACTTTTTATTCAGTTGTAGAATTTCAAAATCACAGATGAAATAAGTATTGTTGTGTTTACAGTGTATACAATGTGTACTGGATATAAGTTACCTGTAATAACTGACATTAATTCTATTGTCATGCACCTGCAGTCTTGTCCCATCGTTTGGCGCTGGACTTATGTTAAATACTTAGCTGAACATTTTTCCGAAGGATTTTAAACAAAACGCTACATTTTTACACTCTACTTTTGGCAACTAATTTTTAAGCATAATAAGAACAAAATTGTTGCCAGTTAAGCTCATCACTGAATCATTTAAAGCCAATCATCGTTGAACCCACTGGGATTTAAGTGTTGTGATGGGTCTCTGATCAAAGGACCCTGCATCTAGGGAGAGACGAGGAGCCACTGAAAGTCAACCTATCACCCCCCACCTCTTTTGCTGGTGACACGCTCCCTTCCTGAACCATTCACCTGTATCCAGGGAGCCAATAGTGACCTCTGATGGAGACCTCAGAGCATTGCCCACAGCAGTCACTGCTCCCAGTGGCACTGCTGGAAAAGGAGAGATGCCAGACTCTGCTGGCCAGCAGCTCTTGGGGTCAGGGTTTCCACCTTACTGGGGTTTTAACCCGGCGTGGTGCCTGATGCTGGCCAGTTAATTACAAAATAACATTGACCCTCCCAGACAGAAGTGACAGAGGGTTTATAGTGATTCCTCAGCTAGTTTTGGGGAACCCCATCGCAGGAACTAAATTCTACCCAGCATTTCAGGTGGATTATCTTTCATCTGTTCTGTATTGGGCACTACATTTGATCTCGATGATCCTAGATGCGCAATAAGAAAATCAGCCAGGGTTCTCCCTCCTGATTGTTGTTCAGTAATATCTGCTGGAAGTGTACATGCATGGAGTTTAGAAAATGACAGGATGAGATTTATATATTTTCAAAAAAATATAGTCTAACTCATATGGGCTTGCCGAATATAAAGCATTTAATCTAATTTAGTTTTTAGACTCCTATGATGATTTGAGTTTTTACTGGAATCAGGTAATGGTTGGTTCAATGTATTTTTATGATAAAATTCTATTTGTGCACATGGAGTTTTTGCTAACTATTCACTTGGAAAATATTTGCGTATTCCCAACTTTAAAATTACAGCTTTTGATTTTCAGATGTGTACATTTGTGGACAAGCTTACGACACAGAACAGACGACTTGAAGATGAATTGCAAGACCTTGCAGCCAGAAAAGAATCAGTGGCTCACTGGGAAGCTCAAATTGCAGAGATTATACAGTGGTATGTATTGGTATTCCTTTAAATATAAAACTGTTTCATAGCCACTGTTGTGGTCATTTATGTGACTGTGTTTCCTCTGGTATTTGTAGGTTACCTTGTATTCTTTGTGTAGTTAAATCATTATATAACAAGGAAACTTTTTTTTGTTAGGGTGAGTGATGAGAAGGATGCAAGAGGATACTTACAGGCTTTGGCATCCAAGATGACAGAAGAACTTGAGTCACTGCGCAATTCTAGTCTTGGTTCAAGAACACTGGTATGATTGTAATAATCATTTACTCTGGTTTAATTGAATCCTAAACATAATCTTTTTCTTTGTTTTTGTTGAAGAAGGAATGTTAGTTTTAGAATAAATGAAATTATGTAATCCACATTAGAAATATTCATTTACAACCTTGAAAATCTTGGGTGGCGAAAGCTATAGGTTCTAAGCCACAGCACCATTTATAGGTGAATAGTCTCACAATGAAGTTACTTTTCTAGGAAACTTTTACCTGTAATTAATGTGTGGATGCACGTAATCATAAAACCAATGTTTTTGCAATATCAATATATTGCTTTGTGCTGTAATTGTTAAAGTTACCTGTTAAATCTCTAATCCTGAATAATGATACAAATACATGACAGCATAGGATATTTCTGGAGAAGGTGGTGTTTTATTTTTGTTATCGGTCATCTCCAACCTGAGGGCAATGTGCTTTGATTTTGTTTGTGTGTTAGAATAACAAAGTACTTGAGCAAAATATGAAAGTGCATCGGCATTTAACTGTTGGAGAGCATTACAGTCAACGGCCCTGCAGGATTCATTTATAATATATTTTCGTGTTTGATAGGGCAGCACAGTGGGTTAGTCCTGCTGCCTCACAGCGCCGAGGTCCCAGGTTCGATCCCGGCTCTGGGTCACTGTCCGTGTGGAGTTTGCACATTCTCCCCGTGTTTGCGTGGGTTTCGCCCCCACAACCCAAAGATGTGCAGGCTAGGTGGATTGGCCAAGCTAAATTGCCCCTTAATTGGAAAAAATTAATAGGGGTACTCTAAATTAAAATATATATAAATATATTTGCGTGTTTGTAATGAAAGCATAGTATATATTATTATATACAACTGCTATTATTGTATTTAAGAAGGGAATAGTGATAATGCCCCCATTAAAGTTTAGAATTTACTGGACCTAATAATATGAAAAGCCAAATTAATATCTTTAATTACTATCAGTATAGATCATTATCAACATAGGATGTTTTGAAGAAAAGTTACTTCAGCTCCCTCATACTTTCCGGACTCAACTCCACCGAGTTATTAATATTTTTCAGACTAACTGATATGTTAATTTCCTTTGTTATACACTTGCAGGATCCATTGTGGAAAGTGAGACGCAGCGCAAAGTTGGATATGTCGGCTAGGTTAGAGCTACAGTCAGCTCTTGAAGCAGAAATACGTGCTAAACAATTGGTACAGGAAGAGCTAAGTAGAGTGAAAGCTACTAACATGGCATTTGAGAGGTATGACTTTCATTATTAAACTAGCACCTGATGCTAGATGTTGGTGCGTCTGTTCAAGAACACTGCTGTTCATTTCCCATGGCTTTGCTCACAGAATTGACCAGGCCTCAACAGAAACCATCTTTAACCATTCACTATTCTAGTCTCCATAAATCTGAAGAATTAATAAACATAGCTCCAAAGTTCTGCAGGCTTCCCTGTAACTGTTTGTTGGGTTTTCAACTTGAATTTTCACATGCTTAAAAGTTTTTCACCCTAAACTTTCATAGTAACTTTTAAATAATCAACTTTGTTAAATTTCTCATTTTTGGCTTGAAATAATTGTTTTTGCTAATTTGATGGGGATATATGAAACTTTATTTTAAAATAGAAGCAGGAATAGGCAAAGCAGTCCCCTTCAGCCTCCGCCACCATCTAGTTAGATCATGGCTGATGATTTATCTCAGCCACACCTTTCCCATCCTATTTGCATAACCCTCATTCCAATTATCGTACAAAAATCTATTGTTCTCAATCTTGAATTTGCTCACGGTGTTGTTCTCAATCTTGAATTTGCTGAGCTTTTATGGCCCTCTGGGGTAGACAATTCCAGTGATTCACAACTCTTTGAAGAAATTACTTCTCTAATCCGTTCTAGACAGTGTATCTTTTATCCTATGTCTCCTACTTCTAGACTTTCCTGCCAAGGGAAACAGCCATCTACCCTGTCAAACCTTCTAATTGTACACGGTCATGGTTAATTAAGAGTGCTGTCTACCCACTATAGAAAGGAAATTAGCCAAAGAACATATAGCAGACTTGTCCAACTGATTCCAGGGATGAGAAATTGCTGTTTTGAAAATAAGTTTGCGGTACTGAGTTATTTCCACTCGAGCAAGGGTTAAGAGGAAATTTAATAGATATATTTAAGATTATAGATGATTTGATCGGGTGAATGGGGAAAGGCAATTTACTCTGACTGAGGAGTTAGTAAATCGGGATTTCAATTGGAGACTGCCACCTGAGATTGAAGAAAAAGGTTGGGATAAATTTCCCTCCAACAAGTCAGTGAGGTTTACAACAGGTATGTAAAGACAGGAAACAGTTGAGGGATCCCGCTGGGGGCACCAAGGTAAGAGGAGAAAGGAGGTTGCCATGATACCTGCAAGATGGGGGAGAAAATGTGGGTTGTCCCACAGTGCCTGCGTGTGGTGATGTTGAGGTGGGGAGGAAGCCGTAATGCTTGTGATGGGGATCCTCCATGTCTGTGGGGTGGTGGGGTTTACTTTCTATACTAATCAGGGCGCCCTTTAAAGTTGGCGCCCCAATGTCTGGTCCCAGCTTGGCCTAGCCAGACTGGCGGTATAAACCCCACCCACTTTTGTTTCCCTCAGAGAGCCTGAAACTCTGCTCGAAAAACTCAGCTATGCAGCTGGAGAGCTACCTGCCAGTTTACAGTTGGAGCTTGGCGCTCTTGAGGGGCGGAATTGGGAAAATTCCACCCATCGTCTCTGTTTGTAACTGTAATTTCTCATCTCTGATATGTTCGTGGTGAATATCTGCTCTATGCTCTCTCTAACTTTCCTTTCCTTTCTGTAAATGACACACAGCAGTCTTAACAGCATAGTTGCACAAATCCCAAGAGGGTTTGGATAGGTTAGATGCTGATAGACTGCTTGCCTTTGCTGGAGAGCCTAGAACTAGGGGACATAGCCTCAAAAAGGATCAACCGTTAAGGATCATTGGGAGGAGAAATGTCTTCACTCAAAGCTTTGTGAATCAGACATAGGAGGCTGTGGTGACCAGATCATTGAATATATTCAAGACTTTTGTACAGTTGGGGAACTTGGGGCTGTGCAGACAGGATGAGAAAGTGGAATTGAGTAAGATCATCAGCCATATCTAATTAATTGTTGGTGCAGGCACGAGGGACTGTTTGGCCTACTCCCATTTTTAAAAATCCATTCTATATATTTTTTAAGAATACCAAAGGCATAACTGTTTCCAGACCAAACCCAGAAATCTTACCACGCTAATTAAAATTGGGCAGCATGGTAGCACAGTCGTTAGCACGGTTGCTTCACAGCTCCAGGGTCCCAGGTTCAACTCCCGACTTGGGTCACTGTCTGTGTGGAGTTTGCACGTTCTCCCCGTGTCTGCGTGAGTTTCTTCCGGGTGCTCCGGTTTCTTCCAACAGTCCAAAGATGTGCAGGTTAGGTGGATTGGCCATTCTAAATTGCCCTTAGTGTCCAAAAAGGTTAGGTGGGGTTACGGGGACAGGGTGGAGGTGTGGGCTTAGGTACGGTGCTCTTTCCCATGGCTGGTGCGGACTCGATGGCCGAATGGCCTCCTTCTGCACTGTAAATTTGATGATTTACTAAATTTGACCAATTGGAAAGCAAACAGCCAAGAGACACAAATTAAATGCACTAGATTTGAGAGACTGGAGCTTTATGACACTGCACTCCTGAGGGAATATAGCATTGGCAGAGGTGCCATCCTTCAGATGTACCAGCACAACCATTGACAAATTATCTGGTTTATGTTCCAATATCATACGAACATGCAAGTTAGGAACAGGAGTAGGCAACTCAGCCCCTCGAGCTGTTCCACTATTCAAGTAGATCGTGGCTAATCTGATTGTAACCTAACCCCATATTTCTGCCTATTGCGATAATCATTCACCCCCTTGTTAATCAGAACTCTATATAGCTCTACTTTAAAAATATCGAAAGACTCTGCTTCACGGCCTTTTGAGGAAGACTTTGCCAAACACACAACCCTCCGAGAAAGAATTTCTCTTCATTTCTGTCTTAAGTGAGCAACCCCTTATATTTAAACAGTGACCCCCTAGTTCTAGATTCTCTGACAAGAGGAAACATCCTCTCTGCATCCATCCTGTCCGTACCTCTCAGGCTCTTAAAGGTTTTGATCAACTTGCCTCTTACTCTTTTAAAGTATAGTAGATACAAGCCTAACATATCAAAACTTTTCCTGGTAAGGCAACCTGTCCATTCCTGGTATTAATCTAGTAAACCTTCCCTGAACTGCTTCTAACACATTTACATCTTTCCTTAAATAAGGAGACCAATACTGTACACGATACTCACCAATGTCCTGTACAACTGAAACATAACCTCCCTACTTTTGAATCAACTTCCCTCACAATAAACACTAACGTTCTATTAGTTTTCCTAATTACTTGCTGTATCTATATACCAGCCTTTTGTGATTTGTGCATTAGGACATCCATATCCCTCTGAAATCTCTCACCATTTGGATAATCATTTTATTCCTGCCACCAAAATGGAGAATTTCACATTTGCCCACATTATAATCTGTATGCCAGATCATTATCCACTCAAGGGTTAACCTATCTTTGTCCCTTTGTAGCCTCCTTACATCCTCTTCACTATTTACTTCCTACCTACCTTTGTGTCATCAGCAAATGTATCAACAAGAGCTTCAGTCCCTTCACCCCAGTCATTTATAAAAATGTAAAACGTTGAGGCCCCTGTGGCACACCACTTATCATACTTTGCCAACTAGAAAACAACCTATTTATTCCAACTCCTGTGTTTCCTGTTAGCTAGTCAATCTTCAATCCTTGCAGTATGTTACCCCCTGCCTGATTGCCACCAACTTTTCCAAGTGCCCTGCTATAACATCTTCAATAATGGGGGCTTCTAGCATTTTCTCCCTAATAGATATTCGGCTAACTGGCCTGTAGTTCCTGCTTTCTCTCTCCCTCCCTTTTTTAATGAAGGAGGTACATTTGCTATCTTCTAATCTAAGGGAACCTTCCCTGAATCTAGGGAATTTTGGAAAATTAAAACCAATGCATTAACTGCCCCATTAGCCACTTTTAAGACCTTAGGCTGAAGTCCATTCACACTCGTGGAATTTTCGCCATAGTTTCAACAATTTGCTGTGTAGCACTTCCCCGGGGATAGTAATTTTCCTGAATTTGTGGATTCTTGCTGCATTGAAATAGGCTGCTGCGTTTGCCCACAAAATGCCCATAAAGCAGCAATTCTTTGCTAATGCAGTTAATTGGGATCTCATAAGACACTATATAAATGCAAGATTTCCATCTGATTTTTGTAACTGGCAACCAGTGTTAAATATTGAATGTTAAAATCTTGACAAATTTCTTTGCTTATGTGTGAAAACTTTTACGTTGATTGAATTCATCTTGGTGTTCTGCATTCTGTCTCTATCATGAAAATTTTATTCTAGTAAACTGAAGGAGGCAGATGCCAAGAATCAGCAGTTTGTAGAAGAGATACAGAATTTAAAGAAAGAATTAGAGGAAAGCAGAACCAGAACAGAAAAAGGTTAGTTACATCTGCAGCATGTAACAGCTTTACTATGTAAATACAAATGTGAACTCTTTTTTTTTAAACAGATCTGTATGGCTAGCTTTTTTTTTTAAAGGAAGAAATTCTTCATATTTTTGCTTGTTCTTTTTCTTTAAAAGGTCTCAAACTTCCAGATTTTCAGGATTCCATTTTTGACTACTTTAACACCTCTCCAATTCCACATGACTTGGGATTTAAAGTAAGTGCTCACAATGGAGTAATAAATTCAACCCCCAGGAGTATTTTATCTGTGGTGGTATGTACATTTTAGCTGAGCTGGGCAGATATTATAATATATAATGAAAAATAGGACAGAAAAATGGATTTGCATGGAGTAGACAGTCTTACCACATCTACATGGAATATGTTTCACAATCTTTTACAGCAAATTGCCACAGTTAGAGAAAAGCCGTAAATGCTGAAAAGCAGTAGGTTTCAGTAAGGAAATGCAAATTAGATACGCAGGAAAAAAGTGTGCTTGCTGATTTTTGTGACTAGTTCATTCAGTCCACACTCCATTTTTCAAGCTATGGTCCTTTAGAACTTTAAAAACAAATTAAACTAGTTGGACACTTTGTGACATTGCATATGCTAATTCCAGACATCTTTCAAGAACATGTAAAGCATTTGGCCTTTATAAAAATGACATGAAGGTCTTCTTTTGATCAAAATTGGTTATACCCAAATGCAGCAATCTCTTTGCGAGAGATGATTTCCTGATTTGACTTTTGAATATGCAAAAGGGAATTCACTAAGTGTATTTTTCTCATATCTGTTACACAAAGGGCTCTGTTTCTTCCTCGTCTACATCATCTCTCCTAGCATTTTGGGAAGAAGTAAGTTTCTGTGCGTGCTTTGTCACCCTAACTTGTTGGCACTTGCATAACCTGACCCTCTGAGCTAGCTGTGCTTCCTTATTCCAATCCTAATTACTTCTGCTGTAGCTTTACATGGACCTTCCCGTACTTACTGTTACTATTATTGCTAATAATCTTTGAAAATTACTTGTGTTCAAAGTACTCAAATAGTCATATTTCCCAATGACTTCAAACTGCAGTTACCATTGTGGTTGTACTGGGGGGGGGGATTGAATTATCCTTTGCCCCTTTTATAATGCAATTCATCAGCCTACCAGACATTTAGGTTGGCATTTTTGAAAAGGTTTGTATTTCATTGCAATACCAAATAACTGTAGACGGAGTTCAAATAAAATAGGACAAATTCTTTGAAATGCTCCTCAGTCATTGTACCTGGTGGTTTGAATTCATCCAAACAATTTAATTATAATGTATCTGACGCAAAGATTCAGGTGTTATTTTGCTCTGTTATTCAGTAAAGACCAAACCTTGTGCATACTTAGTCACCAATTCCTATTTTCTGGTTCCAGCGAGGGCTTTACAGGTACTTATTTGAACTCCCGAGCTTGTAAAACCATAACATTTAGTGTACACATAATTAATCTGCATCCTAGACTGTTGGGATTTACAGAAACTAAGTGATGTGCAGTTCACTCCTGTCTAAAATATTGTTTTTAATGTACTGTTTCAATGATTATTCTTGTTTTGCTGCCTACTCTTTTCAAACTTGATATCTTCCATCAAGCCCTGCTTTATAAAGAACAGACATGTAAGGAATTATTTTACCATACCTGACGGCATCCTTTCTTCAGTCAGTTGTAGGTGAAAGTTTAAGAATTCATGCTTGAAACAGTGACTCCTTCTGTTAGAAGATCTCACTTTAACATATTTCTTCGATGAAAGTACTTTGTGTGCAATATTAAAGTATGCCCTCTAATGAACTAGACTACAATATAACATTTTTAAAAATCAAGGGCCCGTGACCATACAACAAAGAGCAGAATCATAGAATTCACAGTGCAGAAGGAGGCCATTCGGCCCATCGAGTCTGCAGCGGCCCTTACAAAAAGCACCCTACTGAAGCCCAGGTATCTACCGTAGCCCCATAACCCAGTAACCCCCACTTAACCTTTTTGGACACTACAGGCAATTTAACATGGCCAATCCACCTAACCCGCACATCTTTGGACTGTGTGAGGAAACCGGAGGACTCAGATGAAACCCACGCAGACACGGGGAGAACGTGAATAACTCAGTCATGAAATTAGATTGGTTGGGGTGGGGAGTTACTTGTATATCTGTGGCTGTGTTGTACCAGTCCTGAGTTGTATAATGTAGAGCATTTTAAAATACGAATACTTAAAATGTGAATGTATGCTATGACACAATTATATACTGGAGTATAAAGAAAATGTTGCTTCAAAATCATCCTCCTTAGAATCTGGCTTTTTTCTCTTCATTGGTACTTCCTTTTAACATCATTAAATTGGTTTCAGAGTTCAACAAAACATAGTGAGCATTTTCGCTGTCAGTTCACTAACTTCATATTGCAAATTGTTGAGAAACTGCAAAGAATAAGTATACATGTTTTCTGTGGATTTTAAGTTGCAAAATAAGTAATAAAATAAAAGGTAATTCGTGAATTTGAACATTAGATAGTTATTTCTTATCTAGAATCCAACTTTGTTCATTTTATTAAGTATTACCTTACATTTTATTTGTATGTCATTGAGATAATGTTCACCATATGAGATTAGCCAAATGGTTAATTGAATCACATAATATGTCACCAAGTTATCAGGAGTCACAGGACGCTAATTAGTTTTAAAAACAAGGAAAAAACATTTATTAAACGTGAAAATGTTAGATTATAATGGAATTCCCCTTTACTCTTCCCCCCCCCCCCCCGCCGGTTAGCTTAAGAAATGCACACAGATTTAAAGATTGACGTTGGTTATGAAGTGCACCTTAAGCTACTATGCCCTCAGACGGAAATTACAGACCAATTAGTTTAACATCTGTTGTTGGGAAATTATTAAAATCCATTATTAAGGAAGTAATATCAGGACATTTGGAAAGTCAAAATGCAATCCACCTGAGTCAGCATGGTTTTATGAAGAATAAATCATGTTTGACTAATTTGTTAGAGTTCTTCGAAGATGTAACAAGCCAAGTGGATAATGGGGATCCTGTAGAGGTAGTATATCTGGACTTCCAGAAGGGATTTGATAAGGTGCCGCATAACACACAAAATTAGATCGCATGGGGTTAAGGGTAATTTATAAGCTTGAATAGAAGACTAGATGAGGGACAGAAGACTGAGAGTTGAGATAAATGTATCTTTTTCTGGATGGCAAGATGTAACTAGTGGAGTGCCAAAGGGTTCAGTCCTTGGGCCCCAACTATTTACAATCCATATTAACAACTTGGATACAGGGAAAGAAGGTTCAATAGTCAAATTTACAGATGACACTAAAATAGGTGAGACAGTAAGTTGCAATGAGGAGCTGGATATAGGGGGTTTAGGTGAATGGGCCAAAATGTGGCAGATGGAGTTTAATGTGGATAAGTGTGAGGTCATCCATTTTGGTCAGAAAAATGGAAAGGTAACTTGTCTAAATGGGGAGAGACTTCGGGGTGCTCTAGTGCAGAGTAATCTGGGTATCCTCATGCATGAGTCGCAGAAAACTAGCGTGCAGGTACAGCAGTAATAAAGAAAGTAAATGGAATGTTAGCATTTATAGCTAAAGGAATAGAGTATAAAGGTAAGGAAATGTTGTTGCAACTGTACAAGGCACTGGTGAGACTGCACCTGGAGTATTGCGCACAGTTTTGGTCCCCTGATTTGAGGATAGATGTAGTGGCATTGGAGGCAACTCAAAGGTGGTTCACTAGATTGGCTCCAGAGATGAGGGGTTAGTCTTATGAAGAGGGATTGAGCAGGTTAGACCTATACTCTAGAGGTTAGAAGAACATGTGGAGATAAAATTGAGGTATATAAGATGATAAAAGGTATGGATAAAGTAGAATTGAAGTAGATGGGTCCTCTTGTGGGGCATTCTAGAACAAGAATAAGGGGAAGCAAATTTAAAACCGAGGTGAGGAGAAACTACTTCCCCCAAAGGGTTGTGAATCTGTGGAATTCGGTATCCGAGAGCGGGGTGAATGCTGGGACAGTGAGTAAATTTAAGCAGGGGTTAGACATATTTTTAATTAGCAATGGGTTTGAAGGGTTACGGAGAACGAGCAGGATAGTGGAGTTGAGGCCATGAAGAGATCAGCCATGATTGTATTGAACCATGGAGCAGACTCAAGACGCTAAATTGCCTACTCATCCTAGTTTTTATGTTCTAAGAAAGAACTATTCTGTCTAATTCCACATTCCCAGCACTGGGTCTGTAGCCCTGTAGGTGACAGCATCTCCAGCACAAATCTGGTGTTCTTGATGAATAAAGGGAAGCAGGGGTTATGGGGAGAAGGCAGGTGAATGGGAATGAGGAACATAACAGCCATGATCGAATGGCGGAGCAGACTCGATGGACCGACTGGCCTAATTCTACTCCCATAACTTATGGACATTAACACAAAAAGTCACTCTTAAACACACAAGATGACCGTGGTCAAATGCACACTGCACTCTGAACCCAAAGTGTCTATGGTTTTCCCCCAGATGATTGTCGCATGAGAATGTCCAAACTCCGCTCCCAAAAACACACTTTAAAATCTTCTCATAATAATGCTTTCCCTTTGTGGTTTACATTCCAAAATCCAGTCCACAAAGAACAATACAGCACAGGAACAGGCCCATCGGCCCTCCAAGCCTGCGCTGATCACATGTCCTATCTAGACCAACCGCCTGTATCCTTCTATACCCCATCTGTTCACGTGCCTTAAGACAGATAAGTCTTAACGGTCGCTAATGTATCTGCCTCAACCACCTCACTTGGCAGTGCATTCCAGGCCACCGCACATCTCCACTGAACCCTCCCCCCCCCCCCCCCTCACCTTGAACTTGTGCCCCCTTGTAATTGTCATTTCCGCCCTGAGAAAAAGCCTCCAACTGTTCACCCTATCTATACCCCTAATAATTTTATAAACTTCTATCAGGTGACATGAAATGAAATGAAAATTGCTTATTGTCACAAGTAGGCTTCAAATGAAGTTACTGTGAAAAACCCCTAGTCGCCACATTCCGGCGCCTGTTCGGGGTCGCCCCTCAGCCTCCGTCTCTCTAGGGAGAACAGTCCCAGTTTATTCAATCTCTCCTCATAGCTAATACCTTCCATACCAGGCAACTTCCTGGTAAACCTTTTCTGTACTCACTCCAAAGCCTCCACGTCTTTCTGGTAGTGTGGTGGCCTTAATTGGACACCGTATTCCAAATGTGGCCTAACCAACGTTCTATATAATTGGAACATAATATTTGAGCTTTTATACTCCAGGTTTTACAAATGACACTTTGAAACAAAGCGTTCATTCCACCTTCAACAGTGAACCCAGTCCAGGATTTCACACCAAACCCTTAGGATTTCTTGGTCTTGCCTGTTGTGCAACATTCTCACAATTGCTTTAACTCTTGACTCCAAGCAGTATTAAAATTACACCAAATGTTTCATCTACCTCTGAAGTCTACTGTCCCACTTCAAATCTAGTTACTACAATTGGCTCCTTAACTCAGAACACTTATTGTTTGCTCTTCCTTGAATTCTTCTGAACAATGCATTGGTCTCTGTTCACTTAACTCCAGACTTCGACATTCTTCTGTCCCAATTCCCTGGTTATCTGGACTGCAACTTGTTTTTTAGGAAGCCTGCCTCTTTATGGCTCCCGTCCTGTCCAGTCTTTCTTGCAGAGTTAAGAGATGTTCACTCCATAAGACCATAGGAAATGGGAAAAGGAGTAGGCCATTCTGCTCCTCGAGCTTGCTCCACCATTCAATAGGTTCATGGCTGATCCAAAATTCCTGGCGTCCACTTCCCATCCTTTCCTTGTAACCCTTGATTCCCTTGCTGATCACAAATCTATCTTTCTCAGTCTTCAATATACACAAGGACTTAAAAGCTTTTTGACTTACAAGCACCTCCAGATGCTAAGCAACACTCACATGCATTTTACACTAGCCTATTTGAGCACAATAAAAACCCTGTTGGATCTTAAGCAACCCCCACACATGCAAACACCTTTATCTAGCATGAATCTAACTATAGGTTTTACCCTTCCGGGCACAGGAATATTAAATTAAACCAACTGAAACTTAAATGTTTTACTAATACAAATATAAATCCCTCATAGCTAACTTTTTTTTCCTAACGCAATTCACAGAAACTTGCAAATTGTCTGCTTGTGTGAACATTAGATCAATAAAGGAAAAGTTTTAACTGTTATAATTCCAACAATAGCCCTTTGACACATGGTTCATATTTAAAAATTAGATCTACTTGGTATTATACCAGAGGGTCGCCTCCATCAGGGATGCCATGTTTAGCACGAGTCTCCAGGAAAAATAAAGTAAGGGGGGAGAATTTAAGAATAAGGTACTTCATCTATATTGACAGAATTTCACAGGCTGTAGCTAATGGTTGCTAGAGTGTTCTCAAGCTGCTGAGTGCCATAGTGCATGTGCAATTCTGTATGTGGTTCTGTATTTACAGCGTTGTTCACCATTTTGTAGGAGACTTGGAGGTTACATGATTGAAAAGTTGGCATGAGTGAGTTAACCTTGCACTGCTGAACTTTGCTGAAGTGTTCTCATTGCATTATGGCGCATGTTTGTTTCTCAACAATTTACCATTCTAGATAACACCATGCTGTACAGTACCTGACCTGCCTGTATGGGTCGATCTTCATCGACTTAATTGTAGATTTTTTTTGAATGCTGTAACATAGATTTGTATCGCAATCCTCCTGAAACTGTCAGAGCATCAGATAATTCCAAATCCGCTCACTGCATATACAGCAAGTATGATTGTTAAATTGTTTTGCCACTGATGCCATAGTGGTTTACTTTGTAACAAAGTGGGGATCTAAGTGCTAAAGCAAAGTTTTTTTTTCTGTTACTGGGATCTAGTTTACCATGACTTATAACTTGTCCATGTGAGTCCCGACAGTCCCCTGTCTCGGGAGGGCTGTATCATCAAATGTCTTGAGGAAATTAATTGCTCCTGTTTAGCAGGGAGAGAACGTTTTGGACAAGTCAGACTGCACTGCCTTGATTTATTCCAGCAATTGCTTGACATTGTCGGAAATCTAGGAGCAGCTATTCTGTTCGTACTCTGCCAGTGAAAGCCTTGTGTTCAGAGAGGAACATACACTCATGTGCAGACAAGAGAAGAATGATAATGGGTTATATTGTTCAGAGTAGAGGCAAGTGGCTTGATGAGATACCAATTTTATTTTATTACGTACTTTAATCGTTGTACACTTGCTCTTGTGTGCACTATGTAAGTCTCTTAAGAGGAAACTGCACAAGAAGACACTTGAGGGAATTTGTCCCACTTGGTTGCTTACAAGCAACAACATTTGTTTCATTAAAATCAAAACTGAATTGTAACTCATCATTGCATATTATTACCAATTCTAAGTATATATTGATTTGAAAGAAATGGATTGCTCGAAATGTAGGTATAATTTGAGTAAGTGACTTTACTACACTTGAGTGAGTGTAAATGAACAAGACCTCAGTTTAATTTCTTATCTGAGAGTTTGCTCTGCTGACAGCATAGCACGCACACACTGCTGCACTGAAATTTCAACCCAGATCCTGTGCTTCTGTATCTCATTAGATTCATTACAGCATTCAACGTTGCACTAGTGGCTACTGCCGGTTTAGCTCACTTGGCTCCTCAGCTGGTTTGTGATGCAGAGCGAGACCAACAGCACGGGTTCAGTTCCCATACCGGCTGAGTTATTCATGAAGGCGTTGTCAATCTTGTCCCTTGTCAGAGGTGTGGTGATCCTCAGGTTAAATCACCACACGTCAGCTCTCCCCCTTAAAGAAGAAAGCAGCCTATGACCATCTGGGTCAATGGTGACTTTTTTTAGTTGTTACTGCCCATCAAAAGTACATAATTGCCAAAAAATGCTTTGGGACATTCTGAAAGGCGTTTTATAATTGCAAACCTTTCTTTCTGACATAGAATGACAATAAAGGAACCTAAATTACCAAGGCGTTCTCTTCCCATTGGTCTAAATGCCAGTTCACATTGTTTGTTTAAAAAAAGGTCCTTGAAAAGAAAGGAGCAGCACTAAAAGTGCTTTCATTACCTCCAGAAAATTCAAAATGCTTTACAGCCAGTAAAGTCCTTTTGAATGTTATGTGACATGAATCCAAGGTCCCGGTTGAGGCCGTACTCATGTGTGCGGAACTTGGCTAGTTTCTGCTCGGCGATTCTGCGTTGTCCCGTGTCCTGAAGACCGCCTTGGAGAAACGCTTACCTGAAGATCAGAGGCTGTGTGCCCTTGACTGCTGAAGTGTTCCCTGACTGGAAGGGAACATTCCTGCCTGGCGATTGTCGCGCGATGAACGGACGCGTGGCAATGCATTACATACACCCCCCCACCATCTGGCCTGGGCTTATGAAATCCTACCAACTGTCCTGGCTTGAGACAATTCACACCTCTTTAACCTGTGATTATCCCTCTCTCCAGTTGCTCCGTCTGGACCTGTAGACTTAATTACCTGCAAAGACTTGTATTCAAAGTATCGTATTGCATCTTTGACTTTGTCTATGTTTCTGGAACCCACTTCTTCATTCACCTGAGGAAGGAGCAGTGCTCCAAAAGCTAGTGATTCAAAAACAAACCTGTTGGACTTAACCTGGTGTTGTAAGACTTCTTACTGTGCTCACCCCAGTCCAACGCCGGCATCTCCACATTATCATAAAAGAACCAGTAGAACAAGTTTCCTTGAATTTAACACACAGGTTAACTTTTGTTATACTTACATCATATAAATCTAAGTCAAATAATAAAATATGCACTGACTTTCAGGCACAGTCGCACAAATTCAAAGTTGACAAATATAGATTACAGAGTGGGGAAGGATAGGTTGACCAAATTTGAGTCCATAAAGGTTCAAAGGAATTCACAGTCTGTAGTATTTATTGTGACTCGGCTGGCTTCACCCAATCCAGTGGTTTTACTACTTTCAATGTCAAGGCGGTTTTAAACTACAGATTAATTTGGGTCTCAGAGTTCCCCCTCTTAGCCAGGGTTCATTGTTCAAGAGATTAGGATTGATGGTTTGCCTCCATCCAGCTGAGTATCTGAATGTTGTCCAGATGTTGACTCTGTTCCAGACATACTTTTGGAGTAGAAAATATGGTTCATTCACATTTCTCTGGGGTCATTGTCTTTGATGGACATTTGCAAACATGCTATCTTCATCTCGGAAGGCTTGGAATGTATAGTAATGAAAATTAAGTAGCCGTCTTAGCTGTGAGTTCCAATCTCTTTAGTCTGTTTTTTTTAACGTTCAATCCATGTTTCCACTTGGTGGATTAAAAATTATTATTTGGAAAACAGCGCATCTTCATGGCACTAGATTTTCATGTTAGCTATATTTTTGCCCTTCACTGCTGTCAGTTACTTTGCTATTGTGTGAAGCTTTGTCTTTTTTTTATTAAGTGGTTTTTTTAAATTAAAATATTAATTCTGGTTCAGCTTTTTTATATGAGGAATGTTTCAGTTCCTGAGGCTTTTTACCATGCATTTTATTCAATAAATATGACATTTTGGGTAATACCATAAAACATAGAAGTAGTTTCAATTGAATTGGTCTCCTAAATGTTTCAAAAGATACTTTCACACTACAGCTTCTGCATAAAACAGCTGCTGCCGCCCTCACCACAACCCAGGCTGATAACTAGACATGCAGCCATCGTTGCACTATGTTGTTTTTTTTAAATCCCACAAGGAAAACACCATAAACTTTTACTATAGTCGATGTCAGAACCATGGCTACACAAATCAAAAATGAAATGATCTGTAGCAAGGCTACTACTTGCTACATTAAAGTAATTGACACACCAGGGAATTACTTTAGCAGATAATACAACAGCAGGCACCAATTATAAAACTGTGCAACACTACAAATTCAACTGGCAAAACAGTAGTAAAGGACTTATAAAATGGTTATACTTTAATGCTCACTCGTGCAGCCAAATAACATCAGAAATACATCCTTAAATATGAACTATATGAAAATCATAAAGGAATAATTTGTTAATTAAGTTTCACGGGTTTTGCTGTTTATTCCATTCCCCAAACGGTTCATAAAAAATATATAATGCCCCTGGTGTCTAAGTTTGCAGTTGGCAATAGACTGAGTGCTTTAATCCACAGGAACCCGCATAGACTTGGTCATTGGGTAGACCATTGGCAAATGGAATTCAAAACACAGAAAAGTGTGAAGTTTTGTAACAAATAAAGAAAGCAAGAGTACACATCCTGTAAAATGTGGGAACTCTAGGACACATGCCATGTCCTGAGTAACCATATGTTCAGGAAGTGACACCACTTCGGCAGCTTGAGCAGCTGCTGTCCTCACTGTGATGCAGCTGAGAGCTACGTTGATAGCAAATTTATTGATGTAGTCACCCCGCAGCTCAAGTGTGCTGACCACCAAATAGTTTAAACAGAACAGGCAGGTAGTGCAGGAGTTCCCCGAGTGCATCTCATTTTCCAACCACTATTCAATACTGATGAGAAAAAGTGCCAACATAAATAAAAGGAGTATGCCATTTGACCTCACGAGCCTGCTCTGCCATTCAGTAAGAGCATGATTTATCGAATTGTGGCCTCATCTTCACATTCCTCCTGTCCCACGATAACCATTGATTTCCATATTAGTCAAGAATCTATTTACCTCTGCCTTAAAAATATTCAATGACCCTGCCTCACCGCTCCCTGGGAAAGTGTGTCCCAGAGACTCATAACATACTGAGAGAAAACAATTATTTTCATCTGTCATAAATGGGAGACCACTTAATTTTAAACTGTGTTCCTTAGTTCTAGTCTCTCCCACAAGGGGAAACATCTTTTCAGCATCCACCCTATCAAATCCCCTCAGGATCTAAAATATTTCAATAAGATCACCTCTCATTCTTCTAAACTCCAATGGGTAGAGATCCAGCCAGTCCCATTCACAAGATAACCATCACCATCCCAGGTATCAGTCGAGTGAAACCTCTCTGAACTGCTTCTAACGCATTTATATCCTTTCTTAAATAAGGATTAAAACAGTACACACTACTTCAGATGTGGTCTTACCAATGCCCTATGCGACTGCAGCAAAACACCTCTACTTTTATCTGTAGAATCTCTACAGTGCAGAAGAAGGCCACTTGACCCAACGAGTCTGCACCAAACCTCTGAAAGAACACCCTACCTAGTCCCATTCCCCCACCCTATCCCCTTAACCCCACCTAACCTGTGCATCTTTTAACACTAAGGGGCAATTTAGCAAGGCTAATCCACCGAATCCACACATCTTTGGACACTTATATAGGTGATTCAATAGTCAGAATAGGTAGGGTTTTTTTGCCTGCCGACATGAATCCAGAATAGTCTGTTACCTCCCTGGTGTGAGTGTCGAAGATGTCACTGAGCAGCTGCAGGACACCCTGAGAGGGGAGGGTGAACAGGCAGCAGTCGTGTTCCACATTGGTACCAACGACATAAGTGAAAAGAGGGATGTAGTCCTGCAGTACAGATTAAGGAAGTTAGGTGGGGAATTAGCAAACAGAATTTCAAAAGGAATCATCTCCAAATTGCTGCCAGTGCCAGGTGTTAATGAGCATGGAAATAGGAGTTCAAACAGTTGCACGTGTGGCTGGATGATGATGCAGGAAGGAGGGCTTTAGATTCCTGAGGCATTGGAACCGGTTCTGGGGGAGGTAGGATCTACACAAGCCGGACGGTTTGCACCTCAAAGCAAGGCTGGGACAAATATCCTTGGCGGGAAGGTTTGGCAGTGCATTTGGGCAGGTTTAAATTTGTTTGGCAGAGGGATGAGAACCTCGGGGTGAATTCAGATGGGACAAATCAGAAATGGAAGGCAAAAAGTTAGTGAATGAGTCTGGAAGGCAGAGGAAAAAAAAATAGGGGGGAAAAAAATCAAAGAGTTTGACAGTGCTTAAGGGTATATACATCAGTGCAAAGAATATGGCAAATAAATCAGACAAGCTGAGGGTGCAGATAGAAATATGGGGTAGCATTAGATCATAGCTATTACAGAAACACGACTTGGAGAAGGACAGTAATAACAGCGCAACATTCATGGTTACAGATTTTTCAAATGAGATAGAGTGGGGAATAAAAAAGGAGGGGGAAACCATTACAGCTGTGAGGAGGGATATGTTAGAAGGATCATCAAAGGAGGCCATGTGGATTGAAGTAAGGAACAAAAAGAGGCAGCCACACCACAGTGGACCATAGATTCTCAAAAAGATAAGTGAGATAGAAGAGCAAATATGTAGGCAAATCCCTGAGAAGTGCAAAAACAGTAGGGCAGTAATCGTAAGAGATTTTAGCTATGCAAATATTAACTGTTAGTTTTATTGTGAAAGGAATGGAGAGGCATGTGAGGCATTCCGGAGAATCTTGTTTTCAAATCGCTCCATGGCCTTGTCTTTCCATATCTCCAGCCCCTCAACCCGCCAAGATACCTGCGCTAATCAGCCTCTCACTCCACCACTGGTGGCCATGCTCCTGTGAAATGTCTTGGGACATTTCATTACTTTAAAGGTGGTGTAGATAGAAATTGTTGATCGCTCAGTGCAGCACTGAAGCATTGTTGGAGATGCAGTATTTCAGATAAGATGTTAAACCAAGTCTGACCTCTCGACTTAAAAGTGCTCATGACTTTATTTGAAGTAGAGCAGGGGAGTTTCTCCTGGCGATTCTCCCGGTTTCCCCAAGTTTCTGCTGGCCATATTTATCCCTCAACTAACGCACAAAGCAGATGATCTGGTCACTTAATTGCTTTGTCCAAATGCATTTAACACATAACAAGACTTCTAAAGTTCTTCATTTGTTAGAAAACCCTGTAGTTGTGAAAATATATGTGCAAATCTCTCTTTTTTCTAATGAGCAAGATTGCTATTACCCAGAACTTGATAACATTTTACACAGCACATAATTTGAATGTTTCCTAGGACAATGCTGCTTTGATGGTTTAGCCATTTGGGATGTAATGCATTTGTCCACATACTTTGGAACTTGCCAGAAATTAAAACCATTCTTGTGCCTGATTGGCCAGTTCAAAAGACACCATCAATTGATTTGCGTCTAGACCGAAACCTCTGATTGATGGATCGAAGAACAACCCTGTTTGTCTGCAGCTTCCATTTGATGTGTATGTTGGAAAAGTAGCTTCCACCTAAAATTCTAGTCATTTCTTGAACATCTTCAGTATCTTTAGTAGCTATTTTGTGTACCTTGAGCATAATGTATCTTTATGACAAAAACATAAAATGTCTTCAGTATTGTAATATATTGCATTGTAACATCAAAAATATAACTAAAAATAATGTTGCAGAGGCTTAATTTTTAGAAATTAAAATGTAATTGTTTTTGTCAAGATGTGATATTTGTACAGAACCAAAAGTAAATTGTCTTAATTTTTTTTTTCAATTGGAGATGATTATCAATTGAAACATCCATTTGATCGTGATTCTTGTGCAAAGTTTTATTTGCAATTGTTTCTTATTTTCTACAGAGTGGTTCTATCAGTGAGTCTAACATAGGGAGCCTAAAACCAGAAGCATCTCCCCATTCTCCATCACCATCAGTTTCTAGTAATTTGGACCGGAGGGACGTAAGTACTGTAAGATCTCTCACTGATAGAAACCTTCAGCTGCTTGATAGTACATAGCCTGCATGTGCAAGAGAAGAGATATATATATTGCCAAAGCTTTTCGTCTTGCACTCATGGCAAACACACGAATGCCAAATTTGAAACTACCTCAACAATTGTGCTGCAAGAGAAAATGTGCAAATTAGTTGGCAAGCTGTCTCTGGCTGAGGCATTGCCATGGAGAAAACAATGTGGGACTATAGGCTCCCCAAGCTTCCTGCTAATTCAAAAAGGGCACAAGGCTTAAACATATTTTTTTTGTTTACATAGGACAGGTCCCTGCAAACTCTACATCACTTCTAGCAAGCAAAAATGTGCCACGTTATGAGCTCATCTGATTATTATAAATTGATTGTTGGTAGCTATTAGTGTACTTGGGACTGCTCAGCAATGTTACCCAATCACAGGATCACATCAAACGGAAGATGTTTTGTATTGAGATTTTACAAGCATAAGCTAATTGAGTACAGTGCTGGAGGAGCATGTTGTCTGATTCTATCAGTCACTGTTGGATCATACAGCCTTCGTACCTTGCATTGCATCTATACTGAAATATATGACCGTGCTCATTTGTGGTACGCGGAATGTCTTTTTTGATGGACAGCAGCTTCCTATTAGTGGAAAACACCATTTGCGTTGCCACTGCATAGCAGCAGTGGTTTGCTGAACCTGTTGTTCAAATTGCTGAGATACTTTGGCTTTCCAGGGTAATTTAGGATTAGGATTACCAATGGATACCCATTGTCCCGCAGAATGGCTTTGATGTACTCTATTTCTGCCTCAAGCTAGCAAGATTTAGCAAATGGCTTGGGCCCTATTTGCAAGGTTGCTGATGAGGCCAAACTTGTAGTACGAATCCCGAAGCACACGTTGACCAGTGAAGGTCTGCTTGCAGTGGGGAACGCCTGAGCGGATTACTCAACTAGCTCGGAGAGGAAAGCGAGCACATTAGACTGCTTGACATCAAAATTGAGTTTGAGCATAGGATTGAATGCATTAAGGCGTATAAGGAAATCCTTATACATGGCTGCAGATTTAAAAATCACAAACATATCTACATCTTGGGAAAAATGTATGGGGTCAGAGGTTAGGCCTTTATCCAACAAAAAAGTGTTTCTCATGGAAACCAGTGAAAATGTTACTTGAACCTAGAGGGGATCACATGCCTGCTCCATCTATTTAAGCATATATGGTATTATTAAAACTGAACTCAACTGTGCAAGTTGGGGGGCGCCATGTAACGCAGTGATTAGCACTGGAACTGCGGCGCTGAGGACCCGGGTTCGAATCCCGGCCCTGGTCACTGTCCGTGTGGAGTTTGCACATTCTCCTCATGTCTGCGTGGGTTTCACCCCACACCACAAAGATGTGCAGGTTAGGTGGATTGGCCACGCTAATTGCCCCTTAATTGGAGAGAAAAATAATTGGGTATTTTAATTTTTTTTTTATACTGTGCAAGTTGGTAAGTTCATAAGCTCAATGGATACAGATTTAGTTTGTCCTGATGTGTGCAAGACTCAAAAGATTTGGCAACATATCTCTATGATCGAAACCTTTTATGCAAAATAATTTATCTTTATGTACTATTAAGCCAGTATATGAAGTATAATATTCTTCCAAAAAAATAATTTCTTATGCCTTTCCCAACCCAATGAACTGCTTTTTTGAATATTCTGAGCCTGATTGTGTACAGCTTCAGCTATTTTTAATTTATAGACCTAGGTAGGTAGATTGTTTTACAAAGGCAAGAATTGTGCCCAACTGTCATCTGCTGCCCACCTAACATCTTGCATCAAAGGTGATCCAGTAGTACACTGGACCTGTTACTCCTTGCACTTAACTAGCCTAGTGGCAGTAAGCCGTATTAGGGTACCCCAACTGCCACCTAGCTGACTATGCAGGGAAAGATAGGGATCAAACCAAAGCCTTCTGGTTTGTGTTGCAGTGCTAATACCAGCAGTTTTTCTGCCCACTAAATCTTTGAGGGCATTATTCTAGTTGAGGGAAGGTGGGATGGAAGCGGGCTGATGAGATGTGGTCTATTCCTTGCTGTCAACATGGTTTTTTTCCACCACCAGTCTCTGGGTCACTAGAACGCATTCATTCAGCCTTGCCATTCTTGAAGTCATGAGATCTCATTATTATTGTAAACTTGCCTTGCTACAATTGTAGTGCTGCAGTACCCCCAGTGGCAGGCAGGTGCAATTGCAGCATGATAATTGTATAGAGACAGTTTCCATTATAATTATTGACTTCAGAATTTATGGTGGAAAATTAACTGTGATTGCAAACATATGTAAGACTTTTGATATTTCAATATATAGTGTGGAATTGTGTAGATATTAGACTTTTGTCATGTATAAAATTTTGGAGATGTTGGTTTTTGAAAAGTTAGTACTTATACATGTTGTTTGACAGTGGAGGATCACTGAAAACCATGAAGGAGAAACAGCTCAGTATGGAAGGAATGATTTCACAGTAATTACAGGGGCCTTGTAACTTCTTGTCAATTGTAATATTTATGACATTTGATATATTGATTTGTCACCAGAAAGCTTAAGTAATATCACGTAGCAAAGAAGTGCCAGAGTTAAAATGATAGCAAATTAAAAATCTAATGTGCCCTTAATTAAAATCTCAGGCATTATATGGTATATTATGGACAGTGCTTGAGTATTTGTAACCTGAAATAGGCTATTGAGTTGGACTTTTATATGGTTATTGGTCCCTTAGTGTCTTGAGAATTAAGCATCCCATCACCCTTGCACTAGGATAAGCTGTACATTGCATCTTCAAAGATGCATTTTTCAAAGCTGCCTGAACTGACTGTAATATAATTCTAGCATGAAGTTGTATATGATAAACTCTTAATGTCCAGATTCTTCAGTAACTTTGACTAGCAAATTGTAAAAAACAAACCAAAAAGTTGATTGTTATTCTGTCACTGGTGTTGAAATTATGAGCTTGGGTTTACTGCAACTTAATGCTTGTATTTTGTTTGTAAATTTCAGGAGCCAGTAACACCCCAGCAAACTTCTCCTGCTGCTACATCTCCAATATTTGTCCAGCCTACTCCTTTGCCCAAGGTATTTTTTTAATATACTTCTGTAGTTATTAGGAAAAAGGCGTTACTTAATCTAGAAACTCAAGCCTCACCTCTATTTGGTCAAGTTGATGAGACTTGAGCCAATTTTTATTTAATTCAGAATTTTTGTAAAGTATTTGATACTAAAGTAAAAGTGCGTAAGACTTTGGAATTCAGTTTCCAGCGAACAAACCAAAAATTGAACTAGTTCACTTAATCGGCAAAGAAAAAACAGTTTTTTATTCAAAGAAAACAGCTCTGTCAGTTTATTAAGTCCAATTTTATACCTTTCTCTTTATATCCTCAGCCTAAAGCTCATCAAGTCAGTATCAGAAATTTCTCGAGCCCTACACAGTGTAGCCATTGTACATCTCTGATGGTGGGTTTAGTACGACAGGGATATGCCTGCGATGGTAAGTGATACATGAGCATTGACTGTTCTAATACTTTTGACATTTTCGAAATTTAATATTAGATATGTAAATTACATTTTTGAAACCTAGTTTTTAAAAAATATATTATTAAAACGTTTTCATTATAAACGGTACCAAACAGTTAATACAAGTTACAAAAAGACACAATAAACAATCAACAACCCACACTAACTTAACCCCACAATATTAAATCAAACCCCTTAACTGACAGTGACTAACTCTTTAAAAAAAAGGAAATGAATGGCTCTCATAGTTGGAACCCTTCTACCGACTCCCTAATGGTGTACTTGACCTTCTCCAAAAGCAAGAATGACATGAGGTCACCCAACCAAGCCGAGGCACTGGGCAGAGTGGAAGATCTTCGCCCAAGCAGAACTTGTCCCTGGGCTATTAACGAGGCAAATGCCTTCAACCCCCCCCCCCTTCCCTCCCCCCGTCCGTCCATAGTACCGGCGAGTCTGATACCCCGAGTATGGCCACCAACGGACATGGCCCTAGATCAACATTAAGAATCTCTGACGTGCTAAAGAAAGAGACCCAGAAGCTCACAAACTTGGGACAAGAACATGTTGGTGTGGTTAGTCGGTCCACGAGAGCAACGCTCACACCTGTCCTCCACCACCGAGAAAAAAACGATCATGCTCACCTTCGTCAAGTGAGCCATGTGCACCACCTTGAACTGGATCAAACTAACACAAGAGCAAGAGGACATAGATTTGACCCTGCAAAAAGCCTTGCTCCAAACCTCCTCATCAAAAATAGGACGCTCATCCAACTTTACCTCATCCAACCGAGGGGACTCCGTTGTACAAAAAACAGTAAGGCGAACAAAAACCACTAGAACCTACTAATAAACCTAACCCCAAACAGAACAAAAACACTAAGCTCATTATCTAAAGCAAAACTAATATAATGAGCTGCAGTCACCTCACTGTACTTACTGCCTTTGTTAGCTAACTCTCTGTGGTTAGCAGGGCGGCTCCCACCCAGAGTGAAGAAAAATGCTAACAGAAAAAAGAAAAAAAGTATTTAAAAAAACTCCTTAACACACAGTACTCCAACAGGGAGCAATATATTTTCACAACATTTATAGCAAATAGAACAAAGCCCTCCAAAGAATTAACCCACCCAAATCCAACTTACAAAACATTCACCCCACATAAGAACAAAGAAATTCAAACAAGAGCAAGGAACCCCAATAACTCCCCATATCCACATGGTCATCCCCAACTTCCAAAAAGCCTTTAAAAATCCACTATCAACTCATACCCAGCCCATGTCGTTTTACAAAAGAATCCACCTCCGGCACATCAAAAAAGTCTTTCCCCTCAGTCACTCAACCACGCCGGGTACATCACCTGAAATCGGACTCCATTTTTACACAAGGTGGCCCCTGTGTTGAATGCCACCCACCTTCCTGCCAGCTCCCTCCTACATCCTGGCAAAACATAATCACGATGCTGTTTTGCCCATCTCTCAGGACCCATTCCCTTCCCTGAAAGCTGTGAAATTTCACAATAACTGCTCATGGTGGTTCGTTAGCACGGGGCTTCCATCAGAGTGTCAGATGGGCACGATCCAGCTCAGGAGGGGATGTGAATCCATCCTCCCCTGCCATCTTCCCAAACATTTTCGCAAAATACTTCTAACCCCTTTGGCAACCCCACAACACGGATATTTTGTCTCCTGCAACGATTCTCAAATCATTCACTTTGACTTTCAGCGCTTTATTTGCCTCAGCGACATCTCCGCTTCCAGAGAGGCAATCTGGTCAATATGCCTCCAAAGGGCTGCCGCCATGTCTTGCATTGTAGCGCCATGCACTTTTACTGTCTTGTTGGTCTTCTCCAATGCCAACTGCATGGGAGATGGGGCCTCTTCCATCAACTTGCAGAGGTCCCCCAACACTACTCGCCTTTGTTTCTCAAATTACCGGTAAGCATCTCGGCCAATAATGAAGTGGCCGGAGTCGCAGAAGCTGCCTCTGCCATTTTCTCCACCGATGAGCCCTGAGAAGCCTCCGATTCCGTCAACGGATTATCACCATTAGGCTTCGTTCCCCTGTCTTCTTGAGCATATCGCCGATGTAAGCACTTTACTTCCTTAAACAAGTGAGTTTTTGAACAGAAATACTCCCTGAAATTGGGCAGAAGGAGCTTTTTTTTTTTTTAGAAAACAGACCCTAACGGGAGCCACCTCGTGCCTGTCTTCCGTGCCACCGGAAGTCCCTTAAAATAAAGTTTGCACCTGTTTTTGTTTCAAGCTGTTGGTAATGTAGTTGAATGAAAAATTGTGCAGCCATTTGACAATATCTAAGCATCTGTTCAAGTTTCAAATTTTATTAATATTATAATGAAGCCTAATGTGCTTTTTATTATATGTGTCCCTCTAAATAATGTTTCCTATTCCATAGTGTGCTCATTTATATGCCACGTTTTATGCAAGGACAGTGCCCCTCAAGTATGCCCTCTTCCATCTGAACAAGCAAAGAGACCACTTGGGATAGATGTTCAGAGGGGGATAGGAACAGCATACAAAGGCTATGTAAAGGTATGGAAATCATTTTTGGATAAGACGTTGAATTTATGGTGGTGGTTACACAGATTAATGCGCAGGCATATCAGTGTATATTCTACTAGCACGTTGATAGGATTACCCCTCTCAGTCCAAGGATGTGCAGGTTAGGTGGATTGGCCATGCTGAATTGGCCCTTAGTGGTCAAAAGATTAGGTGGGGTTATGAGGATAGTGGGAGTCTATGAGCCTGGATAGGTCACTCCTTCCGAGGGTTGGTGGGCCCAATGGCTGCCTGCGCTGTAGGGATTCTATGATTCTTTTTGACATTTTGTGATGGTTCAATAATTTTTTATTCCATTTACTTATTCCCTGTTAATGGTATCCTTTAGGTTCCTAAGCCCACTGGGGTGAAGAAAGGTTGGCAAAGAGCATATGCAGTGGTTTGTGATTGTAAACTTTTTCTATATGACGTAGCTGAAGGCAAATCTATGCAGCCTGGAGTTGATGCGAGCCTGGTGCTGGATTTAAGGTAGGCTTTCAGATTTAGAAATAGTAAGATGTTAGTGGATAAAAAGTAGATCATTAATATTTTGATTCCTCCCTCGTCATTCAAAGTAATAATGGATAAGTTGGATTCCAATGTTATCCATCCAATAATTTTTGGGTAGTTGATTTACAGTTATGTAACCTAACCATAAAGCCTTTTCTTGATTCTTTTAATTGGCATTAATCTAAAAATGACTAGGCAATTGTAGTTTTCCATTGCTTTAGAAATTAAAACATTAAAATCTTCAGATCTGCTCCAATATTCTCTTGGGTTGTACACCGTTAGGCAATTTTGTAGGCAGAAGTCAAATCTGTTACCATCCTCTGTCCTTACTGGTTATGATGATTTCAGCTGATGTTGGACAAGTCAGATCCCAGAATGGAACCTGGTTTTTTAAATCATGTTTTGTTTATTTTTTTACACTGTGGAGGGTACTTACCGAACAGAATCACAGGATTCTGCTATTTACTTCTTTAAAAAAAACATTTATTCAACAACATTAACTATATTAGACTAGGCAACAAAAGGTTGGAAAGATTTCAACACAAACACCAAGAACAAAAATTGATTCAAAAAACCCAACACTCCAGTGAAGAGGTACCATTATTTTCACACTAAGGGTAGAGCTGATTCAGTTGCAAAGAGATTTTTCTTTCACTAGACTTCTGAACATTCACCGGAAGTCATTTCACAATTGGTCCCTCTCTTGAGATCCAGAAAATTCAATCCAAAGGCACCCTAACTCTTAAATTCATTTCTTCGGTCTTGCATCATTTTCCACTAGAGTCTTTGATCTTTTTGTCTTCACTCTATGATATATCCATACCAACTGAAACTAAAATTGCTTTTCGTGTCTCTCCCTGGCTCTGTGTGGGTCTTTGCTTTGATCCCCTGTTGCTAGGCAGCAGCATAGTTATTCGCCCTTTTGTGTTTGCTTTAACTTCTTTAAGCTACTAACTCCTTGGTAACCCCTCACTTCATTTTGAGATGCAAAACCTCATCAAAAATGCTTGTTTACAAACCGGGCCTGGAGAATTCTCAGCTCCATCTTAAAAAAAAAAAAGTCTCTGAAATGGAAACAACCAGGTTCGATCCTTGCTCTGGGTCACTGTCCGTATGGAGTTTGCACATTCTCCCGTGTTTGAGTGGGTTTCGCCCCAACAATCCAAAGATGTGCAGGGTAGGTAGATTGGCCACGCTAAATTGCCCCTTAATTGGAAAAAATTTAATTGGGTACTCTAAATTTAGTTTTTAAAAAGTGAAATGAAAACAAACCCAGTTTTCACCTATCTTAGCACAAAAATATAACAATATAAATTAAACTTGAAGCTATATTGTGTTCCTAACACCCAAAAATACAAGTGTGCCTTACTTTAAAATGTACCTAGTTCCTAAATCTGTTCAATATCTAGGCATACTATAGTGCGACCATCATGTCCTGACAATGAAGTCAGCATTGCATAAACTGGATATTGAAATTTCACACTATTCCCCCCTCCGGGTACTCCGGTTTCCTCCCACAGTCCAAAGATGTGCAGGTTAGGTGGATTGGCCGTGATAAATTGCCCTTAGTGTCCAAAATTGCCCTTAGTGTTGGGTGGGGTTACTGGGTTATGGGGATTGGGTGGAGGTGTTGACCTTGGGTAGGGTGCTCTTTCCAAGAGCCGGTGCAGACTCCTTCTGCACTGTAAATTCTATGATAAACCTTTGGATCCTGCTGTGGTCTTCCTGTGGACTCCAGATAGCTGGCACCTTTCCCCACAAGGCTCACTCTAATGAAGCCATTCCAGCAAATGAAATCTGTCTTAACAATCCTGTCTCAAATTTTGTAGTATATAGGAATCATATAGGGAATTTTCACAGTAACTTCATTACAGTGTTAATGTAAGCCTACTTGTGACACTAATAAAGATTATTATTATTACTATTATCTTGATTGACCTAATTTACATTCCCAAATGCATTCTGTGGATTGAATCCCTATGGGTGCCATCAAATTAATAGAAATATCTCAATATAAGTTACAATATAATACAAATTCTTTTATCTTGAATAGTTTTGTCAAATTCAGTACGCAGATTATTTCATCAAATGAATTCCTTCCCCAAAAATGTGCCAGTTTTTGGAATTTCTAGAAATCTTCGACCAAAGCTACAGCAGATGACAGAGAGAATCCCAGTCTTCCATTTAGCTGAATCAAAAGCAGTTTTATAAATTTGGAATTATCTTTTAAGTAATTTAGAATTAAAAATAATTATGCAGCTGCTAAGGATTAGCCATAAGATCTGTTTGTTTCTAAACCATCCTCCATCCACCTCTTTATTTCTACCATCTACTCTGTGTTGTTGAGGGACCAATAAATAGCTAACTGTACTTGGGAAGGGTTGTGTAAGCTTTAGCTTTGCAGAGTTTTGGGAGGCTGTTAGGAAGAGTGTACGTCCCCCTTTGTGAAACGTATGTGTTTTTCTCTTCCAAGCTTCACTTGATATGATGTTTTAGTCAAGTCTAAACTGTGTTGTGATTATGGCTGTTAAACTTTTATCTGCAGAGATGAAGCCTTTTCCGTGAGTTCAGTATTTGCATCTGATGTAATTCATGCTACCCGGAAGGATATTCCTTGCATTTTCAAGGTTAGAATTAATCTCACAATAATGAACTTCAATTATGCATGTCTTGAGTATCTTCCCTTGGAATTGTCCATATTGAAATTTGACCTAATTGGAGTATATAAAATATGAATGAACGTTTCAGTAATGCTTGGAAGCATTTAATGTGTGTACTGATTTTATGCTTTGAATAAGGAGCAATGGAATTTGGGCCCAAATCCATCCCAGATGATGGAGATGAAAGTCTCCTTTACCTGGTATCTCTGTGATTCCAAAATGATAACTTTGAGAAGTCGGTGTATATTTTTACATATTGTCTCTAAACTGGTAGGCGCTGTCAGAAAGGTCATGAAGTATGTTGCTGGGTCGGTGAATGGGATTTTTGTCCTGATTGATTGCTGGAATTTTGTTTCAAGAACAGAATGGGACTATTCACCAACACTGACATCCCTCATGTTCATGAGAATTTTTGAAAAAGCTTAGTGTCACGATATTCCAATATACCATTAGGTTGAAGGAATAGGGTAGAAACTATTAAAGGCTATGACATAGAATGAAAAGGGAATGTTTTATATTCATGTGGATGAATACATAAGCAGACTGATTTACTTTGCATCAATAAAGGATGTTAATTGCATTTGTTTAATATAAATATAATTACACCAAATTTTATTCTGCAGGTGACAACTTTGCTCCTCTCCTCACCATCAAAGACCTGCTCACTGCTTATCCTGACAGAAAGTGAAAGTGAGAAAAGGAAGTGGGTTGGAATCCTAGAAGGATTGCAGAATATCCTACAAAAAAATAAACTTAGAAACAGAGTTGTATATATTCCGCAAGAAGCATATGATAGTACACTGCCTTTTATTAAAACAAGTTTATCTGCTGCTGTTATAGGTGAGACCAGCTGATGTTTTCTTTGTTGGTTGAAGGGAATATAAATTTATAACTAATTTTCACAGTTTACTTTTGCAAAATCAAACCTCAATTTTGTGATTTTCCTAGATCGTGAGCGTATAGTTCTGGGCACAGAGGAAGGACTATTTGCTGTAGAGTTAACACGAGACAGTAAGCTACCAAATATCCATTTACCTTTTCTCACTCAAATTTTGGGCCGTTTTTAATACAGTAATTGCAACAAATGTCTGATTAGAAATTGATTTTTGTAAACTTGGATGACTTTACTAACTGTGGAGCGGTTTGAAGACTTAAGTGATCAAAAATGTACCTGAATTGCATCTGTTATAAATTTTGAATGCAGGAAATTTTTCAGTGTATATAATAAATCTTCTCTTGATTGCAGTGATTGTTCGAGCAGCTGACTGTAAAAAAGTCTACCAGATTGAGCTTATTCCCAAAGAAAATCTCATTGTCCTTATTTGTGGTCGAAACCGACACGTTCATTTTTATCCCTGGGCTGCTTTTGATGGACCTGAGACCACCTTTGATATTAAACTCACTGAAACAAAAGGCTGCCAGACCATGGTTTCTGGATCTTTGCGGCAGGGTATTGTGAGCGCTCTCTTTGTGGCAGTGAAACGGCAAGTCCTGTGCTATGAAACTAGCCGAACTAAACCTTATTACAAGAAATTCAATGAAATTCAGGCCCTTGGCAATGTGCAATGGATGGCGATCTTTGAGGAAAGACTTTGCGTTGGCTATCCTTCTGGATTTTCACTGCTTAATGTCCAGGGAGATGGACCTTCCATTAACCTCGTTAATCTAATGGACTCATCGCTTGCATTTCTCTCACAGCAGCCTTTTGATGCTCTTTGTGCTGTGCGGCTGAGCAGTAAAGAGTACTTGCTCTGCTTTAGCCATGTTGGCGTATATGTGGACTTGCAAGGGAGAAGGTCACGAATGCAGGAGCTGATGTGGCCTGCTGTTCCTGTCGCCTGCGGTATGTACACGTTTTTGCTCTGCACCGTAACACTTTTTTTGTGTTTTTCTGTTTATTCAATAAGTTTCTCCCTTTAGTATTAACATGCTAATCCTAAGAAGCCCTTAAATACGTTACCTCTGCGATATTTTCAAAACTGTTCCTAAACACCTAAGCATTCTTAGGTTATGCATTTGAGTATTCAATTGAATTATCATTATGGAATTTACATTTCAAAGAGTCTAATGAATTTGGAGTTTCTTAGTGCCTTCTAATTAAAAGGGTAGGTGTAAAGTACCTTCAAATACCAAACAAAATCTTTTGTGCTAAAACAATGATGATTTAATATCCAGGATATTACAATAAAAAAACTGATTTGGGTTTTTCAGTTAGCTAAATAACTCTTTGAAACAGAAAGCTTATGGAAGAAAGTCGCCTATCAAGCTGCCATCAGAGCTTCAACCAGGAAGAATTCTTATCACCACTTATAGAAAAGTATTTTTATTTGGATTAACTAAGTGGAATGTTCATTTGTGCACCTTTCTCTTGTTGAGAAATATATATATATTTTTTTGAAAGTAAACATCCATCCCACACTTTTAGGATAATATTACACTGCAATGCAGGTACCTAGTTTATCTCTTTTTCACCATCTGAATAACTTTTTTTTAATCAAAAGGCAACAGGAAATATGACTGACTTGGAAAGTATTTTTCCTTGTTGATATTGTGACGATAATTTTCTCTCTCCCCTTTGGTACTTCTCTTTTATTCATTAATGAGAGAGTGAGTGGCAATAACAAAGCTAGCATTTATTGCCCATCCCTATTTGCCCTTGAGAAAGTGGTGGTGAGCCAGCTTCTTGAGACATTGCTGCCCATGGAGTACGGATACACCCGCAGTGCTGTTTGGGAGGATGTTTCAAACGTTTGACCCAGCAACAATGAAAGAACAGCGATTATAGTTTCAAGTCAGGATGGTGGATCAGCCTTGTCACACTTTCCGCAAAAATTTGCGAGCAGAGGTAGGCGGTAGTGAACATCGTGGAAACCGCATGATTGTCTCCTGTGGCTCCCTTCCCTGCTTCCAAAGGCTCAGACCACTAAGGTGAATTGTAATCACACTGGCTGAGATAAATGAATTCAGACCAGAGTTTTGGGTAGCTTAAAGTGATTGAGATCATACAGCATAGATTCAGCAGGATGATATCAGCTTGTAAGACTATTGTTATGAGGAGACTTTTGCCACTGAAACAGGGGAGGCTCAGAGACTGAGGTTTGAAAATTATGGTACATTGTCAGGGTAAATCGGGAAAGGCCACTTTTGGGCGATAGTCAATGGTAGTGGATAGTCCGAGTGAGAAGAGGGGTAACGAGCAGTTTCCTTATACTAAGTTAGCGGAGCATGAAGCAGAGAACATTTAACGCAGAGAAGGAGGCCATTTGGCCCATGATGTTAGCTATTTGCTGGACCCAATACAAGCATCTTTCCCTTTAAACTTATATCCTCTGTTTCATGCATTAATATTCCCTAACATTTATAGAAGGTACAGGACTATTAGAACAGAGAAGGCAGTAGGATTAGCATTGGATTGCTCTAGCAATGAGCTGGTACATATCCCATATGCTATAATCTTCTGTAGGACTCTGCATGCAAAACCATGACCAAGATTTTTCAATCCATGCTGGCAGGATCCATCGTGAGAAATTTGGCGGCCCAGCCATAACTATTGTCTGGACTGGGCAATCCCGGTGGCAGACGGGGCCGGAAAATCATACAAATAAATACGGTCATTTAAAGTTCTGTTTTTATCCACCCAGGAAATGCACCCAGGCAGTATAATCATGACTGCTTGCTTGCACCACACTACGAACCCCAGAATTTTATTTGCCTAAATCTCTCTTAACTCTGCCTTGGCCTTCCTGCACTGCAGTGACTGGTTGGATGACTTGTTTCCAAGCCTTGATCAATGCGACTCCAAACCAGCTGGAGCAAAGTGACGAGTGCAGGCTTGGAGTCCTCTGGACAGTCTTCACATTTCCTTGAGATGGTACCTGATCTTCATTGGGTACATTCCGAATGTACATTCTGCACCATCTCAATAAGCACATTCTATTTTCCAATAAGCTTAAAGTCGGTTAAAACAGATTTTGATGTCACAGAGGCAGTATACATGTTGTGCCTTCAATACTTTATGAAAATACTATTTTATAATCAAAACATTTCCAAGAAATCCAAAAAACATTTTAACATAGGAAGTCTTTTATTGGTCACATGGTAATCTCTCATACACCCTGGGTGGATTCTCCATCCCGCCGCACCTGTTTTCTGGTGCAGCACGACCCCGCCCACAGCGGGATCCTCTGTCCCACCAACCGGCCAATGGGGTTTCCCCGTGTGGGCACCCCGACGCCATCAAAAAATCCGTGGCCGTGAATGCGCAGCCGGTGAAATGGAGAATCCAGCCAGCCAGCTCTCAAATCTCATGCAGGCATCTATGTCCTCCCTCCAAGCAGTCAGCTTCTCTGACTCTGGCCTCTTACGCATCATTTCACATAACATTGACAGCAGAGGCTTCAGCTCCCAGGATCTGCTCAATTAATGATTTTTAAAATATAAAACTAATGGCTGTGACCAAGATTTTACTCGCTCACACTAATCTCTCAATTTGTTTTTCTAATGCCCTGCCATTTTTTTCACTAAAGATGCTGTTTGTGTGCAGTTTGTTATCAATGTGGGGATTGTTTTGACGAGCACTGACAATTATGTCCTGGAGGGGTCTCCGTGTTTGTGGAACCATATCCCTGTGAGGAAGGGACAGGAGCACATTGGCAAAGGAAAGAAGGGAATTAATTTTAACAGAAAATATTGTTGCATTCCACTTTTGAATATCGGGGTTGAATCGGTGATTCAGGTGCCAATTGTTGTGGAAAGTGTGCTTCGTTCACTCGAGTGTCCTCAAATTCATTTCCATATTGCCAAGCGTCAGGTCTTCCAAAACTGAGCAGTGTTTTAGAACTTTTAAAAATTTTGTGTTTAAAAAAAATATTCCTTGAAGAACGGTAGCCTGGTACAGTTTTCTTAATGCAGCTAAAAAGGGATTATTACAAAAAATAATTATTCTTATCCAGAGTGCTGGGTCTACCACCTGTGAGTACCCCTTCAAAAAAGTTATACAGTGCTTTTTACCAGTTGCTTGGGTGTGCAGTGGCCAGTTTCTTAGCAAGTTTTTGTTTTAACAAAACTTTAAATACTTAGTGGTGTCTGTGAAAAGTAGCTTAATTTTAAGAGTCTTTTTGAAGATCTCAAAAGGGGAGGAAACTAACAAAAGAAATCATCAATGGATTCATTCAATTTGGGATTTGTTGGTAGACCTGGCTTCCAGCGCTATTTTTTAAAGCAGTGTGAGGGGTTGTGGAAACTGGATTTGCATTGAATGGAATGTGCACTTGAAATCCCTCCTATCTTTTGTACTGGTTTGCGTGAATTGCACTGGAAATTGGAAATGACGACACAACTTGGTGAAAACTGCAGACCTGCAACTTTTGCTGAATTTGACTAATTATTTACTTTTCACATCTATGCTAGGTTACACATCATCTTATCTAACCGTATACAGTGAGTATGGTGTGGACATCTTTGATGTGAACACAATGGAATGGGTCCAAACAATTCCTCTTAGGAAGGTACTGTAGATGATCACAGTTCAGTTTGATGCAAAGGTCTGTTTTTAACTATTGCATATTTTGCGTAATATAGTACTCAAATTGAATTTGATGTTTTAAACCAGATTCGACCGTTAAATGCTGACGGTACACTAAACCAACTCAACTCGGAACCTCCCCGGTTAATATATTTCAAGAATAACTACTCAGGTTTGTTTCATTAACTTAATATGTACGTGTCATATCTTTGTGTATTAGAGAAGTGGAGCTCTGCCTTCCTTGAGACTCTGTTTGTAAAGTGGAATGTTTGCCATTTAGTCCTCTGTAACGTTTAGGTGTTATGGTGCGGCTAGTCCCACACACTTCTACACCTTACCTGTTTAGATCAGCTTGTAATTTTGCTTCTTGAGTCAGATGCAACTGATCGTAAAGGACAGTTTTTGTCAGAGATTGGACGTGCGTCTGTAATATTTTTTAAGGTTGAAAATGTAGGAAATTTAGTTACATTGTCTTATTTTTCATTTTAATTGAGTATTTTAAATCAATATTCCCTTGACATACCGCAATAATGTTGAGTTATAGCTATTTTGCTGAATAATGTCCAGCGTGTACTCAACTTTTTTCCAGCTATGTTTCATTGAAAATTGCAGACATTCTGATTGTCAGAGAATTTATGTCTGAAAGTCAGAAATCACACATTTGAAGCAACACTTAATGCTGTGTGCAATGCGGCGTGCTGGTTTTTTTCAGGAATTATTTTTTAGAAGTGAATGAAGTCTTAAAGAACTCAAGATAAATGCACCACGCAATATAGTGCTGAGTTATTTAGAGCAAAAAAGTTCTAGTTCACTTATGGTGTGTGCTGATTTAAATTATCTCAACTGGTACATTTGTGGGGACATTACAGCCAAGTGTTCCTGGATTAGGCAGGAAAAATATCAGCCAAGGTTCCCACTCCTAACTACTATCCTGTGCGCCCCTCATGCAAAAACAGCATTTGAGAATATTGAGTGAAAACAAGGTAGGAGTGATTTGCACCTGAAATGCCACAACCAAAATTCTGAATAGCTACCAGTGGCATCTTGTTGCTTTATTCAAGCATCAGTTACTATCGACTGAAGGAAAGATTTGTGGGACCCATATGCGATTGAATAATTAAGAGATCTCAATGACAACATTATTTATTTTCACCAGTTGAATAGGTCCCAGATACTTGTTCATTCATATGAAAAGGTCATGCACCTTTCTTACATTTTTTTTATTTTTTATAAATTTAGGGTATCCAATTATTTATTTTTTTCAATTAAGGGGCAATTTAGTGTGGCCAATCCACCTAACCTGCACATCTTTGGGTTGTGGGGGTGAGACCCACGCAGACAAGGGGAGAATGTGCAAACTCCATACGGACAGTGAGCCAGGACCGGGATCGAACCTCTGACCTCGGCGCCATGAGGCAGCAGTGCTAACCACTGCACCGCCATGCAGCCCTACCTTTCTTACATTTGAGAGTGAACGTTCTCTAGGGCTCATGAAAGTTGGGTCAGAACTTTTTATCTTTGGAGAGAGAACCTTTATATGGCATGTAGTATTGCTATACCTCCACATTATCATAAACTGAGACTGACTGTGAGGATTAATTCACATGCCCTTCAATGTATTTTTTAACATCTGGGCTATAATTCCACATGAGATATAGAAACCTTAAGCTTTTAATGTCTGACACAGTTGGCTTTCTGATGTGCATTCATTTCAAACATTATTTACAGAGGGAGATGATTTGAGTGTGCCAGACACTTCAGACAACAGCAGAAAACAGATGCTCAGAACCCGCAGCAAAAAGCGGTTTGCTTTTAAGATACCAGAAGAGGAAAGATTACAACAAAGGCGGTAGGACATTGAGCAATGGTGTAATAATGCATGTCTTTTGAGAGGTGTTGAACTATTTTTGTGAACAATTTCAGAATTTCTGATTTGCACGTATTTTTTTTTCATACAGGGAAATGCTGAGAGATCCTGAGATGCGGTCAAAACTGATATCAAATCCAACAAACTTTAACCATGTGGCTCACATGGGACCAGGAGATGGCATGCAAGTACTTATGGATCTTCCACTGGTAAATACAGGAAACAAAGTGAAACGACAATATTTTTGTTAGAATACAAACATAGCATAAGAAACAATACAGAGGCGTTGTGCCCAAGTGAATTGGTTAAACTGCGTTGATTATTTGCTTAATCTACGCTTTTACAACATAGATGAAAAATTCTGGGGAATTGGAATGACTCTCGAGTCCCACAGACAAATTTCCAAGAGTAATTGAAGATGAAGTGTTCAGAAAGATCTCCAACTTTATCCAACAAACAATATTCCACGTTCTAAACTGTTAAGCTGATACTGTAACTGAGCTCGCTCATGTTTGTACGTAATAGTTTTTTTTCAACATTAACTCCTTATGTGCCTCATTAGTTTTATTTTGAGAACATCTCTCCACTGTAAGTTTTGCACTGCAATAGAAACATGACTTGTTAAATTAAGAACCTTGCAGGCACTATGTAATTCATCAGGTCGTGTATGAAAAATGCTTGGGAAAACATCTGTGGTGAGGTCATGTAAAAGGCAACAAATTTTTTTTTTCCTGAATTTAGAGTACCCAATTCATTTTTCCAACTAAGGGTCAATTTAGCATGGCCAATCCACCTAACCTGCACATCTTTGGGTTGTGGGGGTGAAACCCACACAAACACGGGGAGAATGTGCAAACTCCACATGGACAGTGACCTAGAGCCGGGATCGAACCTGGGACCTCGGCACCGTGAGGCAGCAGTGCTAACCACTGTGCTGCCCTTAAAAAAGGCAGCAATTATACTAGAGCAGCCCACAAATGTTCTGATAGTTTAGTTCAATTCTTTTTCATATAACTTCACAGTTCTGCAGCACCATTTTAGTGTATCCACAAAACCTTTGCGGTTTTTGAAATATTCAATAGATAGCAAGCTAATTGTCTTTTCCAAACTTTTATCATTCTAAAATAGCCACTATGAAAGTTGAAGTTCGGTACAATTGTTTTTATGGGATAGGGTCTTTATGACTTTTAATTTTTGTTTAAAATGCCTATGGGCTGGGCATTGTTGTATAGCACAATAGCTTCTTTGATGTTTCTTTCCTGAGATAATTAACGCGTCTGTTTCCTTTTGTTGACTTAGCAGAATGAGTTTCCTTCCCCCTTATCCTCTTGACATCATGCCCAGCTATCTCCTCCAACCAACTTTGAGCACGTCAATCACATGAGCCCGCTCTGTTGAAATCTATCTCCAGAATGATCATTTCTCGCTGCAAGGCTTCCCTCTGCTCTCTCTTCCTCTTCCTGTCCCTCTTCCTCAGCCAGGGAAGGAATAGTTATCCCAAAGTGCAGCCGATTATATCCTCAAAAGAAAATCATCTTCAGCTCAATGTTTATAGAGGTTACTGAGCATTTCTTGAAAGAGAAAAACAAATGTAATTGTTCACTTGTGCTGCAGAGTGTGTCACCAGTATCACAAGATGAGCAGTTAAGAGAAAAACGTGCTTCCCAATCCAATCTTTCAAGACACCAGCGAAGCAAACAGTACATTACACGTACGGCATCAGGTAATGACATTTGCTTTGTGTAATTTTGTGGTTCTTTATATTAAGCATTCTTGTATGCTAACCTCATTATTTAATAAACATAAGCCTTTAAATGGATTGGTGTTGTCGATTACTGTACAAGTTTACTAATAGAAACAGCCATATATGGAAATCTATTTTCACAATCACAGTAAGATAACAAATTACTAGTTATAACTGCATGGTAAGTTATTTTAAGTTGTATAGAACTCTCTTTTTAAAAAGAACACTTACCTCACTCTATCCCCTGGACGCACATTTGTATATAGAGAAGAATATGGTCTTTGGAATTGATTATTAATTAAAATGCATAGGGAAAAAACATTTGGTATCTCTATCTTCTTCAAAAACAATTGCAAATTGCATTTATTTAATCGCTTTAATGCTATAATACAAGAGAATAAGACAATTTGAGCCCTATAAAGGTGAAGATAGACCTTGAGTCTTTAACATTTAAAGCACAGTTGCCAGCGGAGGAGTAATTAAAATACAGGATGTTCAAGGAACCAGAATTGGAGCGCAGAAATTGAAGGCTGCAGAATTGTAGGAGATGAGAGCAATGGGGACAACGACACGGTCATGGAGAAATTTGAAAACAAGGATGAGAATTTTTAAGTTTGAGGGAAGCATAACGGGAAACCACTGTGGATCAGCGAGCCCAGCTGAAATGGCTGACCCCTTATCCTGGGACTGTATCCCCAGCTTTAGACTTTCAAGTCAGGGGAAACGACATCTCAAAATCTATCTTTTTGAGCCCTCTCAGAATCTTAAACTTGTCATTGAGATCACCTCTCATTCATCAAAACTCCAGAGAGTGCAGACTCAACAGAGAGGATGCAACCATTCCACATAAATGCTAAGCAAATGTATTTGCCAAGATGGGTGCCTGGATAGCTCTTCAATTCTATACAGAAACCATTATCATTAATATTTATATACAATAATAACTTATTTATTAATGCCATTAATACAACAAAAAGTCATAAGGCACTCCCCAGGAGTATTGTAAAACAAAGTATGGTACTGAGCCACATAAGGAGATAGATCGGATGAACAATAGCTTGGCCAAAAGGTAGGTTGTAAGCAAGTTATTCATAGATTCATGGAAAGCAAGGTAGAGAGGCAAAGAGGTCTAGAGAGGGAATTCCAGAGCTTGGAGCCCAGTCAACAGATGGCACGGCCACCAATGGTGGAACAGTTTATAATTGGGAATGCACAAGAGTTAGAGGGGCACAGATATCTCAGAATGTTGTGGGGCTGAAAGCGATCACAGCGATAAGGAGGCTCAAAGTTGTGGGGGAGTTTGAAAACAAGGAAGAGAATTTTAAAGTCAAGATATTGTTTGTCCGGGACCCAGTGAAGGACAGTTAGCATAGGTGTGGCAGGGGAGCGGGACTCGCTACAAGTTAAGATACAGGCAGCAGAGTTTTGGATTATCTCAAGTTTATAGAGGGTAAAATGTGGGAAAACCTGCGGGAAGTATGGTGGAATAGTTAAGTCTAGAGCTAGCAAAGGCATGAATGAGGATTTCAGCAGGAGACTGGGCAAAGTCAGGCAATGTAAATGAAGGTGGAAACAGGCGTTTTTAGTGATGGTATGAGTATGGGGTCAGAAGATCAAGTCGGGATCAAATGTGACCCAAAGACTATGAGCAAACTAACTTAGTCTCAGACTGTTATCAGGGAGGGGGATAGAGTTGGTAGCTAAGGAACAGAGTTTGGTGTGGGGACTGAAAGCTATGGCTTAATACTGCCCAATATTTAATTCAAAATAATAGTAATATTCACATATAAGAAAGTAGTAGTAGCTTTCATCCTCATGTTAAGTCCCATTTTGATCTCCCCAGTACCTATCTCTCCTATTTTCAACCCTGTGCCCCAACCCAAACTTTTATTCTGATCCTGGCCAGTTGTGCATTTCCCCTTTCCCTTCACTTTTGCAGCCAGGCACTATCCAGGCAGCAGCATTAATCAATGTTTTTGATTTTTGTTTTGACAAACATTCCTTGTATGCCTTCCTTTATTTGAGGGGAAGAACAGACTGCATTCGGATTAAAAACGGGATTTCAGTCCTGAATATTAACCACATAATTTTTTCATAACAACGTTTAGCGTTCAGGACATGAGCAAGTTAGCCTTAGATGCCTACTTGGCACCCCATTTCCAGCTGTTGATTCCTGTCCAGCTAGTTTACCTATTTTAACCAATTAAGTAGCTCTAATGGTTCCTCTGCGATATTGTTTTCCAAATGCCAAAAGAGTTTTAAACTTATAAATTGTTCCTCTAGCTCATCCCTGTGATCACATGGGATCAGCCTTTATGCCCTTCACTGCCTAAAGCATTTGGATAATTACAGGACCGTAAATGATGCACAACAGAGCCTTGACAAGCGTTAGCATTGCTTCGAGAGATTTTATCTCAACTGATTTGTAAATACAGTCCAGCAGCATGTTGTTTTGTTGATTGCCAGTTCAGTTTCATTATGGCAAAGTAATACCTCACGTTTCTTTCAGCTTAATCCTTGACAAATTCTGTTCCACTAAATAAGTATCGGTACCTCTTATTTTAGTTGTGATGTGAAATTATTGAACTTCATCTGTCACTAATCAGCCAAGATTCATACTTTCTGAAGCTCCTTTTATATGATTTATATGAGGCTGCTTCTTCTGAACCCATAGTTATCCCTAGCTTGATAACATCTGCCGTGTAATCACTTTGATTTGAAACAGGAACATCGGTCATTTATTTATACTAGTTCCAGGAAGGATCCAAGCACAGACCTTTGGTGCATCTTAACCCCATATCATTAGCCCTAATTTACCTCAATAGCCTTTTTGCCACATTTTCATCAGTTGCTATTGCATGCCCATGTCCTTGATATACACTGTTCTTTTGCCAAGGCTTTTTGAAATCTAGATATTTTGCATCGTAGAGGAATAATGTTGCCAATTTGAGATGTCACTCATCAAAGTCTGAGATTAAACAGGCAAAGTTTATACCATTGCTATTGGCTGCCATTCCTTAGGTTATTTTCATTTGGATAATTTTCATCTCTGCTTTTGATTATTTATTTTATTAATTCTCTGTAATTGTCAGGAAATAATTCTATGTGGTCCCTAAAAATGGATCTAGAAATGCCTCTACTATTTTAATATGCCTAAGCACTGACATATGATGTACTTATTTCTTAGGTGGGGAGGCTATTACGACAACACGTAATATCTCTGATCCTGACCAAGATTTTGAGAGAGAGGTGGGTATTTGGATTCAGTTCGTATGAAATAGAAACCACGTGAAAATAGACTATTTCTCAGTATTTGACTATGTTTTCTTGATGTTGATTTGCAGCAAACATAAACCCTAATATGCTTACCTATTTTTTTATCAATCAGCAGGACTCTGATTCAACAAGACATTCAACACCTTCAAACAGCTCAAACCCAAGTAGTCCACCGAGTCCAAACTCTCCTCACAGGAACCAAATTACACTGGATGGTTTGGACCACTCCACATGTGATGCGTGACTGTTCCCTCCAGTAACACTTTATAGCGCATAAAGCGACACAACAATAGGATTCTCCATTTTCAGAGATTCTTTTCCTCTTGAAAAATGGATTTTTGGTGAATTGCTCCAAGAAAGTGCCAAGAATGGAGAACAATTTTTTCTGTTAATTCTTGCTGATTGCACATTAAATTATGTATTCAGGCTCCTTTTTATGAACAATTCCAGCTTATTTTTGACTGTCAGCTCAATAAAATGACTGACTAAGTGTCACTCATATTCTTTGGTGATTATGATTCTGTGCAGTGTTGATGTTAAGTTGCAGTCTTTAACAGCCAAATAAATTTGGGCTTGTGAGGCCCCACACCCTCTTCACACCAAACTTTCCTTCCGAATTTCTAACATAGTTGGTAAATGGTGAAATAAAATTGTACATGTACTGTTCCTGTTTGTGCATCTTAGTTTATATATTAAAAAAAATTTTAAAAATGTTTTCTTCAGGGTATACATGACACTAGTAAATAATACTGTGAATAAGAATTTTAGTTGCTTTTTGTATTACTGTTTTTAACCTTTGAAGTAGATGTCCTTTCTTTGTGCTGTATTGTAGTGAAAGACAATACCTGTGTTTATCAATGTCTATGGACCCAATGCAGAAATATAAATGCTGGGAAATGCTAGACTTGGACCCGCTGCATCTTCAAATATACAATTATTGTAAAAGACTCAACAAAGTGTGATTGTTCTAATTGCTGATCAAGAGGTAGCATAGATATAAGGCAGTGGACTCTGGGATACAAGAAAGCTACATTAATTTGCTCACTTTCAAAATCAGTCTTTGCATGAAAATACATTCCTTCAAAACATATTGTGCTGGTTATGTTCTTTATAAACAAAATATCCACAGCAGTCTTGTAAATTTTGATATGGACCCAGGTGATGTGTTCCTGGTGGATACAGTTATATGTGTGTGCGTGTGTCAATGTATATATAACTCATGTTCAGTGTATGATAACATTATTACTCATTCAATTATGTCCATATTGCATTAAAGGCTTATACATCACAGCCAGTATATCAATTTTGTCATCACACCTGTGTGCCTTCCGTGCTGTATTTGTGACAATTTACTATTCATACTGATGCAGTATGATTTCCCTATTCAAGTTCACTGCAAAGAGCTTGCATGTTTTAGTCACCCAGATCCCTGACTGAGTGGATGGTAATTGTGACATGCCACATTAAGCAACTAATCAAACTTCTTTTGTTTACTTAAAAGGGCTCGCTGTGGAGCCTAACACTGCTGGTGAAACAGTTTGTTTTTTTATGTTAATTTGTGAAAGTGGGTAGTTTTAAAATCAGCTAACCACTCTTTGTAATTATGGAATTGTGCTTTGACAAAATATTGAGATTTGACCTGTCAATAAAGCATAAAAGGGAGGTACCAAACTGTTTAATAGTCTGTGTTTACATGAACAAAGATCCTGAAATGTCAAAGGAACATTAATGCATTCATCTGCAATTCTTTGCTATTTTAGCAGCTTCGATAAGTAAATTAATATGTAGCAAGAGTGCTGTAAGGAGATCTTCAGATTGTTGAGATATTGGTACCAGTTCTGGGCAGTAAAGACCCGTATATGGTTGAGTTGGTTGCACCTGAACAGGGCCAGAGTCAATGTCCACAGAACCAGGTTGAAGCACTTGAAATAAAGATTTGTTTTGTCAGTTAAAATAGTAAATAAGAAATGCAAGGAATGTAAGGAGGGAGATGGCTAGGATACAAGCTAACCCATATTCTGAGAAGGTGAAAAGAAAGGGCATACAAAGCTAAACTTCTCAGTGTGACTACAAAAATAAAGATACAAATCAATTATCTCCAAATAGGTATTTGATAAAGTACCATATAAAACACATTCCGAAAATAGAATCATATGCTATTAATTGGAGAGTGATAACATGGGTATGTATTTGGTTAAGGGATGGGAGGCAGGGTAGTGATAAGTAGATGTTTTTCTGACTAGAAGATGAATACGATATGCAGATCCACAGCATCTGTTTGGCTGTTGCTTTCTTGTTATATATCAATGACTAGAACTTGAGTATAGGCATTACAATTTAAAAGTTTGTAGATGCTGCAAAGCTTGACTATAGCAAATAGCAAGCAAGGTAGTAGCAGTCCTTGGGAGGACATAGACTGGTTGAAAAGCAGACATTTAACATACAATTTAATATGGATAGTGTTATGACTGGTCAGGTGAAAGCCCCCAAATTTTTCTGATTCCCATCGAGATTCCCCTAAATTGTTATGCTCCTGGCTAAGGAGGGATAAAGTGGCTCCCCTTTATTCAATCCTCTTGGTTGATCACAAGGTTAATTTAAAAAGATTCTCTTCCCTCGTGGATACTTTTTTCCAGCCCTAATATATTTATGTTTAAAAGGAGCCAATTTAACCAGGCTTTCTCAAGTCAAAGAGCATGTTTATTGGTTACTAAAAGGCAAGAAGAAAATAATTACAATGCAACACAAATACCCATAGATTAGAAATGAGAAGTGAGTAAAACTAAAACTTAAAGATATACAAATCCACCTTTGGCTTGTCTGTGAGGAGCAGATGGTGAAAGGTGATGGTGATTCCATCAGTGCTGACTTTAGCAGTTGGTTTGGTGATTCGTGGTTCTGCAGATTAGCTGAAAGGAAAATTAGTTTCTTTCAACTCTCGTCATGTCCACAATCTGGAATAGAACTCTCAGGCGATGGTAATCAGCCTCCATTACCATTCAGTTTTTGCATTGCATCTCTTCCTTTGAGGTGTTTCCCTCTGAAATTCTTTGATACCTTCCTGGTGTGGCATTCCATGGTCTTTCGGAACTGAGTATAAACCACATAGACACTTTCCAGTCACTGAATTACATTCTCAGAATTTACATTTCTTTCAAAACACGTGTCTTACTGACAAGTGCAATATGTACGAAAGTAATTTGAGACTATAATCTGTTGTCTTGACATTGGGTATGAAGTGATGTGCTTTGGGACTACATGGAGAGGCCATATAATCTAAATGGTACTAATTTTTGAGGGGATTGGGGTACATATTCATAAGTCTTTGGTAGGAGGGCAAATTGGCCAGGCATTTTTTAATTTGTTCTTGGGATCTGAACATTGTTGGCAAGGTCAGCATCTTTTTACATAGCCTTAATTGCCCCTGTAATGTTGGTGCTGAACTGGCTTCTTAAATTGTAGGTACATCCAAAGTGCACTTGGCAAGGAGGGCCCAGGACTTTGACCCAGTGTCAGCAAAAGAACATCGATATTCTTCCAAGTCAAGATGGTATGGAGGTTAACAGGGAACTTGTAGGTGGTGTTCCAAGTGTTTTCTGCCCTTTACCTTCTGGATGGTAGAGGTTGTGGGTTTGGGAGATGCTGTTAAAAGAACCATGAGTTTCTGCCTTGTATCTTGTACATGGTACATTCTACATCAGTGGTGGAGGGAATAAATATGGTGGTGGATGGGTGCCAAATAAGCAGACTGCTTTGTTCTGGGGGGGGGGGCGGTGTCCAGCCCCTTGTGTTATTGGAGCCCCCATCCTCCAGGTTGAACATGGACAGTTTCTGGGGATTCACAAGATGAGGTACTCTTCCGAATCACCAGCCTCTGGCTGGTGCTGGTAGCCACAGTATTTATATGGCTAACTCAATTCAGTTTGAGATTGATGGTAATTCCAGAATGTTGTTGATAATGCCATTGAATATCTGGGGGAGATGGTTTTGCTTTCTCTAGAAGGAGATGGTCATTGCCTGGCACTTGTGTGGCATAAATGTTACTTGCCATTTATAAACTGAAGTTTGAATATTGTGCAGGTCGTGTTACATTCAGACACTGATTGCTTCAGTAACTGAGAAATTGTAACTGGTGCTGAACACTTGTGATCTTATAGACTTACATAGAATTTACAGTGCAGAAGGAGGCTATTCGGCCCATCAAGTCTGTACCGGCCCTTGGAAAGAGCACCCTATCCCGCTAACCCAATAACCCCACCTCACCTTTTGGACACTAAGGAGTAATTTAGAATGGCCAATCCACCTAACCTGCACATCTTTAGACTGTGGGAGGAAACCGGAGCACCCAGAAGAAACCCACACAGACAAGGGGAGAAAGTGCAAACTCCACATGGACAAGTCGCCTGAGGCCCTGGAGCTGTGAGGCAGCAGTGCTAACCACTGTGCCACCGTGCTGTGGAAGGGAAGCTGGCTGATGAAGTAGCTAGAGATGATTTGGCCTAGAACACCTTCATTGAAAGGCTGTACTGATTGGCCTCCTAACAATCACCACCAGCTTCATTCGTGCTCAGTATGACCATGGCTGGTGAATTTTCCCCCTGATCCCCATTGACTTCAATTTTGCTGGGGTTCTTGATGGTTAACAAAGTCTTTGGGATATTATCTCTCAGGACGTTGAGTACAACAATAAAGAAGTCATGTTAAACCTTTACAGGTTAGACTCAGCTGAAGTATTGTGTAGAATCCGAGGTACCATACTTTAGGAATTATGCCAAGCTCTTGGAGAGAGTACTGAGGAGGTTTACCAGGATGATACGAGGGTTGAGAGTCTAGTCATTTGGAAGTATTGGAGAGCTTAGAGCAGAACAGTTTAAGGGGGTTGGCGAGACATTTAAAATTGAGGGGTTTTGATAAAGTACATAGGGGAAATGTTTTTTTCTGACAATTAGTGATTTATTCAACATATAACTGGCAGCAGGACTAGGGGACCAAACGAGAATATTTTTCATGCACAGTTATTAAGATTTGGAATGCAGTACCTGAAAGTCAAACGTCATAGGAACTTTGACAGTGCAATTGGACAGCGCGTGAAGACAAACTTGTATAGTTACGAGGAATAAACTAGGTTAGAGGACTAAATTGGACAGCTCTTTAACAGATTCAGCACAGGCATAAGAGAGAGAATGGGCTCCTTCGGTGCTGTATGATTCTATGAAACTGCAAAATAAAATGGTTGTGTCACACTCATAATACAATAAAGAATCGGGCTCAGTGCAGAAGATGCAGTGAGCTGACAAGAAATGAGTGCAAAAAGAGTGAGAAGAAGGGTGGGGAGGTAACAAAAGCAAACCAGTCTTCTGAAATTTCTTTAAAGAGTAAGAATAGGAAGGGTGGATCTGAGTAGGGATCAAAAAATAATTTTTTGTTGAAATTGCATGGCTGAGGTACTATAGGAATACTTGGTAGTCTTCACAAAAGGAAGAGATGTCACAGCAAAGGGATGGGGTGGTTGAAAGGGTGGGGGAGTGGTAAGAGAAATTGGATAGCGCACAAAGTCAAAAAGCCCAAGAACTGGGTAAGTATAATTCTGAAGCAGATGCTGTCAAATATACAATGTGGTTCAGACAATCTGCATTTATCTGTCTTGAGGGAGGTGATATCTTAAATTAGTGACATCTTAATGGACTTTTTGAAAGTTTGCTAAATGAGAGGGATTTATAAAATGTTCAATTTTAGAAATTACTCAATTTATTTTTACCATTCATTCAAGAAAACCGTTGATACATTTTACACATTCTTCTGCATCAGGTGTAACTGTTGTGCTTCGTCCAAATTTATCATTGCTAAACTGCATTAGGTTGGCAAAAATCAATTTCAGCATGCCTCCAATGAGCTAACAAGAATATGAAATCCACTTTAGTACTGCTGAAAAAAAAAAGCTTTCCATATTCCACTCAAGGACAGCTACGCAAGAGAACCCAACAGTAAAGGGAACGACAATTGTACCAACAAGAAGATAATACTGGTTAATTGGTGTTGGTAAAGGTGTTGCCACGGAGAATGCAGCAGAGAACAGGCTATTGTTTCAAATTCAAACCAGGCAGGTTGATTCTGATTGGTCAAGGCTTGGGGAATGAACTAGGGAATGGCTGGCCCCCAATGACAGCATTCACGAGACATGCAGAATTTAAATACTATGTATGCAATGCAGGGCCAGAGATTGACTAGTAGGACAAGCAGTTAATGCATAAGAACATGAGTGTATATTGGGTAACTTGGGTAATTCGCAGTTACACATGATCATGCATGCAATCATGGGACCTCTCCCTTGAGGCACTCTCTTTGTAGGCTTCCATTGTGTAATAAGTTCAATGAAGACCTCTCACTGAGAAAGCATTGCATCTCTGAACTTGACACAGATACTGAGAAGCTGAGTGCATTAGCTGGCCAGCAGACAGCCTTCTGCTATCGCCAGGGAGCATGGAGGACTCTCGCTCCAACTTAACAAGGATATGACACGGAGCTTGCCCTCACCGCTAACTCTGCTGAATCACCCTATTGCGCTGCACCCGCACTTATTTAGCCTTTTTGTGAATATGGGTTACCTCTGCTTTTCCTTTGAGATGAGGCAACATTCTCTGGTAAATTCAAGAACACACACAAACAATTCCAGAATCTGCCAGGCACTTTGCAATGGATAAAAATTACCTTGTGTGCAATCCGGGTGGCTGACCCTTTTTGCTTGAGTACACAAAGCAGAGGCTGCATGCAAAGACATTCCCCAAATTTCAGATCTTGGCATCACATCATGCTATGTGATATCATTGCCACCAAATTGATGTCTTATGACACACAGGGAATATACCTGTGTGCACCCATACCTTTGCAAAATTCCAGGTGGGCCATGGAAGAAGCAGCTGATGGCACATCCTGCCTCTGGTAAACAAGAGATAAGTATCCATTGTGTCAATAGAATCACCACTATACTGAATTACACTCCTGTGTCTTCTACAAATGGCATTGCTTAACGGACAGGAAGGTAATTTTCTGATTTTCTCAACCACCTGGACATTCAGCATCTCCTGGTCAGAACGTAGATTGAAAATTTAGCAGGGAGGATCACACACTGGTTTATCAAATTATTGGAAAGAAAATCTTTGTGAAGGAAGTGCAAGTATCTCCCTTTGATATAAAAGCGTGACACGATTATCCAAACCCCCATCACCACCAGTGATGTGACAGGATTTCCGATCTTCTAAGTCAGGAAGACATACATATCATTATTGGACCTGAATCACACCCTCATCAACCGTGTAAGAAAATCCATTCATGTCAACGTGAGGGCACACCGGTGTAAATTACAACTGGTCTCCTGAGGCATACACCTGGTGTGCAGAGCACACACGAGCTCGGGTGAGTGCATCACTCAGGGTGGGTTGCATGGGGGGGGCGGGGGGGAGGTTCCATGTGAACTGGGCACTGGGAAGGCTTTTGAAAAGGGCACCCCAATCTTCAGAAAGCTAAGTTGCTGGCAGGGTTCGCTCAATCATAGCCCGGCCCATAGAGAAACATGGTGAGAGCTGCCCCTTAAAGTTTCTTGCACTATGTTCCGAACTATACGGTGGAGAAAATAATCATCAGTGTTAACGGCTTCGGCACTGCTCCTGCCAATACTTAGGAAAATTCTGCCAATGGGTATGAAAGCACTGGCTGAAAAGTGGATTGCAATGCTGAGATAGCATGGTTACTGAAAGTTGAGTAAAATTACTTCAGTTATGTGGTGATATGCCTGTAGGCAATATCTAGATGGGTGCGATCTCCAACCAGTAGGTGGCGGTGCAGACACATCATGCGGTCTCAACACTGTGGCCATGTGATCAGGGACTCCCACATAAGTGGAGACACATTCGGCCATCACAAGATGGTTGTAGGAGATGGTAGTAAGACATACAGATAAACAGTAATGCTAGGTGTAGTTTGAGAGAAATACAAAGAAATTCCATGATAACTTGGTCTGTAACAGATTGCTATCTTTCCACGTGTGATTCAATAAAGATCCTGGTTTGGACAAGCCATGGTGTTTGGTGGATTCCTTTGCAAGACATAGCAGACCAAACACAACATGGTACCAGGAGTGCTGAAGATTTTAAGATAACGACGGCAGTGACAATGTTAGGCATTCGACTGGAAGACCTATCTGGTGAACTACAACTTGAGATGACTCAATGCTCTAGTAGATGCAGAAGCTCGATATGGATGGACTGAGAGCCCCCCACCAGTTTCAGATATCCGGTAATGTAGATGAAAACTGGCGGCTATTCAAGCAGCAGTTGAAACTCTTATGTTTCGGCCCTAGGCCTAAAGGCCCAGCCTGATGAAAGGCTAATTGTGTTGCTTCTAATGGTGGCAGATCCACAAGCAATTGAACTGTATAACTCATTTGCGTTCAACAATGAGGAGGATCGCAAGAAATATGATGAAGTCATGAGGCACTTTGATAAACATTGTTCCGCTAAAAAGAGTGACATGTATGAGCGATACATGTTCCGTATGTGTACCCAAAAACGTGGTGAATCATTTGACAGTTTTATCACTAAGTTGAAGCTGAAGGCCCAGTCATGCAACTTCAGCAGCCCGAAATCTTTGTTGATCTGCGACCAAATTGTTCTTGGAGTAGCTAATGATAAGCTCCGGGAAAGGTTATTGTGGGAAGAAGACTTGGTGCTGGAACAGGCAGTAAATATTTGCCAGGCGAGCGAGATAGCTGCATAGAGATTAGGCACACTCTGCTCGAAAAATCTTGCCGTCAACTCAGAAGACGACACCAGCGCCATTAGTGCTGTGCCGCAAGTCATGAAGAAACGTGGTTTCCGTGCCGGCGGCCATTTTAAGCGGCCGACAGGAGCCGCCACCGCCATCCTGTGCCAAAAGTGTGGCATTCGACAAAGGCAATGTCCGGCCTTTGGTAAAGTCTGTTCCAGGTGCACTCATATTGGGCATTTTGCAAAACAATGTTCTGCGTGTCCTACAATGGACCATGCAAGATTAGTGAATGCAGTTGATGAGATAAACACTGAAGAACAGTTTTTCATCAATCTCATCGCGCGAGGGACCAGAAGAGTCCAAACAAGAATGATGAAAACAAAATCTTAAGGAAATCTGAAGCTAGTAAGAACTCTCCGGAAACCTTTAACTCTAGATTGAAATTGATAGTGGTACTGAACTATTCTCTATTACGATGGGACTTTGACCCTCAACCAAAAGCCAACCTCGTCAGCTGATCTGCTTTGCAAAGGCTGAACGTGCAGCGGAAAGACGCAGGGCTGCCGGTGGACTTCGGAACAAGAACAATGGAAACCTTTGGTGTCTGCGAACTGGTGCTCTCCGTGGCAGATATGAGGTACATGTTACTGTTTCATATTGTAGACATGGACGTTGACTCCATCCTAGGAGCAGATTCATGAGAATTCCTGAATTATGTTGAGCGACTATGTGTCTCAGAAGGTGGCCGGCCAGCCGAATACTTCAGATCCCTACAAGATAATAGAGTGTGTACTGTTTATGAGGATTCAGAAGAAATCCTGGTGGAGGACAACAAACCAAACGAGGAGATGGAACAGAAGCGAGCATTCCGCAATTCTGGTTAACAGTTTTCAACAACGTGCATGTGCTCAGTGACATTATACAGGAGCATGACGAGCCCATATTAAAGCATCTGCAAGATGTGAATGTTAAATGGACAGAACATGAGAAGCTGTGGACCTTCACTCTGGAGTTTAAGTTCGAACCTAATGAGTATTTCACAAATGAAGTGATCACTAAAGTGTATCAGTTGGACTCACGGCCGCTTAAGTCGTTCTTCACTGAACCACAAATCATAGGTTGCACAGGCTGCACGATCGACTGGAGGGAGGGCAAAAATATAATGATGAGAACAATTCAAACGAAACCGAAGCACAAATGTCGAAGCATTCCCAGAACAGCGACAAAAACTGCACCAAATGAATCGTTGTTTAATTTCTTCGGTCCCACTGAAAGTCCACAGCTGGAATGTTAAGCCAACGTTCGGCAGCCAAACTCAAAGCTGACTTTGAACTTGGCGGCCTACTGCGTGAACACATAATTCCGTATGCAATGTTATATTTTACAGGAACAATCATTGCAACCGATGCTGAATCTGATGATGACTACTACGAATGTCTGCTCGAAGATTGCGACGATGATGCACAAATTAATGGAATGGAAGGTGAGACAGGTGAAGACCAGTATGAACTACTTGTACATTTCTTTCCCAGCAGCACAGATGGGTTTAATGAAAAGGCTCCAGAAACGCTACTCCGGTGGTCTGGAAGGAATGACGAGGTGGTCACGGGTGACGCCCAGGCCACACTGGACACCGAGAAGAGAGGGACTCGGAGATGTCGCACTCAAAAATTGAAGCTGCTGATACCACGGAGGATCAGATACTGACCGAGCCAGAAACGAAAATCCCGATATTGGAGAAACTGGCATCAAGAGGTACGTGGTGACTCGTTCCAGGTCTTCGAAAAGCTTTCTGTAATTCATTCCAAAATCATTGACAACACTGATGATGAATGGGAAGACATCGATGACGACTGTGATGACAGCAACTTGGATGTGGCAGTAATCGGCAACTCCGAGACTGACCCAGAGGAAGAGCTGATGACAATCTCAATATGCAGCTCCACAAATCACCCACACATTTTTGAACTTGATCAAGACGACCCAATGCCTGGATCATCATGACCAGAGAGCATCGTAATCTCGAGTGACGAAGAGCAAGTGAGTTATGTTCCAGCGAGCCAAGGAGGGGCGCACCTGTTCCCCCAGTTCCAACCTTCACTCAGGCACCAGAAACCGCTCCAACATGTCGGTGAGGCCGCAGAAGTGGGTGTGGTCACACTACCCAAAGACGACGCGACGGCCCCTCAGAGTCCACCTGAAAATCTGCAGACCTCTGAGCACACAGTAAAATCCAGCACCACACCAGAGGCTGCTAGGCCACTGCACAAAAGCAAGAAACACAAGAAACTGCATCATCACGTTCTCAAAATAAAGAGGAGAAGACTGGGAGAGCTAGCTTATTCCACTAACAACCAGCAACGGAAACAACGAGAAGCGCCAAACAGCGTCATGCCAGGTAGCGCAAAAGAAAGAGGCTGGTGACACAAGTGTGGCAGTCATGGGCACAGACCTTCCAAAGGCACAGAGCAAAAGGAAAAGAAACAAGAGGCCGGCACGTAAACCAGTCTTTGAAGAGGCTGGCAACAGCCCGAATGATTACAGAGGTCATCCCATGAGGGAGGCAAAAGAGATGGACACTGACCAGGCATATCATGTTTATGGACACCCTAGTAAAACTCATTCACATTGTTAGTCAAATATCATGATTGTATAAAGTTAAAAAATTATTGTTGCTTGTAAACAAATCTTAATGCTTTGTGAGGAAGGGGGATGTGGTGATATGCCTATAGGCAATATCATAGATGGGTGGTGTGTGACCTCCAACCAGCAGGTGGCGGTGCATTCACACCATGTGGTCTCAAGAATATGGTCATGTGACCAGGGACTCCCATTAAGTGGAGACACATCCGGCCGTCACGAGATGGTTGTAAGAGATGGTACTAAGACGTACAGGTGAATAGCCGTGCTAAGTGTAGTTCCAGAGGAGTACAAAGAAAGTCCATGATAACTTGCTCTGTAACAGATCGCTATCTTACATGTGATTCAAGAAAGATTCTGGTTTGGACAAGTCAAGGTGTTTGGTGGATTCCTTTGCAAGACATCGAAGACCAAACACGACAAGTTACATTTTGTTTTCATTCTGTTGTTGGGTTATGAAATGGAATTGCCATGTCAGAGATCGCAATGTATGCTAGACGTGCAAGTCACCTAGTGCTACAGCTCACTGGCTTTTAGAAAAAGTCCTAAACGCCAAAGACTTGCAACAAAAAGTCACTGAAGTCCTAGATATTGAAAACAATCTACACGCAGTATGTTTTTTTAAAAAAGTGTGAGACTGCATTCTGCCAAAACATGTAATCTGAGACTGGATTAAATGTTTCATTTCAAATGATCCAATAGCTCAAAACAGCAAAGGTACATGCTTCAACAAGAAGAACTGTATGCATTCATTATTTGAGAGGCTACGCCCTTTGTTAGCATTATGTACAAAAACCTAAAGATAGAAAAGTTCCTCTGTTTTTTTGTGCCTTATGTTGTGAGTTCCTGTGTCACCAATTTGAAGCAACCCATCAAACAATATTGAGTCAATAACTCTTAGTGTTAACTGCCAACCAGACACAGTTAAAATAGTTCACACGGCTAGAACATTTGAGACTGCCCCCAAATGTTCTCTTGTAAGCTATCTAATTATTTTGTTTGCACCCCACCCTCTTGCTGCAAGTTAGCAGTTATTCTTTTTCCTCTTTAATTATATTTAGATAGGCTGCTGGGAGATGGGAAATTCTCCAAATTCCTGCTGTTTTCTCAACGGATCTACACAGAATAATTTACAACAGAGAAGGTACACCGTTCCAATCTCACTGAAACCTCTTAGCAGTCATGTAAATGGGTAATCCACTAACAGTAGCATTTTCAAAACAGTTTCTGATGTAGGCTAGCCATTCAAAACATTTTAAGCTGTCTTTTCACACATTAACTTATCAGCATTTTCTTATTTTACTGCCTTCAATTATGAAACCTTTTTTTTACCTTGTTTACTGATCAATATTCTTGCTGGCTGACACTAGCTCCAGTTCCTCACGCCTGAAATTTAAAATCGAAATCCCTACAACCGCACCCTGCATTCCTCTGGCTGTTATCCATTTCTTCCTTCCTCAGCCCAAAACCTCCCAGCGATCCCCTTAAAACAGACCTCTTGATCCAGAATCTTTGCCAACTTCCTCAGATCCTCTGTTTCAGCACTAATTTTTCCGTTGTGCCTCTTTGAAGTCATTGGGATTATTTTTTCATCCTTTCAGCAAGTGAAGTATTCCATCATGTTCATGACTTGTGCCTTGTAGATGGTAGACAAGCTTTGGAGAGTCAGGTGGTGAGTTATTTGCAGCAGAATTCCTATCTGTGTCTGACCTGCTTTAGTGACCACAGGGCCTGTGGTAAACCGCTGTGTTCTGATTGTGGCAGATTTTCCACAGAATGGATATCCGAATTAAGCCCGATCGCCTGCAGCTGGATCCGCACTCGCCCGACGCCAGAAAATACATTACTCACTGGCTAGCATGTTTTGAGGCCTACATCAAGGCTGCGGACCCCGAGCCAGCGGAGGCTCAGAAGATAAACGTCCTGTACTCCAGGCTGAGATCCAGCGTGTTCCCGTTGATCCAAGACGCCACGAATTACACAAAAGCAATGGAACTCCTGAAGGAACACTACGTGCAGAAGGCGAACACGCTCTTCGCCGGGCATGTACTCGCCACCCACTCGCAACTACCAGGTGAGTCCATCGAAGACTTCTGGCGGGCCCTAATTCCACTCGTCCGGGACTGTGACTGTCAGGCCGTTACGGCCGCCGAACACGCGAATCTCCTCATGCGCGATGCCTTCGTGACGGGAATTGCGTCAGACCGCATCCGAGAACGATTACTGGAAGGGGCCACGCTCGAACTGGCAGAGACGAAAACCTTGGCGTTCTCCATGACGGTCGTATCCCGTAACGTACAATCATACCCCTCCCGCCACGCTGCCCACCCTTCTATTCTTTCCTACCCCTCCGGGACCCCGCTGACGACCTCCTCAGCCGGGGCCCTGCCTTCCCAATACGCCTGCACCGCACACCGATCCGCGCACCCCGGGGGTCCCCGCTGCTATTTCTGCGCTCACCAGAAGCACCCCCGCCAACACTGCCCGGCCCGCACTGCAGTTTGTAAAGCCTGCAGTAAAAAGGGCCACTTTGCGGCTGTGTGCCAGGCTCGCGCAGTCGCTGCGATCACACCTGCTATCACCCCCTCCCCCACGCCAGACGCACAATGGGAGCTGCCATCTTCTCCTCCCAGGTCCATGGGCGCCGCCATCTTGTCCCCCTTCGGCCACGTGCGCCCCATGGGTGCCGCCATCTTGTCCCGACCCCGCAATGTGCGCACGATGGGCGCTGCCATCTTGTCCCCCACAGGGTCTCCGGACATCCCGAGATCGGAACCGCACACGCTCGCCACCTGAAGCATCCGATGGCTACCCGCAGCTCGCTTCAATGACGCCTGACCAATCTCGCCCGCACAACCTGGCCACCGCGTCGACGACGGTTAAAATCAACGGCCACGCGACCTCGTGCCTGCTGGACTTCCAGTGCAACCTCCAGAGCCTCAACCACAAATTCGGCGGGCCCTTACCCCACCTTACCGTTTGCGGCCTCGCGACCCTCAAGGTCGATCCCCCTCCCTTTTTGCCAATCTAACTGCGGATTGCAAGCCCGTTGCCACTAGGAGCAGACGGTACAGCACCCAGGACAAGACCTTCATCAGGTCCGAAGTCCAGCGGCTGCTTAAGGAGGGTATTATCGAGGCCAGCAACAGCCCCTGGAGAGCCCAAGTGGTAGTGGTTAAAACTGGGAGAAACACAAGATGGTCGTGGACTACAGCCAGACCATCAATCGGTACACGCAGCTCGATACATACCCCCTCCCACGCATATCTGATATGGTCAATCAGATTGCGCAGTACCGGGTCTTCTCAACAATTGACCTGAAATCCGCCTACCACCAGCTCCCCATCTGGACGTCGGACCGGCCATACACTGCCTTTGAGGCGGACGGTCACCTCTACCACTTCCTTAGGGTCCCTTTCAGTGTCACAAATGGGGTCTCGGTCTTCCAAAGAGAGATGGACCGAATGGTCAACCGGTACGGTTTGCGGGCCACCTTTCCGTACTTAGATAATGTCACCATCTGCGGCCATGACCAGCAGGATCATGATGCCAACCTCAATAAATTCCTCCGCACTGCCACTCTTCTCAACCTGACCTACAACAAAGAGAAGTGTGTGTTCAGCACAACCCGGTTAGCCATTCTCGGCTATATAGTCCAAAACGACAGCATGCGCCTCCTCATGGAACTTCCCCTCCCCCACTGCCCCAAGGCCCTCAAACGCTGCCTGGGGTTCTTTTCCTACTACGCTCAGTGGGTCCCAAACTATGCGGACAAGGCCCGCCCACTCATTCAGTCCACCCAATACCCCCTTGCGGCCGAGGCACAACAAGCTTTCTCCCGCATCAGAGCAGACATCGCCAAGGCCGGGATGCGCGCAGTGGACGAGTCACTGCCTTTCCAAGTAGAAAGCGACGCTTCAGACGTCGCCCTTGCCGCCACTCTAAACCAGGCAGGCAGACCCGTGGCATTCTTTTCCCACACCCTTCATGCCTCGGAAATTCGACACTCATCCATTGAAAAGGAGGCCCAAGCTATCGTTGAAGCTGTGCGGCATTGGAGGCATTACCTGGCCGGTAAGAGATTCACTCTCCTTACGGACCAACGGTCGGTAGCCTTCATGTTCAATAACAGACAGCGGGGAAAGATCAAAAATGATAAAATCTTGCGGTGGAGAATCGAGCTCTCCACCTATAATTACAAGATCTTGTATCGCCCCGGTAAACTCAACGAGCCCCCAGGCACCCTCTCCCGAGGTACATGTGCCAGCGCACAAGTGGACCAACTCCGGGCCCTACACGACAGCCTTTGTCACCCGGGGGTCACTCGATTGTACCATCTGGTCAAAGCTCGCAATCTGCCCTACTCCGTCGAGGAAGTAAGGACAGTCACCAGGGACTGCCAGGTATGTGCGGAGTGCAAGCCGCACTTCTACCGGCCGGACCGTGCACGCCCGGTGAAGGCTTCCCACCCCTTTGAAGGCCTCAGCGTGCATTTCAAAGGGCCCCTCTCCTCCACCGACCGTAACACGTACATTTTCAGTGTGGTCGATGAGTACTCCAGATTCCCCTTCGCCATCACATGCCCCGATATGACGTCTGCTACCGTCATCAAGGCCCTCAACACCATCTTCGCTCTATTCGGTTTCCCCGCCTACATCCACAGTGACAGGGGATCCTCATTCATGAGCGATGAGCTGCGTCAGTTCCTGCTCAGCAGAGGTATAGCCTCCAGCAGGATGACCAGCTACAACCCCCGGAGAAACGGGCAAGTAGTACGGGAGAATGGGACGGTTTGAAGGGCCGTCCAGCTGGCCCTACGGTCCAGGAACCTCCCAGCCTCTCGCTGGCAGGAGGTCCTCCCTGACGCTCTGCACTCCATCCGGTCACTATTGTGCACCACCACTAATAACACACACCACAAACGTGTTTTTACCTTCCCCAGGAAGTCCACATCCGGGGTGTCGCTCCCGACTTGGCTCGCTGCTCCAGGACCGGTCCTTCTCCGTAGGCACGTCCGACTCCACAAGGCGGACCCCTTGGTTGACAGGGTTCACCTGCTCCACGCCAACCCTCAATATGCCTACGTTCAGTGCCCCGACGGCCGCCAAGATACTGTCTCACTCAGGGACCTGGCACCGTCAGGTTCCACCCCAACACACCTCCCCCCACCAATGCGCCCTCCCCCCACACCTCCCACCGCGCCGCCAATATTGACCCCACCAGACCACCCTCCCCCCTCCCCTTTTCCGCACAAGAGGACGAAGAGGACTTCTGCACGCTCCCAGAGTTCCCCGATGACTGGCCAGCATCAGCACCGCCACCACCGCCATCGGTACCACCTCCACCACCGCCAGCACCGACTTCGCCGCCACCGTTACGCCGCTCCCAACAAAGCACCAAAGCACCGGACCGGCTGAAACTTTGACGGAGTCCGGACCGTCAACATGGACTTTTCTTTCCCTACCACTGTACATAATTGCACTAATTGTATATAGTTTCACGTCACCCCCGCCGGACACATTTTTAACAGGGGGTGAATGTGGTGAACCACTGTAATAGGAGATATAAGGTAGGACCTACACTACAGGTTCGCCGGTAGCTCCTGCCGGCTGGCTCTTGCCAGCTGTATAAATATGCATGACCTCCAGTGCCCTGCCATTTCGCCAGCTGCAGCAGGAGGCCACGCATCTGACTGTAATAAAGCCACAGTTATACCCAACTTTAGTCTTACAGGTTCACCTGTGGCCCCTGCATGCCGGCTCCGCCCAGGAGCCGGGTTATAAATATGTGTGGCCTCCAGCTTGCAGCCATTTCGTCAGCTGCTGTGGGAGGCCACACATCTGATACTAATAAAGCCTCAGTTTGGATTCAACTTCGTCTCCAGTCAAATTGATCGTGCCTCAATTTATTAGTATCAGATTCAGAAGATGGACCTCCGAATTAAACCAGATCGCCTGCAGCTGGATCCACACGCAAGCGACGCCAGAAAGGGCTTCCAGCTCTGGCTAGCTTGTTTTGAAGCGTATATCAACGCGGCGCCGACCCCTGTTCCAGAGGCTCAGAAGATTCAAATCTTGTACTCCAGACTCAGCTCTAAAATCTTCCCGCTGATCCAGGATGCGCCCAATTACGCTGATGCCATGACTCGACTCAAAGAAAATTATGAACAGAAGACGAACACGCTCTTCGCCAGACACGCACTCGCAACGCGTACTCAACTATCTGGTGAGTGAATCGAGGGCTTTTGGAGGGCCCTGATCCCACTAGTTTGGGACTGTGACTGCCAGGACTTTACAGCGAAGGAGCACTCAGATCTCCTTATGCGGGACGCTTTTGTAACTGGGATTGGTTCTAATGTTATCAGGCAGCGGCCCCTAGAAGGGGCCATGCGCGACCTCGCAGAGACTAAAACACTAGCGCTCACCATGACGGTCGCCCAGCGCAATGTCCAGTCCTACGCCCCAACCGCGCAGCCCACTCCTCCTACGCTTCATGGGCCCCACATGCAGCCGCCCCAACGGGGGCGCCACCCACCCAATACGCCTGCGCTACCCGCCAGCCAGTGATCTCTGGGGGGCCCCGATGCTATTTTTGCGGCCAGCAAAAACAACCCCACCAACGCTGCCCGGCCCACACTGCCCTTTATAAGGCCTGCGGGAAGAAGGGCCACTTCGCTGCGGTGTGCCAGGCCTGCTCAGTGGCCGCGGTCGCCCCCGTCCCACCCCGCCGGTCATGGACAATGGGCGCTGCCATCCTCCTCTCCTCCCAGGCCATGTGTGACCAATGGGCGCCGCCATCTCCCTCGCACAACATGTGCGTTTCATGGGCGCAACCATCTTGCTCCACCCCCACAACCTGCGTTCCATGGGCGCTGGCATTTTGTAATCCCTAGGATCTCCGGGCGTCGCCATCTTGTCCACCCTGCAGCACATGGACACCAACGGCATCCCAGGACCTCAACTCAATGGCCGCCTCACTACCCGACGATCAACCACGGCTCGCCTCCATGGCAATCGACCAGTCCCGACCACATAATCTGAACAACGCATCCACCAGCGTGAAAGACAACGGCCATGTGACCTCCTGCCGACTGGACTCCGGGAGCACTGAGAGCTTTGTACACCTGAAAACGGTAAGGCGCTGCTCTATCAATCAAAGTATCTCCCTGGCCTCCGGATCCCATCGCGTAGCAATCAGGGGGTACTGCACGGTCACGCTCACAGTCCAAGGCGTGGAGTTCCACAGCTTTCGCCTCTACGTCCTCCCTAACCTCTGCGCTGCACTTATCCTCGGCCTGGACTTCCAGTACAACCTCCAGAGCATGACCCTTAAAATTTGGCGGACCCTTACCACCCCTCACTGTGTGCGGCCTCGCAACCCTAAAGGTCGATCCTCCTTCCCTCTTTGCCAATCTAACTCCAGATTGCAAACCCATCGCCACCAGGAACAGACGGTACAGCACCCAGGATAAGGCCTTCATCAGGTCCGAGGTCCAGTGGTTGCTTCAGGAGGGAGTCATTGAGGCCAGCAACAGCCCCTGGAGAGCTCAAGTGGAAGTGGTTAAGTCTGGGGAGAAAAACCGAATGGTCGTGGATTACAGCCAGACCATCAACATGTACACGAAGCTCGACGCGTACCCCCTCCCACGCATATCTGACATGGTTAACCAGATTGCACAGTACCGGGTCTTCTCAACGGTGGACCTGAAATCCGCTTACCACCATCTCCCATCCATAAATCAGACCGGCCATACACCGCCTTCGAGGCAGACGGCCGGCTATACCACTTTCTTAGGGTCCCCTTCGGCGTCACCAATGGGGTTTCGGTCTTCCAAAGGGAGATGGCCCAAATGGTCGACCGGTATGGCTTGCGGGCCACGTTTCCGTACCTAGACAATGTGACCATCTGCGGCCATGATCAGCAGGACCACGATGCTAACCTCGCTAAATTTCTCCGCACCGCCACTTTCCTCAACCTCGCGTATAACAAGGAGAAGTGTTTGTTCCGTACAAACCGCTTAGCCATCCTCGGCTACGTGGTCCAGAACGGAGTTCTGGGGCCCGATCCCGACCGCATGCGCCCCCTCATGGAGCTCCCCCTCCCCCACTGCCCCAAGGCCCTCAAACGCTGCCTGGGGTTCTTCTCATATTACGCGCAGTGGGTCCCAAACTATGTGGACAAGGCCCGCCCGCTCATATAGTCCACTCATTTCCCCCTGACGGCCGAGGCACAACAGGCTTTCACCCGGATCAGAGCTGATATTGCCAAAGCTGGAATGCATGCTGTAGACAAAACACTTCCTTTCCAAGTAGAAAGCGACGCATCGGACGTCGCCCTTGCTGCCACTCTCAACCAGGCAGGCAGGCCGTGGCATTCTTTTCCCGCACCCTCCATGCCTCCGAAATTCGGCACTCATTCGTCGGAGAAGAGGCCCAGGCTATTGTTGAGGCTGTGCGACATTGGAGGCATTACCTGGCTGGCAGGAGATTCACTCTCCTCACTGATCAACGGTCGGTAGCCTTCATGTTCAACAACACACAGCGGGGCAAGATCAAAAATGATAAAATCTCGCGGTGGAGAATCGAGCTCTCCACCTATAATTACGAGATTAAGTATCGCCCTGGCAAACTCAACGAGCCCCCAGACGCCCTATCCCGAGGCACATGTGCCAGCGCATAAGTAGACCGACTCCGGGCCGTGCATGACAGCCTTTGTCACCCAGGGTCACTCGGTTGTACCATTTCATTAAGGCACAAAACTTGCCCTACTCCGTCGAGGAAGTAAGGATGATCACCAAGGACTGCCAATCTGTGCGGAGTGCAAGCCGCACTTCTACCGGCCGGACCACGCGCACCTGGTGAAGGCCTCCTGCCCTTTTGAACGCCTCAGCGTGGATTTCAAAGGCCCCCTCCCCCTCCTCCAATCGACGCACATATTTCCTCAGTGTGATCGATGAATACTCCCGGTTTCCGGGTCTGGTAACTGGTCTGATTAGTAAGTTTGCAGACGACACAAAGGTTGGTGGAATTGCGGATAGCGATGAGGACTGTCTGAGGATACAGCAGGATTTAGATTGTCTGGAGACTTGGGCGGAGAGATGGCAGATGGAGTTTAATCTGGACAAATGTGAGGTAATGCATTTTGGAAGGGCTAATGCAGGTAGGGAATATACAGTGAATGGTAGAACCCTCAAGAGTATTGAAAGTCAAAGAGATCTAGGAGTACAGGTCCACAGGTCATTGAAAGGGGCAACACAGGTGGAGAAGGTAGTCAAGAAGGCATACGGCATGCTTGCCTTCATTGGCCGGGGCATTGAGTATAAGAATTGGCAAGTCACGTTGCAGCTGTATAGAACCTTAGTTAGGCCACACTTGGAGTATAGTGTTCAATTCTGGTCGCCACACTACCAGAAGGATGTGGAGGCTTTAGAGAGGGTGCAGAAGAGATTTACCAGAATGTTGCCTGGTATGGAGGGCATAAGCTATGAGGAGCGATTGAATAAACTCGGTTTGTTCTCACTGGAACGAAGGAGGTTGAGGGGCGACCTGATAGAGGTATACAAAATTATGAGGGGCATAGACAGAGTGGATAGTCAGAGGCTTTTCCCCAGGGTAGAGGGGTCAATTACTAGGGGGCATAGGTTTAAGGTGAGAGGGGCAAGGTTTAGAGTAGATGTACGAGGCAAGTTTTTTACGCAGAGGGTAGTGGGTGCCTGGAACTCGCTACCGGAGGAGGTAGTGGAAGCAGGGACGATAGGGACATTTAAGGGGCATCTTGACAAATATATGAATAGGATGGGAATAGAAGGATACGGACCCAGGAAGTGTAGAAGATTGTAGTTTAGTCGGGCAGTATGGTCGGCACGGGCTTGGAGGGCCGAAGGGCCTGTTCCTGTGCTGTACATTTCTTTGTTCTTTGTTCTTTGTTCCCTTCGCCATCCCATGCCCCGACATGACGTCTGCCACCGTCATTAAAGCCCTTAATTCTATCTTCGCTCTGTTCGGCTTCCCCGCCTACATCCACAGTGACAGGGGATCCTCATTCATGAGTGATGAGCTACGTCAGTTCCTGCTCAGCAGGGGTATCGCCTCCAGCAGAACGACGAGCTACAACCCCCGGGGAAACAGACAGGTAGAAAGGGAAAATGGGACGGTATGGGGGGCCGTCCAGCTGGCCCTATGGTCCAGAAATCTCCCAGCCTCCCCCTGGCAAGAGGTCCTCCCTGATGCACTACATTCCATTCGCTCATTACTCTGCACTGCTACTAACAGTACACCGCATGAACGTCTTTTTGCCTTCCCCAGGAAGTCCACATCCGGGGTATAGCTCCCAACATGGCTCACAGCTCCGGGAACCGTGCTTCTCCGTAAACATGTGCGGCTCCACAAGGTGGATCTGTTGGTGGAAAGGGTGCACCTGCTCCACACAAACCCACAGTACACCTACGTGGCGTTCCCCGACGGCTGCCAGGATACCGTCTCCCTCAGGGACCTGGCACCAGCAGGTTCCACCCCCACACCACCCCCATCGCCCCCGGCGCCACCCTCCCCTCCCCCGCCGCCCCCATCACCCCCCCTAGGACCGTCCGTCCTCCCCCTGCCCACCTCTGTTGATGAAGAGGATTTCAGCACGCTCCCGGAGTCAACTTCGACCACGACAGCACCAACATCGCCGTGGTTTAGCTCAGTGGGCTAGACAGCTGGTTTGTGATGCAGAACAAGACCAGCAGTGTGGGTTCAATTCCCGTACCAGCTGAGAATTCTGAATTCTCCCTCTGTGTAGCCGAACAGGCGCTGGAATGTGGCAACTAGGGGCTTTTCACAGTAACTTCATTGCAGTGTTAATGTAAGCCTACTTGTGATAAGATTATTTATTTATTGATGCCAACCCATGACCTCCACACTTTGCCTTCCACCCTCAATACCAACTCACCTTATATCCTTGGACAGTTCCTTGACAGCTTTTACACTTCCTGGGTAACCTTTACAGGTTTAACCCTTGCCGGATAGCTTTGACAGCTGGACAGTTCTAATGTATTTGTGCATTTTTAATGCACTTATAACAATCCCAAAGTGTATCTTAACTCTCCCAGAGGGTGCCCTACCTCTCCAAAACGTGTCCCAAAATCCTATCCTAAGGGTTGTCCCCGGCTATTTATAAGAATTTGCGAAGTACAGACCTCCTCTTGCCTGTTCTAATCTGCACACTCCATATTCCATACTCCTGTTCTTCCAAAATCCCACTTCAGTGAAGCTAATTAATGATTTAAATGGCCAGCTGCCGCCCTGAATCATGCATGTGTGACCCTCAGCTCAATTCCAAACCAGCAATCCAGCCCCAGTGGAGATGGGAAATGGCTGGTTTGCAGGGCGGGGCGAGGGGGTGTGATTTTCAACCATTTCCACAATTTTCGCAACATCGGCGAGCCTCTCCTTCATGGTGAAAATCCAGATCAAGGTATTTATATAGCTAGTCCTGTAACTTAGATTCTGACTTGTGAAGCAATTTGAAGCATTTCTGAGAGGTGTGATGAGCATAAATATAAAATGCAAGCTCTTATTAGCTGAACTTGTAAATGTTCCTGAGCCCAAATACCGTGAGGGTGCTGAATTGGCATTACTACAGAACTATACTGTTACCCCAAAACTCCATCTAGCTGGATGTTAATCCATCTGCCTTGCCAAGGAGTCTTCCAGATCATTTCCCTGGACGATTTCATCCAAATTAATTGTTTAAGCTAAGTATGCACTCTAAAAATCAACAAGACGTCAGAAAATAAAATGCTCAGTTAAATGTACCTTAATGTAAAATCTTGATTGTTGAGGAGCAGATCTACTATTGGAATTTTCTTGATAGAAGTCACCAGATGGCCTTTGTAGATGGGGTGAGGGAGGGTGGATTACAATTACTCGTTCTCGTCAGAGCTGTTATTTAAATTTTGGCACCAATCAACCCCCTACTGCAGACAGGTGGTGTCACTATAGGTGGTGATTCTTTACATTTATCTTCACGACTCTCAGTATTTCCCAGGGGAGGCATTTTCCAGTTCAACCTTCTTCAGAGGGGAGCGGGGAGGATGTGAGCCACAGATGTCTCCACTACTGCTGTCAATGTGGCTGTGTAATTAGCTAGCACAAACAGCTGTTTCTCCCTCAGAGCCAATATCCTCTCATAATGTCGTGGCCCAGCTATTTAGCTGACCAACAAATAATACATCACTGGCACCTGAGCCAGCCATCAGTGGGATTGCAGAAATGAAAAAGTAGATTTTCCCTTTTTTATAATTAAACCATTAAAAGAAACTCGAGGGCAGAAGCAATATGTACATGAATTATTTTACATACGTTGGGCAGCACAGCAACACAGTGGATTGCACTATTACCTTATAGCTCCAGAGTCCCAGGTTCGATTCCCGGCTTGGGTCACTGTCTGTGTGGAGTCTGCACGTTCTCCCCGTGTCTGCGTGGGTTTCCTCGCACAAGTCCTGAAAGACGTGCTTGTTAGGTGAATTGGACATTCTGAATTCTCCCTCAGTATACCGAACAGGCGCCGGAATGTGGTGACTCGGGGCATTTCACAGTAACTTCATTGCAGTGTTAATGTAAGCCTACTTGTGACACTAATACAATTTATTATTATTATTTCTCAAATGATTTTTAAAAAATAATTTGACAAGTATAGAAAATGAAGGCGGAATATCAGCGTCACTGATTGTCACAGAGTGGAAAGGGATCCATGTTCACCATTGCGAGTCTGGAAGATGCAAAAAAAAATTCTAATCAAATATCAAAAGGAAAAAAGAATTTATGATTCTGTGAAAGATGTCGACTTATGTAGCGACTTTCACAATCTTGCTTTACACCCAAGGAAGTACTTTTCAAGTGAAGTCACTTGCCAAGTTTTCCTGGCCATTCCCATTGGCGGGATCCTCCATTCCCGCCGTCGGTTGTCATGATATGCGGACACATACATAATGATATACAGACAAGCAGCTAATGGACACAGAGAACAGGACATGACCAATAAGCAAGCAAGACATTCGGGGTGGGATCTGACTCTAAAAGACACGAGGCACTCACACTCCGCCTCTTTCCACTGATGAACATCTAGAGAGTCAGTCAAGTGTGATGTTACAATCTCACACCTCCACCACGTGGCTAAGAGCTAGTCTGGTTCAGTCAGACAGAGTAACCACACTTAAGTTAGCAGAGCGTCAAACTCACAGAGAACTGTGCTAACTGTGCAATTAGTTCAATAAACCTGATTGAACTAACTTCAAGGTCTGGAGTATCTTTTTGATCTATGCTGCATTCAGTTGCAGCCAGTGTTAGACCAGTGTACCTAACACGACATGATACCAGGAGATTACTAATTTAAGGTGGCTTATCTCAGTCCATTCCGTGACGACCACCAAATGTATCCCGGCACCATGGAGAAGATTCAGGCTCCTCACCAGCTCAGGAGCTCCAGCAATCTCAGTGCCAACTGGCGGATATTCAAGCAAAAGTTTCTGCTGTACATCGAAGCTTCAGACCTCGAGGGTGCGTCTGATGTAAGAAAGATCGTACTTCTCCTCTCAATAGCGGGTGATCATGTCATCGAACTCTTCAACTCGTTTAACTTCACCGAAGGCAGGCCAAGACAAAATTTCAGACCATCCTGGACAAGTTCGATAGTCACTGTGAATTGGACATCAATGAAATCTTCAAGCGCTACATATTCAAACATCGTCTTCAAGGTAAAGATGAATCTTTCAATGCCTTCTTAACTAGCCTCCGCCTGCTAGTGCTTCCCTGCAACTTTGGTGATATTGCTGACTTCATGATCAGAGACCAAATCGTGTTTGGAGTTCACTCTGATCCTCTGAGAGAGCAGATCTTAAAAATCAAGTATATGACCCTGCCAGTCGCGATTGAAACATGTACAATGCATGAGCACGCACAAAATCGGAGGAGAAGACAGTGGACTCCAGTTCTTCTGAATGCCCCCCTCCTGACACCAGCGCATCTCAAGGGCAGTGGGCAGAACAGGATAGCTTGGCGGTGTCAGCGTAACCGGCCGCCCACCCCCCCGCCTCCCTCCCCCCCCCCGCCTCCCTCCCCCCACCCCGCCTCCCTCCCCCCCCCCCCCCCTCCAGCTCCAGGCCCTCCATAGGACATCCACATAGGGCATCAAAGGCCACAGGGCCCGGAAAACAACATGTTGCCTCCACCTCTGCCATGCATCCTGAAGACATACCTAGACGCAACACTAGATCATGAAAGATCAAGAGAGAGGATCACTGAGTGTGTGGGACGGTGGGTTGGGGGGGTCATACTCTGTAGCTACAGGGAATGCAAATTGTCAAATGATCACAATTAAAACATGTTACGCCTGATACATATGAAGCCTCTGTGCTTTAAGCGTCACAGCGGGCCTGCCTGCACCCCTACCCCCTGTTGCCATCCGCACCCCCCACACAGTGGTCCAAGGTCAAACACCCCCAGTGCAGACCCCATTCAGAGGATGAGAGTCAGCGAGTACGCTGTCAGCAGAAAGACAGGAGTCAGACTTTTCCGTAAATTGAGGAGCACCAGAGCTAACCTCACAGCGAGTTGTCATCAATCTCCTGCCTTGTATATTGGCCCACTGGCAGTGCCGACACAGCCCCATCACCCTCGGGTGATGATACCCAGACCCTTGGAGGGTGGAACAGGGTAGTCTGGGGGGGGGGGAATGGGTGGAAAAGAGGGATCTGCGGAGGAAGGAGGAATTGGGGGGCAGGGTTGGGCTGACGGACAAAGCCTCGTCCAATAAGAATTGGGTGAGGATGAAAGCCTCTCTGGTTCCTGGGGCATGCTGGACCCTCACCGCCACTGTCCTCCATCTTCCTGCAGCTCCTCCCCAGGCTCGTCCTCCAGCATCTCCTGATCCAGCTCCTCCTCCTCAGACGAGGGCACATTTTTATCCTCTAGATCCCTGACCCCAGACCACTGCAGGGAACATTAGGGAGACCGTGCTCGGGTGCCCTCCCCTGATCTACACACTTACCCTTTGGTCGCGAGGATATCCCCAGTGCTGACGTCCAGCTTTTGAGTGTTTGATTGTTAGCTGCTGCCTCTATGGTGCTGACACTTCTAGTGTTCAGGCACACTGTTCAGGCTTCAAAGTTTGATTGAAATGCGATGCAATAATCATCGTCTGAAACATGGCATGTGTACCCATAAGAATCCACTTGAGGGTTGTGAAATGCTCTCAGAACTAATAGGGCCAATTCCTCATTAGCAACAGCCTTCAGCTATGAAGCTCACAGTCCAAGGCAGTTAAAATAACCTTAAGCATAGAACCAAGAACAGGGCTCAGTCGTGCTGGGAGTGTTTGGCAGGGCAGACAGGCAGCAGCTGTAGTTGCCTCTGCTATGGGTAGCCACAATATATAAAGATGGTTTGAAGGCCTCACAGACAAAAAGTACCAGCCCAGGGGTGGCCCCTGACCTGGAATGCCTCAGACCCTGACCGGGTCCAGCCCCCCAAGAGGTTCCTCCACGCCTCCATCCCACCCACCCACCCCCCTAACCACCCCCCACTCCACCCCCCAACACTGGGGCAGGAGTTCCAGTGCCCTTGAGCTGCATGCCGGAAAATGGAAATGTCTACTCACCTCCTCCGTTCCCCTCAGTAGCCATAGCGCCAGCCTCACGTTTTTAGAAGGAGTACTAAACGGTGCCCATGTGATTTCTCACTGGGGAGTTGGTTAATTGCTGGGAGGTCATTACATTCGACTTCAATTTTGTTAGGAGATGGAAATTGATGCAAATGAGGATGAATGATATGTTTGCCATATTTGGGTGTGATCTAGAACTCACCATCAGGAGCGGGCCAGTTATATGGCAAACATTCGCGTCCGGCGCAAACCTCAATTTTTGACGTTTCCCGCTATTCAACCGGCGGGTCCAGGTACGCGCTGGGTGCAACACGGTGGCTAAATCATGCCCTACATCTATAACCTTCTGACTTTGAGTTGCAAGTGCTGCCAAATACAACATCTAACACATTTCACACATAAAGTTTGTGACTACTGCATACCCCTTGGGTAGCCATGGTGTATGAGTGATACACGACTGCAGACATTAGAGTTAATAGGTTTTTCTGCATTTTTAAACACATTGCTAAACAAAATTAACACTCTGTCTCCATCTAGTGATTGTTTTGCAATAAGCTCTTTTCAACTCCCTGCAGAATGATATAATAGTTTTGTCGTACAGAACTTGAATATTGCTGCAAAGCTAGACATATTATGGAAGCCTTTCATCTTGCACTCGTTAGGACAAATGCAAGAATGTCAAATTTCAAATTTTCACAACAATTTGTACTAGAGGAGAAAATGGATTCCGACTGTATGACAAGCCAAGCCATTGCCATTGTGATGAATATAGGAAATATATATATATATATATATATATATATATAGTGTATTATGTGTCTGTTGCAGTAATGTTATTAAAAGAACTTTGGTTAAGGTTATAGGTCTTCTAAAGCTGTGATTGTGGGGTTAACAGCTAGGCAGGCTGTAATGTCACTCATGGAAGGGGCTTGGTCTGTTTTTAGTTTAATTTTCAGCCCTGCCCTGTGTTTGTTGTTTAGAGTTCTGCTCTGGATTCTGAGGAAAGAAGGTATGTTACTCAGCCTGATTTCTGAAAGCATCCCTACCAAGGACTTTGTGAATAAATCTGTACGCCACTGAGTGTTAATTGTATTAGTAAGTGACATTTGAGTTATGTGTGTGGACTTAATTGAAATTTTAGAAGTGAATAGGAAGGTAAGTTCAAAGACCCTTTTTTTAAAAAACTGTTTCATTGTTAATTAAAATGTCGTTATTTCTCTTTGATGTTTATGGGATTAATCCTGTGTTAATGATAATGTTTGTTTTAGCATAAAAGATCCTTAATTGTCAGTGGAATCACTCCTAGAGTGAAGTATCCTTTCCTCACAGTTTACAAATTGACAATTTGTTGGAGTCTCGTCCAGTTTCCTAAAATAAATTAGGATCTGGGGCGAGATTCTCCGACCCCCTGCCGGGTCGGAGAATCGCCGAGGGCTGGCGTGAATCCCGCCCCCCCCGGTTGCCGAATTCTCCGGCACCCGAGATTCGGCGGGGGCGGGAATCTCTGTCTCCCCGTGATTCTCCGGCCCGGATGGGCCGAAGTCCCGCTGCTAGGATGCCTGTCCCGCCGGCGTGGATTAAACCACCTCTCTTACCGGCGGGACAAGGCGGCGCGGGCGGGCTCCGGGGTCCTGGGGGGGGGGGCGAGGGGTGATCTGGCCCCGGGGGGTGCCCCCACGGTGGCCTGGCCCGCGATCGGGCCCACCGATCCGCGGGCGGGCCTGTGCCATGGAGGCACTCTTTTCATTCCGCCTTCGCCACGGTCTCCACCATGGCGGAGGCGGAAGAGACCTCCTCCACTGCGCATGCGGGGGGATGCCGTGAGCAGCCGCTCACGCTCCCGCGCATGCGCCGCCCGGCAATGTCATTTCCGCGCCAGCTGGCGGGGCACCAAAGGCCTTTCCCGCCAGCTGGCGGGGCGGAAATCAGTCCGGCGCGGGCCTAGCCCCTCAAGGTGAGGGCTCGGCCCCTCAAGATGCGGAGGATTCCGCACCTTTGGGGCAGCGCGATGACGGACTGATTCGCACCGTTTTGGGTGCCGGTTGGCGGACATCGCGCCGATACCGGAGAATTTCACCCCTGGTCTGGATTTCCTAACACCATGGAGGAATCAATGGGAACTATAAGCTCCCCATACTTTCAGGTAATTCAAAAAAGGCACAATGTTCAAACATATTCCTTTTGTTTCCATACTTATGCTGCCCAATTGTGGAATCATGTTTAATAACAGTAAACATTTTGTATTTCCGCCCCCCCCCCCACCCCCAATCTTACTGGGCGGCACGATGGTACAGTGGTTACCACTGCTACCTTACAGCGCCAGAGACCCGGGTTCAATTCTGGTCACTGCCTGTGTGGAGTTTGCACGTTCTCCTCGTATCTGCGGGGGTTTCCTCCGGGTGCTCTGGTTTCCCACAGTCCAAACATGTGCAGGTGGATTAGCCATGCTAAATTGCCCCATAGTGTCCAGGGATGTGAAGGTTCGGTTCTAGGGTTACGGGGTTGGACGGGATGGATGGGTGAGTGGACATGTGTAGAATGTTCTTTTGACGGGTCAATGCAGACTTGATGGGCCAAATGGTCTCCTTCCATACTGTAGGGATTCTATGATTCGATTGGGTTTTGAAAGCACAGATTGTTTGAGTACAGTCTGTACAGTGCATATTATGAATAGCCAGAGGAACATGTTTAATTTGATAAGCCAATCATTGGGGCATACCAGGTATCGCACTGACACTGAAATTCACCCATTGATCAACTGTGGTAGTCAGAAGACCGTTTGGGGGCTGACAGCAGCTTCATATTAATGGAAAATACCACAGGCATTGTCACATCTAGTTAGGTATGTTTCCCCAATTGGGCAGCACTTACTGAATAATCGTGGGTGTACCTTTTTTGAATTACCCAGAAACAAAGGGAGCCTAAAGTTCCCCATTACTTTCTCCGTGGTATGCCTCGGCCAATCAGAGCCAACTTGCTAGCAAACGGCACCCTTCTCTCCTGTATAAATTGCTGTGTTCATTTGCAATTTGGCATGCTTGCTTTTGCCCTGATGAGTGCAAGGTGAAAAGCTTTGGCAGCATGTCTCTCTTTTCAGTTATACTATAATCGTTGACAATCCTGTTTAAAGTGGTGTATGACTGACAATACACTGTACATTTCACGTGTATGATCCGCATGAAGTTTCACAATGAGTTATCTGCACACTTATAGAGAACAAGTCCTCATTAATGAATTTCATTAATCAGTCACAAACAAGCACATAAAATAGGAGCTGAAGGATGCCATTCGGCCCCTCTAGCCTGCTCCATCATTCAGTAAGATCACGGTTATTGTTTTTTATTGTTTTTTTTGTTTTGAATTCCACATTCCATATATCCTGATAATCTTTGATTCATTTGCCTTACAAGAATTTTAACCCATAGATTTCAGTGCCTCTCAAAGTGATGGGACGCAACAGATCTGTCAATCAGGTTTATGTTTAGTATCTTCCTTCTGTTAAAGTGATATGGAATCCACTCTCATGAAGCTACAGTAAAGACAAGTAAAGGCAACATAGAGGAGGTTGTTCCAGTTGAAACATTTGCCCTGACCTAGACATACCTATACAATAACTTATCCGATTCTACATCCATTTTTGCAGCACATCCTGCCTTCTTTCACTGATAAAATAAAGTCTAGGGCTTGGATTTTCATCCAGTTATGTTGAAGCATATATAATGAGGCTTGGCTGAGAGCCGACAATCATTAATATTAAAATAGCTGCTTCCCTGAGAAACAAATGATTGACAGCTCAGGCCCTCTGAACTCGGCTGTCAATTTCACAATACTTGTTTATACAAGGTTAAGTAATTTCAAGGGTTTGTGGTTTTTGTCACTGATACTTTAAAGGGTCTGCGTGATTAACACTTTTATTAAGTGAAATGGCTTTTTTTCACATGGCAGTAAGTTATGAATGAATTATTCTTAAAGCTTTCTGTTACACATCCGGTTGTCACTATCAGGTTAATTGGTCCAACACAGAGTATAGTGGGTCAAAGGACATGGAAATGCCATGAAAGCTTGTCATAGGGGGCAAGGGGCCATGAAGGATGGGTGAAAGGGCCGAACTTGGAATGGGGATGGGGGGGGGGGGGGGGGCATGATGGGGCATGAGGAGCATTTGGAGGATGAGGGGGTGTGAGGGATATGGAGGATCTTTGTATTTTAATTTGAACTGGGAGTTAAACAGCCCACCTTTGCACCAGGAAGCCCCTACGGCTACCTCCAACATTTTTCCAGGACAGCTGGCCAGACTCCACCCTGTAGCTGCCCCCAATCCCCCCTGCACATCGCCCCTCCCCGCCAGCAATGAAGATCCACCTATCTACCCACCTCAAGGATGAAGATCCAGGCCTAAGGGCAAGACTCACCTTAATTGGTATCATTTTAGAACATTAATCCTTTCATCTTCCATTAATTCCTTTAATTTTACACAGTTTGTAACAACTTTCATGGCAGCTTCAAGCTCATCCTTCCACAGGATAATCAATCCTTTACTAAGTATGATCTTTGAGCTTCTGCTCCACAGCACAGTGTCTGAATAATACCGCATGACAATTGGAGCCAACTTTGAGCTTCATTTTCAGGGACCTTCACCAGTGTCCTATTTTATCCTGCGGGCATCAACATCACAGAGCCAAAAACCAGAAAGCCTTCTATTGCACGCTAGCAGGAAAGGAAAAAAAAAATGAAATCCGAAATAAGAACACGACATGCTAGAAATGCTCAGCATCTCAGACATCATCTGTGGAGAGAGAAACTGAATTAACGTTTCCAGGCAATGATCTCTCATCAGAACAATTCTGGAGAAAGGGTGTTGACCTGAAATCCATTCCATAGGTTGACTTGCGATTGTGTGTGTGTATGTTTATGTAATTATGTATGTGATTGCATGTGTATGTATGTGTGTGATTGTGTGCATGTGAATGTATGTGTGTGATTCTGTGAGTGTATATGTGTGATTGTGTGTGTAAATGTGATTGCATGTGTGTATGTATGTGATTGCATGTGTGTGATTGTGTGTATGTGATTGCGTGTGTATGTATGTGTGTGTGTGATTCTGTGAGTGTATATGAGTGATTGTGTGTGTAAATGTGATTGCATGTGTGTATGTTTGTGATTGTGTGTGTGTATGTGTGTTTATGCAATTATGTGTATGTTTATGTGATTGCGGTGTGATTATGTATGTGTTAATGTGATTGTGTGAGTGGTGTGTGTTTATGTGTATGTATGTTTGTGATTGTGTGTATGTGGTTGTGTGTGTGCACATATGTCTGTGTGTATGTGACTGTGTATTTATGTGATTGTGTGTGTTGTGTGTGATTGTGAGTGTGCGTTTATGCAATTATGTGTATGTGCTTTTGTGTGTATCTTTATATGATTGTGTGTGTATGTGAGTGACTTGTGTGCATGTTGATTGTGTGTGTTGTATGATTGTATGTATGTGTTTTATGCGATTTGTGGGTGTGTGTTGACACGATTCTGTGTATATGTGTGTGTGTTTATGCAATTGTGTGTATTTTCTTTAATGAATTTGGAGTATCCAATTAATTTTCTCCAATTAAGGAGCAATTTAGTGTGGCCAATCCACCTACCTGCACATCTTTGGGTTGTGAGGGCGAAACCCACTCAGACACAGGGAGAATGTTCAAACTCCACACGGACAGTGATCCAGAGACAGGATTGAACCTGGGACCTCAACGCCGTGAGGCAGCAGTGCTACCACTGCGCCACCGTGCTGCCCTCGCAATTGTGTGTATGTGTGTGATTGTGTGTGTGCTTCTGTGATTGTATATGTGTTTATGTGGTTATTTGCATATGTGTATGTGATTGTGTGTGTGTCTTTATGTGATTTTGTGTGTGTGTAGCTGTATGTGTATATGTGTGTCCATGTGATTGTATGTGTACATGTGCATGCCTGTATGTCAGTGTGTATGTGATTGTGTGTGTATTTATGTGATTGTGTGTAGTGTATGTGTGTTTGTGTTCATGTATGTGTGTATCTATGTGATTCTGTGTATGTGCCTCTGATTGTGTGCATCTGTGTGTGCTTGTGTATGTATGTGTCTATGTGTGTGAGTTTGTGTGTATGTGTTTGTGTGTGAGTTTGTGTGTATGTGTTTGTGTGTGCGTCTGGCTGTGTGTGTGTTTGTGTCTGTATGTGTGTATAGAACATAATACTGGCAGGTGTAAGTTTCCCATTTTGAACTCACCACATTTTCATAATTTAGTCGGTCATTTTTTGAATTTTCATATTGTTTAGTGAAAGGAAAAATAGAAAGACTTGCATTTATAAAACACCTTTCACGACCACCAGGTGTCCCAAGGGTGTTTTATCACAATGATGGGCAACCTAGGCGAGTGAGGGGGCCACATGAGAAGCCCTCCTTCATCTCAGTGGGCTGCAATATTGAAATCAGGCTTGTTCACTAACCATGACTGAACGAATATGATCAAATACATAAAATACATGCTGAGTATTTCATAACCAGTTATGGAAAATGCTCAATCATTTATATATTCATAGAACTATCATCACCTTCAAAGGGTAAAAACAAAATAAATATTTACACTTTGGACACAGAGGGAGAGCGCGGCTCTCACAGTCAATGTTGTGTGGAATCAGCATGCACTTCACTTGCCCGTGTTTTATGTGCGTATCACTGCAGTCATACCGGCAGGAAAAATACTATGCGGACAAAGATCAGCGAATGTGGCAACCTTACGAGTGGGCAGTAAAATGTCTTGTGGGCCACACTCAGAACCCAGAAGGGCTTCATTTGGCAGGTTACTCACTGTGGTAAGCTATCTTAGGGGGTATTGCGGTACCTAGGTGGGATGTACCTTATACTGTAGTATGAGTGGTGGAACCTGCCTGCTGGTTCCGCCCAGCAGGCGGAGCATAAGAGTCTGTGTTTCACCCACAGCAGTCATTCTGTACCGGAGCTGCTGGGGTAACTACTTGCTCATTAAAGCCTTTGAGGCACGATCAATTTGACTGGAGGTGAAGTTGAATCCAAACTGAGGCTTTATTAGTATCAGATGTGTGGCCTCCCACAGCAGATGATGAAATGGCTGCGAGCTGGAGGCCACGCATGTTTATAACCCGGCTCCTGGGAGGAGCTAGCATGCAGGGGCCCAGGTGAACTTGTAGTGCAGGTTCTACCGTACAACCTCTAATATCAGAACACAGTGGTTTACCACAGCCTTCAATTGGACTACAATCTCGCTTCAGTAATGATTGATCGTGCATCAATTTAATGAACAAAATTGAAGAATGGCTGCTCTCTGCATCAAGCCAGAATGTCTACAAATCAACCCCCACGTGGCAAATGCAGCAGCAACTTTTAAACATTGGCTGGCATGTTTCAACAGGTACATCAGGACGGCCCCGACTACCCCCACGGAGGAACAGAAAATGCAAGTCCTCCACTCAAGGGTGAGCCCAGAAATCTACACGCTTATCGAAGACGCGGACGGTTTCGAGGACACAATGACTTTGTTAAAAGAGCACCACGTCCGCACTGTGAATCAGGTATACGCTCGGCATCTTTGAGCTACCAGATGGCAGATCCCAGGGGAATCACGGGACGATTTTTACCGCACATTGTTAGTGTTAGGTAGAAACTGTAACTGTCCACAAGTCTCAGCCAATGACCACACCGAACTCTTGAAATGAAATGAAATGAAAATCACTTATTGTCACAAGTAGGCTTCAAATCAAGTTACTGTGAAAAGCCCCTAGTCGCCACATTCCGACGCCTGTTCGGGGAGGCTGGTACGAGAATGCTTAATACGGGATGCTTTTGTTGCGGGCATGCTGTCCTCTAAAATCCGCCAGCAACTGCTGGAAACGACACTAGGGCTTAAAGAGGCACGGAAACCTGCGCACTCCCTAGACGAAGCCTCCTGCAATGCCCAGGTCTATGTTCCCGATCGCGCGGTACCCGCATGGGCAGGGTGGACCCCACCCGCGGCCAATTCCAAAGCACCCCTAAATTCCCCACAAGCTTGTGCAGTGCGGCAGCCAGGAAACCCCGGGGGGGGGGGGGGGGGGCGATGCTATTTTTGCGGGCAAAACAAACACCCCCGGCAACGCTGCCCGGCCCGATCCGCAATCTGCAAGGGCTGCGGGAAAAAGGGGCACCTCGTGGCAGTATGCCAGGCCCGGTCGGCCGCCGCTGTCTCCACAGGCGAACCGGGCCCGCTGCCATTCCTCTCCTCACAGGCCATGTGCGATTCATGGGGGCAGCCATCTTGGATGACGTCTCAGGACCCTGTCTCAGCTGGCCATGTATCGCCTGATGAGATCTCTCAGCCGGCCATGTGCAATTCATGAAGGCAGCCATCTTGGTGTGTTGATTGGTCCCACTGTCTGTCCATCAGTGTGTGTCTGCACCATGATATACTGGTGTATATTATGACATCCCCCTTTTATAAAAAATGTACCTGCGTGGCAATAAATAGTGTATGGTGAATGTTCCTGACTACGTGTGTGCAAAATATTTACAGGACTATGTACATAAAAACTTAGCTATTTACATGGGAAGGTGCCTGGTGCAGGAAAACAGTGTGTCACAAGAATAACGAGATGAACACTATATACAAACCACTTGAACGATTAAACGGAAGAACAGAACAAAACAGAAAGTCCATAAGTTCACAAATTAAGTCTCTGAAGTGGGCGACGAATTCTGGTTGACCGCCTCAAGGGTGGGTCAGGAGCCACCGGCTGAGGAGCGGGCTGGACTGCGTCAGAGTGAGGAGGATGCAGAGTGACCGGAATCTCTGCATAGTCTATGGCAGGGTCAACAGGAGGGCGTGGCAATGGTGGAGGATCACGTAGCTAGTGCAGAACGAGACGAAGGGCGCGTCGATTGCTGCGCCGAATGGAGCCATCCGGTAGACGAACCAGGAACGAGCGGGTGGCCACCTGCCGAAGAACCACAGCGGTTGCAGACCAGCCACCCTCCGGAAGATGGATGCGGACGTTGTCATCTGGAGCCAGAGCAGGGGGATCAGCTGTCCAAGCGTCATGAGCCGCCTTGTGCTGTGCACGAGACAGTTGCATTCGTTGAAGGACCGGAACGTGGTCGAGGTCTGGGACATGAATGGACGACACCGTCATCCTCAGGGTGCCACCCATGAGCAGCTGGGCTGGCGACAGGCCAATGGACAGTGGGGCCGAGCGATAGGCCAGTAGGGCGAGGTAGAAATCGGACCCAGCATCGGCAGCCTTGCAGGGGAACCGTTTGACTATGTGGAGGCCCTTCTCCGCTTTGCCGTTGGATTGGGGGTACAGGGGACTGGAGGTCACATGCACAAAGTTGTACCTCCTGGCAAAGTTGGACCATTCCTGGCTTGCGAAGCAGGGGCCATTGTCCGACATCACAGTGAGTGGGATGCCGTGACGAGCAAAGGTGTCCTTGCAGGCACGGATGTCTGCAGACGATGTGATGTGTAAACATACCACCTCCGGGTAGTTTGAAAAATAGTCTACAATCAGGACATAGTCCCTGCCCAGCGCGTGGAACAGGTCGATGCTGACCTTGGGCCAAGGGGACGTGACCAACTCGCGGGGCTGTAGGGTCTCACGTGGTTGGGCTGGCTGGAAGCGCTGACAAATGGGGCAGTTGAGCACTGTGTTGGCGATGTCGTCATTGATGCCGGGCCAGTACACTGCCTCTCGGGCCCGTCGGCGGCACTTCTCCACGCCAAGATGGCCGTCGTGTAGGTGTTCCAAGACGAGCTGGCGCATGCTGTGCGGGATAACAATGCAGTCCAGTTTCAGGAGAACACCATCGACGGCTGCCAGATCATCTCTGATGGTGTAGAAATGCGGGCATTGGCCCTTGAGCCACCCGTCTGTTAGGTAGCACATGATACGCTGTAACAAAAAGTCAGCCGCTGTCTCGCGGCGAATTTGGAGGAGGCGTTCATCCGTGGCAGGTAGATTGGAGGCCACGAAGGCCACATGGGCGTCAACCTGGCAGACGAATCCCACTGGGTCACACGGAGTGTTGACTGCCCTGGAGAGAGCGTCGGCGATGATTAGGTCTTTGCCTGGGGTGTATAACCAGCTGGAAGTCATATCGCCGGAGCTTGAGCAGAATACTCTGGAGGCGAGGCGTCATGTCGTTCAAGTCTTTCTTTATTATATTGACCAGCGGGCGATGGTCGGTCTCGACGGTGAATTGGGGAAGGCCGTACACATAATGAAACTTGACGACACCGGTCAAAAAGCCCTTTTCTATCTGCGTGTAGCACTGTTCCGTGGGGGTCATGGCGCGTGACGCATATGCAACGCGGGCCCATGATGAGGCCTCATCGTGTTGCAGGAGCACTGCCCCAATGCCAGATTGGCTGGCATCGGTCGAAATTTTTCTCTCTTTCGCTGGATCAAAAAAAGCTAAGACCAGGGCCGTGGTGAGTTTGGTTTTGAGTTCCCTCCATTCGTGCTCATGGGCAGGAAGCCATTGGAAGTCTGTCGTCTTCCTGACCAGGTTCCTGAGAGCCGTGGTATGAGAGGCGAGGTTAGGGATGAACTTCCCCCGGAAGTTGACCATGCCCAGAAATCGGAGGACGAGAGGCGAGGTTAGGGATGAACTTCCCCCGGAAGTTGACCATGCCCAGAAATCGGAGGACAAATTCTTGTCCTCTGGCGTTTTCATGGCTGTGATGGCAGCTACCTTGTCCGCATCCGGCCGCACACCCAACTGGGAGATGTGGTCCCCTAGGAACCTGAGTTCCGTCTGACCATAGGAGCATTTGGCTCTGTTGAGGCGTAGACCCTGCTCCCGTATGCATTTGAACACGCGCTGGAGGCGACTGACATGCTCCTGTGGGGTGGTGGACCAAATGATTATGTCGTCGACATAAACGCGAACACCTTCAATGCCTTCCATCATTTGTTCCATGATCCTGTGGAACACTTCTGAAGCTGATATGATCCCAAACGGCATCCTGTTGTAACAATATCTGCCAAAGGGGGTTAAAGGTACACAGTTTCCTGCTGGATTTGTCGAACTGTATTTGCCAGAATCCTTTCGAGGCGTCAAGTTTGGTGAAGAGCTGGGCGCGAGCCATCTCGCATGTGATCTCTTTGCGCTTGGGAATCGGATAATGCTCCCTCATGATATTGCGATTCAGATCCTTGGGATCAATGCAAATTCGCAGCTCGCCGGAAGGCTTTTTTATGCACACAATGGAACTGACCCAGTCGGTTGGTTCTGTAACTCTTGAGATCACTCCTTGGTCTTGGAGGTCCTGCAGCTGCTGCTTGAGGCGGTTCTTGAGGGGTGCTGGGACTCTGCGAGGTGCATGCGCCACAGGCATGGCGTTCTGTTTGAGTAGGATCTTGTAAGTATATGGGAGTGTGCCCATGCCTTCGAAGACTTCGCGGTGCTGGTCGATGATGGCGTCGAGTTGCGCCCTGAAGTCAGCATCCTGGAAGGTGGGCATGTCATCAGGAGAGAGAGAGTGAACTCTTTGAACGAAGTTCAACAGCTTGCACGCCTGTGTGCCAAGCAGAGAGTCCTTCAAGGAGCCCACGATCTCGAAAGGAAGGATGGCTTTCCGTGACTTGTGTGTCACTTCAAGTTGGCACGAGCCGGTAGCAGGAATGATGTTGCCAGTGTAGTCCAATAGCTGGCAGGCCGATGGAAGAATGGTTGGTTTGACACAAAGGCGTTGGAAAGCAGACCACGCCATGAGATTGGCGGAGGCACCTGTGTCCAGGTGGAATTGTATTTGGGACCGGTTGACCGTCAGGGTGGCACACCACTCATCGTCTGGATCGATGCTGTATACCGGCAGCGGCTGGTGTCTTTGCTTCGGGGACAGCCTGTTTTTCGTTCCGACACCGACTCGAAAAGGCGCCTTCGGGTCCTCGGTGTCACTGCTGTGTGGGAGGTCCGCATCGGACTCGGTGACCGTGGGTTGAATTGCCCAAACCTTCCTGCGAGGCTGGCTGAAGCGATGGGAGTTGGCAGGCTGAGCTGCTCGACAGCAGGCAGCATAGTGGCCAAGTCTTCCACATCGTAGGCATTGTCGAGATTTTGCGGGGCATTGCCGCTTTAAATGGGCGGAGCCACAGTTGCCACACGTCTTGACGTCAGCATGTTCGCTGCGCCACCGCCCATGCGCGGTGCGGTCCTGCGTGGTGCTCGCCTGCGCATTACGTTCCTCAACGTCGCCGTCCCCTCGTTTGGTGCGTACAAGCGCGGGAGTCAGCGAAAACGCGCGAAAATGGCCGCCCTCATCCAGGCTGAGGCCCTGGAGGTGCTCAATCACTTGGACCCGTTCCACCTCATGGGGACCTTGCCACGCCGTTTCAGCCGCTTGTATATGGGAATACCGACTTGTTGCGTTTTCATGTAAGACACGAGTCTCGATGGCGGTTGCTAGGGTGAGTTGCTTTACTTTGAGGAGCTGCTGACGTAGGGGGTACGACTGAACACCGAAAACGATCTGGTCGCGTATCATGGAGTCGGAGGTGGGCCCGTAGCTGCAAGACTGCGCAAGGATGCGGAGGTGCGTAAGAAAGGATTGGAAAGGTTCATCCTTACCCTGCAAACGCTGCTGGAACACGTAGCATTCAAAACTTTAATTCACCTCTACGCTGCAATGAGTGTCAAACTTGAGGAGGACCGCCTTGAACTTCGTCTTGTCTTCGTCATCTGCAAAGGTGAGAGAGTTGAAAATGTAGATGGCATGGTCCCCGGCCGTTGAGAGGAGAAGAGCAATCTTTCTGGTGTCCGAGGCGCCCTCCCTGACCGTGGCTTCGAGGAAGAGCTGGAAGCACTGTTTGAAAATCTTCCAGTTGGCCCCGAGGTTGTCGGCGATGCGGAGCGGCGGCGGCGGGCTGATGTTGTCCATGTCGCAGGATGACGGAATGCTGGCGGAAGGCAGATCACTTTCAGGTAGGTCTAAGGAGTGCTAGTATCCCACCACTCCTGGAATCATGATGTGTTGGGTGTTCTGGATCACATACAGGTCACCAACACTTGAAATAGTGCAACACTATTTTATTGAATCATTAACTGTTTAAACTTACTTAGACTGTGGGTTAATACGATACTAGCTTTAACTAAAGACCTTTGCCTTGTCCTAACCAGTCGATGCACTCAGCACATGGTGAATGTCTGTGTTGCAGGCTGTGAGCTCTGTCCTCCTAGCTAGCTGCAACTCGAATGAGCGGGAACTCTGATACCCCCTGTCTTTATAATGCGTGTGCTCTCACTGGTGTTTGGCTGCGGTGTTGTGTGTGTTGATTGGTCCCACTGTGTGTCCATCAGTGTGTGTCTGCACCATGATATACTGGTGTATATCTACGTCCTACCCCATCTCTGCGCTGCCACAGTCCTGGGACTGGACTTCCAGCGTAACCTACAAAGTTTAACGTTCAAATTCGGCAGCCCCATACCCCCCCTCACTGTCTGCAGCCTCGCGGCCCTCAAGGTCGACCCGCCTTCCCTGTTTGCAAACCATACCCCCGATTGCAAACCCGGCGCACCAGGAGCAGACGGTACAGTGCCCAGGACCGGGCATTCATTAGGTCGGAAGTCCAACGGTTACTAAAGGAAGGCATTATCGAGACCAGCAACAGCCCCTGGAGAGCTCAAGTGGTGGTTGTAAAGACCGGGGAGAAACATAGGATGGTCATAGACTACAGTCAGACCATCAACGGGTATACGCAGCTCGACACATACCCTCTCCCCCGCATATCCGAAATGGTCAACCAGATAGCGTAATACAAGGTTTTCTCCACAGTAGACCTTAAATCAGCCTACCCCATTCGCCCAGACGACTGCAAGTACACTGCATTCGAAGCAGATGGGCGGCTCTACCACTTTCTAAGGGTTCCCTTTGGTGTCACAAATGGGGTCTCGGTCTTCCAACGGGAGATGGAACGAATGGTTGACCGGTACGGTCTGCGGGCCACGTTCCCGTACCTCGACAATGTCACCATCTGCGGCCACGACCAGCAGGACCACAACACCAACCTCCGCAAATTCCTCCATTTCGCAAAAATCCTTAACTTAACCTATAACAAGGACAAATGCGTGTTTAGCACCGATCGCCTAGCCATCCTCGGCTACGTAGTGCATGATGGAGTCATAGGCACAGATCCCGAACGCATGCGCCCCCCTCGTGGACTTCCCCCTCCCCCACTGCCCCAAGGCCCTGAAACGTTGCCTGGGCTTCTTTTCTTATTACGCCCAGTGGGTCCCCAATTATGCAGACAAGGCCCACCCACTAATCCAGTCCACGGTTTTTCCCTATCGGCAGAGGCCCGCCAGGCTTTCAGTCGCATCAAAGCAGACATCGCCAGGGCGACGATGCACACAATCGATGAGTCCCTCCCCTTCCAGGTCGAGAGCGACACATCAGACGTAGCTCTGGTTGCCACCATCAATCAGGCAGGCAGACCCGACGCCTTCTTTTCATGCACCCTCCACGCCTCAGAAATCCACCATTCCTCCGTCGAGAAGGAGGCCCAAGCCATCGTCGAAGCTGTGCGGCATTGGAGGCATTTCCTGGCAGGCAGGAGATTCACTCTCCTCACTGACCAACGGTCAGTAGCCTTCATGTTTGACAATGCACAGCGGGGCAAAATTAAGAATGATAAGATCTTACGGTGGAGGATCGAGCTCTCCACCTATAATTATGAGATCTTGTATCGTCCCGGGAAGCTCAACGAGCCTCCTGATGTCCTGTCCCGCGGCACTTGTGCCAGTGTACAAGTAGACCGACTCCAGACCCTTCACGACAACCTCTGCCACGCGGGGGTCACCCGGTTCTTCCACTTTGTTAAAACATCGAGGAGGTCAGGGCCATAACCAGAAACTGCCAAATCTGCGCGGAGTGCAAGCCGCACATCTACAGGCCAGAGAAAGTGCACCTGGTGAAGGCTTCCCGCCCCTTTGAACGCCTCAGCGTAGATTTCAAAGGGCCCTTCCCTCCACCGACCGCAACACGTATTTCTTAAACGTGATTGATGAGTACTCCCGGTTCCCTTTCGCCATCCCTGTCCCGACATGACGGCTGCCTCCGTCATTAAAGCCCTCCACAGCATCTTTACCCTGTTCGGTTTCCCCGCCGACATCCATAGCGATAGGGGGTCTTCCTTCATGAGTGACGAGCTACGTCAATTCCTGCTCAGCAAGGGCATTGCCTCCAGCAGGTTACAATCCCTGGGGAAACGGGCAGGTAGAGAGGGAGAACGGGACGGTCTGGAAGGCCGTCCTACTGGCCCTATAGTCCAAGAATCTCCCAGTCTCCCGATGGCTGGAGGTCCTCCCCGATGCACTTCACTCCATCTGATCACGACTGTGCACTACTTTTTAAAAAAATATATATTTATTAAAGTTTTTTAACACAATATTTCTCCCTTACAAACAATAACCCGCCCCCCCCCGTAACAAAAAAAAAACGAGAAATCGCGCCGAGCAAGATATATACATGGCAAAATGATTTATTTACACAGCTTTGTACACTGGCCCTCACCCGTACGTGCCAGTTTCCCCAACCCTTCATGTTATCTCTTGCTCATCCACCCTCCCAGGCAGTCCCCCCCTTCCCCCCCCCCCTCCCCAGGACGTACCCCCCCCCCCACCCCCCAAGGTTGCTGCTGCTGACCGACCTTCCTCTAACGCTCCGCGAGGTAGTCTAGGAACGGTTGCCACCGCCTGTAGAACCCCTGCGCAGACCCTCTCCAACTTTATGAACCCAGCCATATCATTTATCCAGGCCTCCAGGCTGGGGGGCTTCGCCTCATTCCACATTAGCAAGATCCTTCGCCGGGCTACTAGGGATGCAAAGGCCAGAATGCCGGCCTCTTTTGCCTCCTGCACTCCCGGTTCGTCCACTACTCCAAATAGTGCTAGCCCCCAGCTTGGTTTGACCCGGACTTTCACCACCTGAGATATTGTTCCCGCCACTCCTCTCCAGAACCCCTCCAGTGCCAGGCATGACCAAAACATATGGACATGGTTCGCCGGGCTCCCTGAGCACCTTCCACATCTGTCCTCTACCCCAAAGAACCTACTCAACCTCGCCCCCGTCAAGTGCGCTCTGTGGACCACCTTAAATTGTATCAGGCTGAGCCTGGCACACGAGGAGGAGGAATTAACCCTACCTAGGGCATCAGCCCACAGACCTTCCTCGATCTCCTCCCCCAGCTTCTCCTCCCATTTACCCTTCAACTCTTCTACCAGCGCTTCCCCCTCTTCTTTCAACTCCTGGTGTATTTCCGACGCCTTGCCCTCCCCGACCCATACACCCAAGATCACCCTATCTTGAACTTCTTGTGCCGGGAGCAACGGGAATTCCCTCACCTGTCGCCTCACAAAAGCCCTCACCTGCATATATCTAAAGGCATTTCCCGGGGGCTACTGTGCACTACTACCAATGATACACCTCATGAACGTCTCCTTGCCTTCCTTAGGAAGTCCTCCTTGGCGACCTCGCTCCCAACATGGCTGGCAGCCCCCGGACCCGTCCTACTCTGCAAACACGTACGGGCCCAGAAGTCGAGAAGGTACATCTCCATGCTAACCCCCAGTACGCCTATGTGGCGCACCCCGACGGCCGACAAGACACGGTCTCCCTTCTGGATCTGGCCCCCGCTGGATCCCCCAACACCAGCCCCAATCATTTTTTCACTGGCGCACACCACCGCAGCCCCATTCCCAGGAGGATCCGTCCTCCCACTGGCCTCATCCGGATGCGAGGAAGCTGAAGACGACACGCTCCCAGAGCCACGAATGCCCGAGCCGACGCCAGCATCACCACCTGGACTGCGACGATCGCAGAGGACGACCAGGGCCCCCGACCGGCTGATAGTTTCATTGTGAAATGAACTTGTAAATAATTGTCTGTAAATATGTGTATTGCATGTAAAGGCACCGAAGGGTACCGCCACAACCTCTACCACTGTAAAAGCAAGGCCACCACCCCCGCCGGACTCTTTTTTTAAACAAGGGGTGAATATGGTAGGCTATATTAGGGGTATCGCGGTACCCAGGTGGGATGTACCTTATACTGTAGTATGAGTGGTAGAACCTGCCTGCTGGTTCCGCCCAGCAGGCGGAGCATAAGAGTCTGTGTTTCACCCACAGCAGTCGTTCTGTACCGGAGCTGCTGGGGTAACTACTTGTTCATTAAAGCCTTCAATTGGACTACAATCCGCTTCAGGAGTGATTGATCGTGCATCACCCACCACTGCTTTAAAGTCAATGAAGTACTGTTGAACATTCGTCTCTACTGTAACGTAGGTAATGCAGCCGTCCAGGACAATGACCAGCTAATATTTTTGTGACGTCGATTGAGGGCTAAATATTGGCCAGCAAACTGAGGGTAATTCCACTCCCCTTCTTCAGAATAGTGCCATGAGATCTTTCACATCCACCTCAGTGAGTAGGTAGGGCCTCAGTTTAATGCCTCATTCTGAAAAATGGCACCTGCAACAGAGCAGCACACTCTTGGCGATTTTTATGCTCAAGTCTTGGAGTGGGACTTGAACCCGTAGCGACCTGACTTAGAACGAGAGCGCTACCATCTGAACCACAGCAGACACGCTATCTGCTACATCATCACCTCTACAGTGCGTTTTTTAACCAAGGGATCCTTTTGTCAATTGTCCCTTCCTACTTTCAGGTTAAATTTTACCTGGGATTATTCAACCCATTCCCATATTCTGTCCACTGAATCAACATATTCTGATTAGTCACCTCGGTATCCATTGTTTCTTTCCTAGTTTGCCATCACCTCCACATTTCACCAATTTTACACCATACATCCGAATCGATTTTATATATAAATTGGAAACTTTAGTGGTCCCAATGCCAATCTCCGGTTCCGTTACACACACCAATGGTACAAAACAGAACCAGTCTCTGTTGTCTGCCTTTCAGCAAATTCAGTAGCATTTCTAAGGATTCCTGGATCCACATTGCGTTGAGCTCTTGGATACAGATCTCAGTCGAATGTATTTCAGAGGTCGAGTTGTTAACCATCGGGGTTTCCACAGTTCACCTGGAATACTATTTCCTCAAAAGAAACCTCAAGGGTTAGGATTTAACAATCGTCCACCAGCTGCCCCGATAGTGGGGTGTGTGTGCAATGTAATATCCAATGGGAAGCTTGACTACCACATACCCACCCACTATCAGAATCCCAGAATCACAGAGTTGTTACGCTGCAAAAGGCCCTTTCGCCATCATGTCTGTACTGCTCTCGAAACGAGCATGATAATTTAGTACCATTCCCCTGCCTTTTCTCAGTACATTTTTTCTATTCAAATAATCATCTAATTCCCTCGTAAATGCCTCAGTTGATCCAGCTTCCACCACACTTCCCCGTAGTGCATTCCAGAACCAGAACCATTCGCTGTGTGAAAAAGTTTTTTCTCGCATCACATTTGCTTCTTTTGCAAGTCACTTTAAATCTGTACCCTCTCGTTCTTGATCCTTTTACGAGTAGGAACAGTTTTGTCCCATCTACTCTTTCCAACCCCTTCATGATTTTGAACAACTCTATCAAATCTCCTCTTGGCCTTCTTCTCTGCAAGAAGAACAGTTCCAACCTCTCCGATCTATCCTCTTAACTGATGTTTCTCACCCCTGGAACCATTCTTGTAAAGCATTCTTGTAAATTCCCCACCTGCAGGTGAGAGAGCGTTGGGTGGCCCCAGCAGCCAGTGGGCCATTTGAGACCCCAAGTGAGTAATTAATACCCACTTCAGGACCTCTTCCCACCACCACCATCAGAATTTAACTGGTGGCTGGAGCAACCCTTGCCAAGCAGTCAGTCTGGCGGCAGGTGTGTAGTTCCTGCTTGAACAGCCCCCCTGGGCTCATTGGAAAATCCCCACCAAAGTGTTACTCCCCCGCAAATCCCCTCCCCTTGGATCTCTCAAACATTGACCCTCACGCCCATCATCAGGACCTGCCAGCTTGGAACCCAGCACGATACTTACAATGCGGTCCAATGCTCAACGCCTCTGTTGCTGGAGTGCAATACCATAAGTGGCCACCACTTCCTTGTGGTGCTGCTGCTACGGGGGGGGGGGCTTCTGATTGGCTGGCAGATCTCTGAGCTGGGACATCCTAACCCCCTGGAGTAGAACGCCCACCTCCAATCTATTAATGGTCAAGTGGTTGTTTTGGCTGCAAGGTTTGGGGAGAGGCAGGGACCATGGCACCCCATAATTAGCACAGTGGACTAAACAGCTGGCTTGTAATGCAGACCAAGGCAGCAGCGCGGGTTCAATTCCCGTACCGGCCTCCCCGAACAGGTGCCGGAATGTGGCGACTAGGGGCTTTTCAGAGTAACTTCACTGAAGCCTACTTGTGACAATAAGCGATTATTATTATTATTATTAAATCCAGTCCCAGACATTTGGTTAAATAGGATGTTCTTCCGAATCCATACAGGCTGATGTTCACTGGATTATCATTTTCAGATAACTCATTTAGTTATGTCAGATGGTATTGAAGTAAAACAATGTCTGTTACGTTTGCATCTGCGTTGTCACAACCATAAAATATTATCATGTTAGCCTGTTTGCAATCAACTGATACCTGCAGAGTGCTCATGACATCTGAATGACCAGTTTCAATGCTTCACCAATGTCATCTTCTGTCTCTTTCAGTATTCTGACATCAATCTGATATTTTTTCCTGGGAATTTACTTTAGCGTACCTAATACTTGTATCTCAGTTAGATCAAAAACACTAGTCCTAATTATTTTATCACTGTTTGTGAATACTTCAGGGAACATCAATGCCTAGAATATTATCTTGCCATTTCCTAGCATGTTAAACTGCCATCTGCTGCCATTTCCACACGTTCCTCACAGGGTGGAGCTCTTTCATCACCTTAGCTTACCCACCTTCCTTTGTTTTGCAATGTTTCTCCATTGTTTCACCGAAAGAATGTCTTTCTACAACTGAACCATTTTCTGCTTTTCTTTTGAGCAGGCCTTTCTTGCTGTTTAAAAAAAAAAATTCATTCAAGGGATTTGGGCTTTGCCGGCTCGGCCAGCATTCATTGCCCACCCCTCTTTGCCCTTGAGAAGGCGGTGGTGAGCTGCCTTCTTAAACCGCTACAGTCCATGTGGTGGAGGTACACCCACTGTGCTGTTAGAGAGGGAGTGACGCAGTGACAGTGAAGTAACGGCAAAATATTTCTATGTCAGAATGATGAGGGGCTGGGAGGGAAGGTCAGGTGGTGGCGTTCCCAGGTATCTGCTGCTCTTGCCCTTCTAGACGGTAGTGGTCGTGGGTTTGGCAGGTCTATGGAACCTGGCGCATTACTTCAGTGCCACTGTTCGTCGATGGTGGAGGGTTTGAATGTGTGTGGATGGGGTGCCAATCAAGCGGGCCACTTTGTCCTGGGTGTTGTGCCTGTTAACTTGTTCACCAGGATTAAAGTATTTTGTGCATTTTGGGGTTTATTTCTTTCTTTTACCTGATGCATTAAAATGTGCTTTTATCTTCCAGGTTTCTGCTCTGAAGCAAGTTCGACCTAACATACAACTTCTCCTTTCTATCTACACACACTGACCAGCCTGTTGCACTTTTACATGATTCCTTTTTTCTCAGTTTAAGCTCCTTCTGGTGTTATAATTTATATATCCTTTGCATTAAAATTGCAAAAACCCACACTTCAAAACAAAGAAATTATTTTCAAGCGATTGCATGCACCATTGGAAAATTTCAGAGAGGCTCAGATCAAGAAATAAAATGTATTGTCAGGGAGCTAAGACCTCACTCTATGGGGGATGGGATTTTGCGGCCGGGTGCGCCACGAGCGCAAACCGTGACGCAGGTGCAAAATCCTGGGAGAGTCGGAAATTCTCACCGGCAAGATCTCATTTCCCGATTTTTCTTGCCCTTCGCCGGTGATGGAACGAGAAAGGGCAGGTAGCTCGTTTCCATACATTATAATAAATCTCCATCTAATGCAAGGCTTCGCAGCCTGGACACTATGCTGGTGAGGTTTACAACAGCATAGGAACTGCAATCAGTCTAGGGTAACCCACCTGGGGTGGGGGGGGGGCGACAAGTAGAGCACTCAAGCGAGAGGGACATGCCCGCCAGCACAGACTGGCATTGTCTCCTGGCACTGGTTGGCACTGTCAGGCATTTGTTGGCATTACCTGTCAGCACCCGGCCCAGGGGTGGACCCTCTGGGGAGCCCCATGGGTGTGTTGTTCCCTTATATGTGGTGGGACGGGGGGCCGATGCCTGCGAAAGGGGGTAGGGTAGTGGCTGTGAGGGGGAGCGTGCCCAAGATACTGTCTTGGTGTTGGGTGTGTGGGGGAATGTGCTCCCCAATATGTGTGTGGTGGGGGGTGCTAGGTCGCCCTGATGCTTTGGGGTCCTCTGTGTCCATGAAGGGAAATATATTTTAAACGCAGATGGGGGCATCTTTTAAAGATGGTACTCCATTCTCTGTGGAGCTGACCTTACCGTAAACCACGACTCCAGATGTTCGGTGCACAGAGGTAGGAATATGAACATAATCAAGGACCCACACAAAGGGGTACACACCCTCTGTCAAAGCCAGAGTGGAGAGGTGGGGGTCATGTGACATGACCCTTTGTTGGTGGAACCAGTAATATTGCGTTGGGGAGCTACAAAACCCAGACTGCCATCTTTCCATCTACCCTGCGGCAGCACAGAAAAGGGGCACTGTCCAGGTTTGAATGCCAGGCCCCTATCTAAGGTCTGTAGTTCTCAGGCTAAACTGGAAACTAGAGAGCAGTTCATACTGGATAATTCCTCCATTGCCAGAATAACAACATGGAGCAATTGTTGTTTTGCTTATCCTGAGGCCTGGAAACATATCTACAATTACCATTTCAATAATGTCTTAAGTTTGTAGGAGACTTAAATTCCTCGATTGCATTAAAATTCAAGAGAGAAAATTGACTCCAAAGCACTTTTGTGGACTGAAAACTGGTCAGGCTTCGTAAGAAAGTTACAGAGCCTAAACAACCAGCCACATCATCCTGCCTGTGTACATCATTCTTGCCATAATCCATGGTGCAAAAATACATCCAGGGATAAAGGGTGGAATTTTACCGATATTTTTTCGGTCCTGGTGATAAAACTGGGGAGAAAACTGGGGAGAACCCCGACAGTGCCAACAATTGCCGTATTTTCAGCTTCCTTATGAAAAACATTTTTTCCACATGATTTGTGCTGTGCTCGCGGCAGCATGCCTCTGATTCACTCGCCCTGGGTGTGGTAAACCACTGTTGCACCTCTATTAGGTGACGTATGGTAGGACCTGTACTACAGGTACGTTGGTAGTCCCTGCCTGCTGGCTCCGCCCAGTAGGCGGAGTATAAATATGTGTGTCCTCCATGCTGCAGCCATTTCGCCAGCTGCTGTGGGAGGCCCCACATCTTAGAACAATAAAGCCTCAGTTGAACCCAACTCAAGTCTTTGTACAATTGATCGTGCATCGATTTATTGCTCTAAAATTTTCAAAAGATGGACCTCCGTATCAAACCGGATCACCTGCAGCTGGAACCGCATTCAAGCGACTCCAAAAAAGACTTTCAACACTGGCTAGCTTGCTTCGAGGCGGACATCAACTCGGCGTCCACCCCTGTCTCGGACGCTCAGAAGATACACATCCTGTACTCAAGGTTGAGCTCCAGCGTCTTTCCGCTAATCCAGGACGCGCAGAACTACGCCGAAGCCATGACGCTTCTCAAGGAGAATTACGCTTAGAAGACGAACACGCTCTTCGCCAGTCACATACTCGCCACTCACTCTCAACTCCCTGGTGAGCCCTTAGAAGACTACTGGCGGCCCCTAATCCCACTCGTCCGGGACTGTGACTGTCAGGCCGTTACGGCCATTGAACATTCAAACCTCCTTATGCGGGACGCGTTTGTTATGGGGATTGAGTCGGACCTCATACGCCAGCAACTGTTAGAAGGGGCCACGCTCGACCTAGCGGAGACAAAGAAACTAGCGCTCTCCATGACGGTCGCCTTGCGCAATGTTCAGGCCTACACCCCCAGCCGCGCAGCTCAACTCTCCTACGCATCGTGGATCCCACAGACGGCCGCCCCAGCGGGGGCCTTACACAGCCAATACGCCTGCGCTGCACACCAGCCAGTGAACCTCGGGGTCCCCCGATGTTATTTCTGCGGCCAGCAGAAACACCCTCGCCAACGCTGCCCGGCCCGCACTGCCCTTTGTAAGGCTTGTGTGCCAGGCCAGTCCAGTCGCCGCTATCGCCCCCACCCCCATCATTTACGGACAATGGGCGCCGCTTTCTTCACCTCCCTGGACCATGCGCGGCCAGTGGGCGGCGCCATCTTCTCCCCCTCAGACCACGCGCGGCCAGTGGGCGCCGCCATCTTCCCCCCCAAGCAACACGTGCGGCCCATGGGCGCCGCCATCTTGTTCAACCTCCGCCACGTGCAGCCCATGGGCGCCGCCATTTTGTACTCCTCTAGATCTTCAGCCGCCATTTTGTCCTCCTCGAGATCTTCAAGTGCCGCCATCTTGTCTCCCCCACGGCACATGGACACCGCCAGCGTTCCAGGACCAGGGCCCCCCGAGCTCCCCGTAATCCTACACTAGCAACGACCGACCTCCATGACCATCGACCAGTCTCATCCGCAAAACCTGGCCACCGCATCGACCAGCGTTAAAATCAACAGACACGTGACCTCTTGCCTGTTGGATTCCGGGAGCACTGAAAGCTTCATACACCCGGATACGGTAAGGCGCTGCTCCCTCGCGGTACACTCCGCCAACCAAAGTATCTCCTTGGCCTCCGGATCCCATTCCGTGGCGATCCTGGGGTACTGTACGGTCACACTCACGGTCCAGGGCGTAGAATTCAGCGGCTTCCGCCTCTACGTCCTCCCTAACCTCTGCGCTGCCCTACTACTCGGCCTGGACTTCCAGTGCAACCTCCAGAGCCTAACCCTCAAATTTGGCAGGCCCCTATCACCCCTCACTGTGTGCGGGCTCGCGACCCTAAAGTTCGATCCGCTTTCCCTCTTCGCAAATCTAACCTCGGATTGCAAACCCGTCGCCACCAGGAGCAGACGGTACAGCACCCAGGACAGGACCTTCATCAGGTCCGAGGTCCAGCAGCTGCTTCGGGAAGGCATCATCGAGGCCAGCAACAGCCCCTGGAGAGCCCAAGTGGTAGTAGTTAAAACTGGGAAGAAACACAGAATGGTCGTGGACTACAGCCAGACCAATAATCGGTACACGCAGCTCGACGCGTACCCCCTCCCACGCATATCTGATATGGTCAATCAGATTGCGCAGTACCGGGTCTTCTCAGCGGTAGACCTCAAATCCACTACCACCAGCTCTGATTTGTGCTGTGCTCATGGCAGCTTGCCTCTGATTCATTCGCCCTGGGGAAAGTTTATCTCTGCAAACAGTGGGGCACTCCCATTAATCACCTCCCCAGCATTTGTTCCAAGTCCAGTCAAGGGAGTGGCTGCCAGGAAGACAGCACCACGTTTTACGGAGAGAACCCTCATCAAACGTCTGGATGTTGCTGAACAGAGGCATGATATCCTCTACCCACGATCGGCCAGACGTCCACCAAAGAACGTTACCAACATGCCTGAGAAGGCTATGGCGTGTGCCAGCTCATTCAATAATAGGGCAGGGCTACAATGCTGAAAGAATCATAGAATCCCTATAATGCAGAAGGGGCCATTCGGCCCATCGAGTCCTCACCGACTGTTTAAAAAAGCACCCTATCTAGACCCACTCCCCCAACCTATCCCTGTTACCCCACCTAACCGTTGAACACCAGGGGGAAATTTAGCATGGCCAATCCACCTAACCTGCACATCTTAGGGCGGCACAGTTGTGAGCACTGCTGCCTCATAATGCCAGGGACCCGGGTTCAATTCCAGCCTCGGGTCACTGTCTGTGTTGCGTTTGCACTGTCTCCCCTTGTCCGTGTGGGTTTCCTCCGGGTGCTCTGGTTTCTTCCCACAGTCCAAAGATGTGCAGGTTAGGTGGATTGGCCATGATAAATTGACCCTTAGTGTCCAGGTATGTGCAGGTTAGGTTTAGGGGTTATTGGGATAGGGTGGGAAGTGCGCCCTGGTGGAGTGCTCTATCAGAGGGTCGGTGCAGACTCGATGGGCCGATATGATTCTATAATCTTTGGACTATGGGAGGAAACCAGAGCACAAAGAGGAAACCCACGCAGACACGGGGAGAACGTGCAAACTCACCCCAATCATCTGAGGTCAGAATTGAACCTGGGTCCCTGTGAGGCAGCAGTGCTAACCACTGTGCCACTCTTGTGCCACCCCAAAAGGTGAATGACGTTTGTGCAGCCTGGCTAAATCTGCCTACTCATGTCTCCCATTGCACACGGTCAGGCACCCATGACACCTCCACGGTAATCCCTCTCCCAGCCACCCAATGGGTCACAACATTTCAAAACATGAACACTTTGATCCAAATATTTATGGAGCATTTTGCTTCAGAGTAAATGGTTGATGTTGAAAAGCATTTAAAAAGGACAGGACTCACTTGACACTCTAGATACCACTTCATCAGAATGGCAGTGTTTAACACAACATTCGGCAGCTGATGAATTTTTATGGCTGTGTCTGATAGAACGGGAGGTGGGTGCTTTTTTTACATGATATTGGTGGCAAACATCTGTCAACATTTTTAACTGAACAAAGACATTGGGTGTGATTCTCCCATTTGCAGACTATGCTCCCGCCAGCTGAAAAACCGGAGTGAATCCCGCTGGTGCTAGGAGCGACGCTCAGGTGTCATTCCAAGGCGCTTGGAAATTTATTTTTAACCAGGATTGGGCTTTCTGTGCCATTCAATGACGCATATTAAAGTTTTTAAAGAGGATCCGAGTTTTCGCTGGATCTGAGAGGAGCAGGGCCTAATTCCACGAGCCATCGCGAAACCTATTGCTAATCAATGGACCTGGAGAATCCCCCCACCCACCTGCCATAATCTAAAGATTTAGAGCTTTTACAATCTTCTATCAGTGGTGTTTAAAAACTTGTTACAAAAACTTGTAAAACTACTCAGCGAAGAGAGACGTGTTTTTCAAAAATTTTCATTAAATATGAACCATGGGCAGCACGGGACTGCGGCGCTGAGGACCCGGGTTCGAATCCCGGCCCTGGGTCACTGTCCGTGTGGAGTTTGCACATTCTCCCCGTGTCTGCGTGGGTTTCACGTCCACAACCCAAAAGATGTGCAGGTTAGGTGGATTGGCCGCGCTAAATTGCCCCTTAATTGGAAAACAAAATAATTGGGTACTCTAAATTTATTTTTAAAAAGCATTTTTTAAATATAATTATCTCTCTATCTGTGTAGATCTATCTCGGTGACCATCGGTCAGTGTCTGTGGATTGCTATCTGTTTATGATCTCCTATCTACTTGTTTCAATGTTCTGTATACCAGGCAGTTGCCTACATTTGATAACATATACAACAAATAATCAATCATAATTAAGGCAAAGCTAAGTACCCTGTTCATGGTTCAAAGTAAAACCTTCACCGTTTGGCCTGGTTCAAGAGCGAACAACTATTAGAAGGTTAAAAATGTCTGGTGTCATTCTTTGTGAAAAGGAATAGTCTGTCTCTGCTGGGTTGACAATTTAATCATATCAGAAGCTGAATATAGACCGAGTCTGACCAGCACAAGTATTAAATTCTGTTAGCTGGCATTCAATCCTGATAATCCAGATTGAAATGAGGAGGATTCATTATAGCGATTGGAGGATAAATGAAGCGTTAACCCCGTTCCTGTCAGTTTAGCTGCCCATCAAAAAGATTCTTTCATCTGTTTTGCTGTTCTTCTTTCAATTTTTGCCTTTTTCAGTTCAGTATCTCATTCAGGTTATGTTTCCCCCCCCCCCCCCCCCCCCCCATTGTTGCCATCATCTGTCGATCTTCTCTAATTATTTTTTTCTTAATTCGGTCCAAAATTCAATTAAGCGCATTAGTGAGTAAGACTGGAAGAGACGATGGAGTATCAGACAGAAAGGAAGGTGCATGCTGTGCATTCACAAGCTTTTTCCTTGGCGCTGGCAACATTTGGTTTCTAATGGACAGCTGCTAAGCTGAATAATGTCGGTAGATCGAAAAGCAAAAACGTGGACACGAGTTCGATCCCAGCCCCGGGTCACTGTCCGTGTGGAGTTTGCACATTCTCCCCATGTTTGCATGGGTCTCACCCCCACAACCCAAAGATGTGCAGAGTAGGTGGATTGGTCACACTAAATTGCCCCTTAATTGGGAAAAAAAGAATCGAGTACTCTAAATTTTAAAAAAGCAAAAACGTATCACGTATTAAAAATATGTTGAAAATTATATACTTTTATATACCACTGAATTTCCCCTCCGTGTTCATTGCCGCCGGAGAAAACTTTAATTTGGCCAGGTTTGAAATCGAAATTAATGACAATACAAGCAAATTATCCT